>NC_090747.1:95161534-95306534 GCF_036898095.1 Palaemon carinicauda | reverse complement strand
TATATATAGATATGTATATATATACAGTATATATATATATATATATATATATATATATATATATATATATATATGTGCGTGTGTGTGTGTGTGTTTATATATAATGTGTATATATATACATTTATGTTAATATAAACATATATTCATACATGCTAATATATATATATATATATATATATATATAATATATATTATAAATATAAATATCTATATGAATATTTTGACAAATTTATATATACACGCATGAAAAAAAATATAATTTAACTTCATGCAAGCCAGAACGCGATCAATACACCAGCAAAATTACTCCCAAAAGTAATTTTGAAACATAATGAATCTCGATTTCAATAAAAAAAAAATACCATTACGCATTTACACCAGACATACCTACGTGTTTGCGCATGCCTGCCCTTCCAGTACATATGAATATGCAGCCCGTATTTCACGCGAGCGCCAGTATTTTCGTGAGAGGGAACCGAAGAATTTTGAGCGCGGTGCCAATATTCAAATTGCGAGTCGAAGCCATATCGAACAGACGCCGTCATTAATACTGAATGTCATTATTATTTGGACATTGTTGAAATAATGGCTTCGGTACATATTACTTGCAAATAGCCTTTTGTCTTTCCCAGACAAACATCTCTCGGTCCGCTGGGATTCGAGTTCATTTTGGTGCCACAAGGAAAAATGGGGCGCACTTCGTTGGTTGGTTTCTTTTCTTATAGAAGTTAAGGAGAGTACACAGTTTCTGAGTACACGCACTCACACACATACACACTATATATATATATATATATATATATATATATATATATATATATATATATATATATATATATATATATATATATATATATATAACTAAAGGGAACCCTTAGTGGGTAGGATGTTTCTTTCCTTGCTAGCAATGGGTGCGAAGTCTTTTCCTGATCGTAACATTTTGGTAGCATTTCTTTAAATCTTTTGCGGCCTCTGTTAGCCTGTTCTTTGAACAGTTGTACGTGATAATTAGTCGAGAGTAGAGGGTGTTGTCTGGGAAGACTTGATAGCAAAGGCTGGTCAGAATTATGTAGAAAAAGGATCGAAAGCATTATATGTTGGATTTGAAATCATACGTGTAATGCAAAGCAAGTTTTTATGAATTGATATAGAATTAAATTCATATATAACCTTTGTTTGTACGGAACCGCCGCCGTAAGCGTTTGAAGATTTGGAAAACTTTCCTGTAAATCTTGATAAAAACAATGTGTTACGGTTATGAAAGTTGGTGGTTCAAATATTGCTCCGATTAAGAAATTGAATTTATGTTTTAAGAATTAACGAGGTTAAGAGAATACAGACGAGTTATCACCTAAAAATCAAAAAGACATAACGATGCATGACTTGTGGTTGAGTGAAGTCCTTAGAAAATAAATATCTGAGTAATATACTTCGATGTGTAAGCAGAGTGGATGGTGTAAATTGTGGTAAATGAAAAGAACAAAAGTACATGATTGTTTAGTTAACGAATAAATGTAAAAGGCAATTTGGTTAATGGGTAACAAATAAGTAAAATATTTTAACAATACACAAAACTAACTATACAATTAAGCCCGGCTAACGTCCTTAATAATAAATCTTTCTTTTGATGTCTTAAAATTATGTTAATTGGCTTCATTATAGGACTTGTATTTCCCGAATTATTAAGAGGTCCTTTATTCCCCTTCACAGATGCCAACGGCTCCTACTCGCCGCACAGCACCGTCAATGGGACGCCCACTCCTTCACCACCCGCCCTATCGTCTCCGCCCACTCATGCTCATGACTCCTCTGCGGCCGGAGGCGGTGCCTCGTCAAGAGACAGCCATCGTCAAATCTCGAAGGTGAGAATCCTTGAGGAAAGTTCTAGGGAAGGAGCTGTTTTAAAGGTTGACTTTTTTTTTCTTTTTTCTTTTTTTTTCTAAGAGGCAGACAAAAAATATATGTTAATCGTGGTTCCATAAGTATCCTTTTCGAACACCGCGTAGGTCTTATTATCCATATTCCTTTTACACTCGACAGAAAGGGAAGATCCTTCAAGTCTCCAAGAATGACATCTCATTTTATAGAATCAAGGCCGTGAATGACCTCTCATTTTTAGAATACACTTACTTTTTATGATTATTAACAGAAAGGGAGAATCAGTTAGTGAATCCCATTAACTTTATGGCATGTTAATTAATCCCTTGATACTCCTGATTGTAGTAATACGCAATACAATTTGGAACCATCTCTTTGTTCTTATATTTTGTAATTAATAGATTTAAGAAATTACTGAATATTTAAGAAATTGCTTTACCTAGCGAGAAACATTTTGTCAACGAATAAAAGTACTTTTGTCAAGAAATATCGCCAGAAAAGAGTAATATTGTTTTTAACTGCTCACAGACACTCAAGTTTATGTACACAACCAGAAGATCTTGTTGATTTTTGTTCTAGTTAAGAATTAAATATTCCTTTGAGTGTACCTTATCTGATTTGAGTTAGTTATTAGTTCAGGCAAATGTAAACTATAATTAATCCTCCAAATCTCTTTCTGTTATATCCAAGTTATATCACAACTAACAGATTTCCATTGATTCTTCTCTTATTATTAATAAGAGTTTTCTTAGGCTCTGGAAACCCCAACGAGAACACTTTTAATTAATATTTCTCTATTCTTTATTATCTTTTATCAGGTTCGGCGTTTCCTAACCACCTTGCACCAGTTTGCAGCTGATATTTCTCCCGACGTTGGCGACCGCGTCAGGCATTTGATCCTGGGCCTCTTGGTAAGTCATACGATGCGTTCAAGTCTCCAGAGATGAGATGTTTTTGTAGTTCATTATTATTATTATTATTCAAATTGCACACACATTCCAGATAGTGTTCTTGTTTAACGGAAGAGAGCAAAGAAAATAAGACATAATAACTTAAAAGCTAAAAATATAACTTGTAAATTAAGGAAAGTAGCAGATAAATACTGTGTATTTAAACACACACACACACATATATATATATATATATATATATATATATATATATCATATATATATATATATATATCATATATATATATATATATATCATATATATATATATATATATATATATATATATATATATATTAAGTGTGTGTGTACAGTATATATATATATATATATATATATATATATATATATATATATATATGTATATATAATTATGTATATTTATATATATATATATATATATATATATATATATAAATATATATATATATTTATATATATATATATATATATATATATTTATATATATATATATATATATATATATATATATATATATATATATATATATATATATATATATAAGCATTAGTTAAAAAAATAAGTCAGAAAGAAATTACGGAAAAGAGGCATTGCTTGATGACGATATCTGAATCAATTCCTTCCTTTGCAGAGCGGAGGTGTCAGCGTAGAGGAATTTCACGGGGGCCTTCAGGAAGTGACGCACTTCCCGCTGAGGCCCTTCGTTCTTCCCTTCCTGAGGTCTCATCTGCCTCTCCTCCAGAGGGAGTTGCAGTCCCTTGCGAGGAGAGCCACCATGGTAGGTTTTATATTAATGTTTTTCAGTAACAGCTTAAGTAGTTATGTTTTTTCTTTTCTTATCAATTATCTTTTAATGGTTTAAGCAAGCGTTGTAACGATATGTTTTATTACAGATTAATTTTACTTATAAATAGTGGATGCAATTTAGTTCCACTGTATTATATAATAGTACCCAATACATACACACACACACACACACCTTTCTGAGTAGGGACACTTAAACGTGGTGAAAAGATTTGCATATTCCCATGGTTAGCAAAACTTTATTAGTCAGGGACACCCATACTAGGATAGTTAGCTGTGATCGATCAGACGGAAATCTACCACCATCCCCAATCCGCCATGGCCAGCGTGGTGATGACTGCATTTATGTATGTGCATATATATATATATATATATATATATATATATATATATATATATGTGTGTGTGTGTGTGTTTGTATATAATACAGAAAAAATATCCTACCAAATCACTAACTATATCTTATTAGTGCTACAAAAATGGTCTCATATTTGCAAGCAATGGGAAAGCAATTTTGCTATTCTTAAATTGACAAAGAAACCAGTTTTGCTATTCTTTGTAAATATTATGACTAACACAATACATCTCGGTACCGGAAGACTTGTCTTGACTTTGCAAACCTCCTAAAAACGAATCTGTCCGTTGCAACGGCTGCCTCTTTCGCATTTAGAGGACTCGTAGAGACGAGTGGGAAAATGGCGAGTCTCGGCAGCGGTCCGTTAAACCACAATTGTTTTGCATTGTTGCTGTTTATCCGAAGTCGATATGCATCTCATCAACTCTCTGATTAAGGATTCGCTCCCAATCCTGCATGCAAGTTCGGACTTCCCCCCACTCCAGTTTAATTATGTTTGCATGAGGAGGAGTAGGAGGAAGAAGAGGAAGCCTTGGGCTCGCGAACTGTTCTCTTGTTACTCGCCATTTTTTTTTTCATGTCTTCTCTTTCTGTAGTCTTGTCTGTTTTCGTCTTTCCATCTCCTGTTCTCTTTTTCTTTTTTTCCTCTATCTCTCTTTTCTGTTTTTCTTCTTTTTTCCATTTTTCTTCTGTTCTTCCTATTTTTCTTTCTTCTTTTTTTTCATTTTTCTTCTTTTCTTCCTATTTGTCTTTTTTTTTCTTTTATCCATTTTCTTCCATTTTTTTGCATTGTCATTCTCCCCCTTCATTCATCTTTTCTTCCTTCTTCCATCTTTTCTTCCTTCCTTTCTTTTTTTTTCCATTTATTTCAGGTTTTTCTTTTTCTTCATTTGTCTTCTTTTCTTCATATTTTCCTATTTTTCCAAATATCTCCATTTCTTTCCTTTTCCTTCTTTCCTCCTATTTTTCTCCATTTCCCCATTCTTAGATATTTTCTTTGGCCTCTTCACTGTCTTCCCCATTTCCATCTCTTCTTTGCCTCTCCTCCCATTTCCATTTCAATCTCCTCTACTTTCTCCTTTTTGTCTTTTCACTTCTTTCTCTTTTCAGGCACTTCACATTTTTCCATTCTTTCTCTTCTCATTTTTCATTCATGTATTTTCTCCTTTATCCTTTTCGTCTCCACTCCTTTTTCATGTGTCACTTATTTTTATCTTTTTGTCTCTTCTGTCTTTTCCCCTTTTCCCCTTATGTCTCATCTCATTCGCTTATCTTCTTTCACCTTTCCGTTCTCTTTTCCTCTCTTCTCTATTCCGTTCTCTTTTCCTCTCTTCTCTATTCTGTCATTTTCCTTTCTCCTCTGTCTCTTCTTTTTCCTTTCCATTTCTTTTTTCTCATTTTCACTTCTTTTTATTCTTTTGCTGGTTCCATATATCTGTTTCCTTCCTATTCAACCCTCTTCCGAAATAAGAGTAATATTGGTATATTTTTAATTTTTCAAACAGTAAAAAGAAAATTTATCATCCAAAAGGGAAATATTATTCACTGGTCAAATCCATTGTTATTCAGCTTCAGTTGGGAGTGTCCAATGACGATACATAGTCATAGTAGTAGTACAATATTGATGGTAATTTTTACATTTGGGGTAGAAAATAGACCAAATTACTGGATAGGAGTAGTGTTAGTATATCAGAAACGTCCCTGCCCGACAATCTGTTAGACAGAGGTTCGATACTCGCTCAAGCTCTACAGTTTCTTTTATTGTCCTTGTGAGCTTATAATGGGGGATAACCTATATCTCTGCCTCCTAAGTCATCAGCATCCATAGCCTTGTCCTCTCTGGTCCTAGCTTGGGTGGAGAGGAGGCTTGGCTACTTATCATGTGTATATATGGTCAGTCTCCAGGGCATTGTCACTCTCCCTTGCCTCTACCATGCTCGAATATCCTTTAAATTATTGAAGGGGAAACGGTTGTAAAACCATGGGCTAATAGGGGAACTTGAGCCCTGTAGAAGAGACAGTTTTGTGATAGATTCTATTGTTCTGTTGATGTTTACCAAATATATTTGATGGTCATCAAAGGTCTATTTTTCGAATGTACCTATAAAGAAAGGCGTCATTAATTATAAATAGTTATATACTGTATATTAAATAATTCTTCATTTCATACAGATATTTCTAGACATTGTTATTTGAATATTCGATGTATCTATTGGTCATACTTTATTTTTTATATGTTTACTCACCATTTGGTAACTAAATTATTTATTTATCAATTTACTTATATCTGTCATAATATCTTGCAGCCCGTGTCCCAGTACGTCACGATGCACGAAGCAGCGCTGTTGGAATCTACGGCGGGTGAACCTACAGATTTCTTTTCCTCGGAAGTCACAAGTGGGAAAAGGAGACACGAAGGGTAAGTGTGAGGGCTTGGTACTATATAAAGGTGTAAGAAAGAAAGAGGTTGAAGAATACTTTTGCATGCCAAGTTAGAGAATAAGCAAATATTTTGTTTGACTGTGTGAATTATAGTAGATTACAGTGCAGTACAGTATTGGGAAGAAAATGGCCAGAACCAGGCACACCATGAACAGCAGTGCTCACTTGTAGTAATGTAGTAGGAAAAGGCTTGAAACTAGTGGTGAAGAAAATAAAGTCCCCAATTGTATCAAATTCATATAATTACACAGTAAGAGGCTAGTATGTAATCCATGGAAGTAATGTACTGTCTCTACACAGTGTTTATGTATGCATGTGATCATGTCTTGTCTTCTTCCAGGTATTTCGAAAATGGTGATGCTGGTGTTGGAAGTGGTGGTGGTGTCTCTCCTCCCCCTGCTAAACGTTTGGGTATATTTTCTCCCCCCTACCCCAGCGTGGGCGTAAGTCCTGACCCACCTTCACATACACGCGATTACCGCACGCCTGCACCGCCCGATGATGAATGGAAAAATATCCATGTGGTGAGATTTAATATTCTATGGGGTAATTTAGAACTATGGCCCACTCTTTTCTTTAGCTTTATTTTCATACTGCTGTATGAGGTATACAAGTTTATTCTAACAGTTCTGTTTCTTCTTTCAAGAGGCTTGGTACTTTACTACACAGTATTTTAAAAGTTCTATACCACCTGTGTCTAAATTGTGGAATGATCCTCATATTCAAATAGTTGAATCAGTGTAAGCTCATAAGTTCAAACATTTTTTATTCTTGTGATATAGAGTTATTCTTTCTTTTCCGTTTCTTTCCCTCATTAGGTTGTTTGCTTTAATGTGGTTCTTAGGGTCATAGCATTCTGATTTTCCAACTTGGGTTGTAACTTGGCTTGTCTTGATGATAATATAATATCTTGCTATGATTTTAAGAAATCATCTACAAAATTATCTGCTCCATGCACCTACACAGATCAATTGTTCTCAACAGCTTCAACCAATTTTCCCATCATTTGCATGTGGCACCCAAACTCTCTTTACAGAAAGGAGGGTTAATTCAACAACCCTTTATACATTCCAAAGGGGTCTTTTGTATTTACTTAATTTCTTTCCCATGTCTTTTGCACTTGACCTGTTCTGTGACTAACATTGTCTCTCATCTTAGCTCCATCAAAATACCTGTTGGAATCAACTTCTTGCATTCCTTCATACACATATAGTGTTTGTTTTTACCCCAGAATTTTTCACTGATTTACAAGATAGATTGCAACTTCTAATTACTCTTTAATTAAACTTGATTTTTTTCTGCCACAGATGCTTACGTGTATATTAAGCATGGTTGAAAAAACTCGCCGAGCCCTAACCATGCTACAGCAGAAAGAAGATCGTGATGGAGGGTCCTGTGGCCGCATTGGGTCTGTTGGAGCTACAGACCTCCGACAAAGAACAGACTACGATGCGGAGGTCAGACGACATGCTGCAGAGCTTGTGGCTCAAAGTATCAGGACCACTGAGGAAAGAGTTTCTGAAGTTAAAAGGAAAGCAGGTTAGTTTCTCTCTCTCTCTCTCTCTCTCTCTCTCTCTCTCTCTCTCTCTCTCTCTCTCTCTCTCTCTCTCTCTCTCGTTCAGAAACTCTGACGAATTAGTAGTGTCTATCAGGTACTTCATTCTACATTCCACTCAACTCTGTCTAATCTTGTCATTCCATTTAACATATTTTGACTTCAAAGATTAAAAGTGAAGAATAATGCCAATTTCTTTCTACCTCCTGTTTTCAAACTTCTTTCCATTATATAGGAGTATTACTCATCAACAATCACCTCTTATATGTGATGTGAGCATTTGGCTGTGTAAATGAGCTTTTGATATTAGATTATATGTCAGGAACTTTGTACATAAATCAATCCACAGGAAAAGGGGTCAAAGCCTCAAAAATTTTAAATGGCTAGGAAACCCGTTCAAAGCTTAAAAACATAAAAATTCCTTAACATGATTAATTTTCAACCTAGAACTTCAAAGGTTCAAACTTGCAGCAAATGTTTTTATGTTGAGCAGGCGGACATGAGTCTATAGTTTATTTAGGAAATATCTGTTTTGATGTTGTTACTGTTTTTAGATAATTTATTATAATTGTTTATTATTTCTCATATTGTTTATTTACTTACTTATTTCCTTTCCTCACTGGGCTATTTTTCCCTGTTTGAGCCCTTGGACTTATAGCATCTCTCTTTTCCAACAAGTGTTGTAGCTTAGCTAGTTATAATAATAATAATAATAATGATAATGATAATAATAATCATATAAGGTTCAATTTTCACTTTTAGGGACCTTGAAGGAATTGTTTGTCAGTGCTAGGGATTATTGATCTGTTATTTCTCTTTTTCATCCTGGACTATACTCCTTGAGCATTGCATGAGATTCATTCTTCAAATTTCAGATTATTTTACCTGGAGAGCTTATACCAGATTTTATCCACAGAGGAAGCAGTATCTGAAGTGCGTCGAGCAGCAGTTGCAGAAGTGCAGAGAGCCATTGGTGCTGCAGAGGCCAGAGCGCAAGAGTTGGTGGCAGCTGAGAGGGCCAAAGTCGAAGCACTTCTAAGGGAGGTTGGACGCAGAGAATCCTCTGAACCTCGAGCGGAACCCCAACAGGTAACACCACTCGCCTTTGAAATACGTAATTACAAAATTGATGTGTAATGAAGAAATGGGTAACAAAATTTCAGTTTCTTGGGAAGTGACAAGTCACTAACCGTAATTGTCACTGACTTCTTTTGACATTTAGTCATAATTTTGATCTTCCGGAATTTACACACACACAAACATATTTATATAAAATTATGTGTGTATATATATTGTATATATATGCATATATATATATATATATATATATATATATATATATATATATATATATACAGTATATATATATATATATATATATATATATATATATATATATTTATATATATATATATATATATATTAATGTATATATATATATATATATATATATATATATATATACAGTATATAAATATATATATAGATATATATTTATATACTGTATATATATATATATATATATATATATATATAAGTATATATATATATATATATATATATATATATATAAGTATATATATATATATATATATATATATATATATATATATATATATATATACACAGTATATAAATATATATATATATATATATATATATATATATATATATATATAAATATATATATATATATATATACATATATATATATATATATATATATATATATATATATATATATATATGATTATGTATACTGTATATGCTGTTTTCTTGTCTGCTTTACATCCTATTTGCATGTAATACCATAATTTAAGCGTACTTAAGGAATGTTTTCCGATTAAACAAAATATTCTTTACAGAATTTCTAGAAAGCCAAAGTATCTTGCTCTTATATGCAGTACTTTAGTGATTTATGTAATTCACTTTGATAATGGATTACAGAAAAGGCAACAAAATCAAAATATGTCATGCACCTTTGTCATTATGGCTCCAACATCAGTATTCCTTTTAACGAAAACCATTTGCTATTGCACACATTCCATTCATTTGATTTGATATACCATGCTTTAATGCTGTGTAGTCTTCACTAATTGTAATCACGCCTCATTTATATGTAAAACTCATTAAATGCAGTACATTATACTGAAAAGTTCAGCAAAATATAACTAAGCTGTAAAGTCTGGGGCATTCCAATTCACTTGTCACCTTCATTGTTAATGAAAATTTGCTATTACTGAATTGCTTCTGGAACACAGTAAAATTTGCTAGTTCCCAAATCATTTACAGATTTCCTCAAGGGCTTGATCCATAGCAAGTTTTAACTTAAGTTGATGATCCATCCAATATGTACATGAGCACATACTGTATGCTGTATGTACTAGTACAGGTATCATATCAATAATTCTCACTAAAGTTATATCGTTTGACAAATGTACTTACACTAAGGAAATTACTGTTTGTAGTAAGTAGTCCTATTCTGACCAGGATTTGAATCTGTATATTATAGGGTAAGGAACTATGGTGAAAGGGATAATATACATTTTTATCAAGAAGGGCAATAATGTCATTGTCATCCAAGAAAAAAAATATGGGAGCCTTATCACATATAATTCCTTCTGAGTGTAAGAGATTTCCTAAGTAATGTTATTTGATATCAATTGGTTATTTTGGGCTTAACATTTGAGAAAAATCGTCTCATCTTAATTAGTGACAATATTATAACACACACACGCATAATTATTACTAGCTAAGCTACAACTCTAGTTGGAAACTCATGATGTTATAAGCCAAAGGACTCCAACTGGGATGAAAGGAAATAGGGAAACAGAATAGTATGCTAGAGTGTACCCTCAAGCAAGTGAACTAATCCAAAACTGAAAGACCATGCCACAAAGGCTATGACAGTACCCAAGACTAGAGAACAATTATTTGATTATGGAGTGTCCTTCTCCTAGAAGAGCTACTTACCATAGCTGAAGAGTCACTTCTACCCTTACATACTGTATATGAAATTACGATTAATATAGTAGATATTGCATTATTCATTTGTTCTCTAATAATAAAGATTATAATTTGCTTAATATTTTACCAGTTTAAGAAAATTAAGGACTCATTTGACAACATTAGCTTTGTTTTAAATGTTTCTAGGAAATATTAGGGTCATTGGTCTGTTTATCCATTAGTATAAACAAGATGACAAGGGAAAAATATTAATTCCATAGATAAATAATTTCATTGGACTGACTCGTTTTTATCTATAACTAAATAGCATTTTCTAACAGATACCTCATTTTAAGACTTCTTTTTGCAAAAGTACAATAGTTTTATATACTGCACATAGTAAAATACAGGAAAAAATTATTAATTAGATTAGTTATGAAGAATATTTTGCTAGTGTAATATCTTTAAATTCTAAGGGTCCTTTGAAATAAAAAATTTTCTATAATACTTCATTAGCCTGAAAAACATTTATCATTAAGCCCTACAGTCAGTAATTTTTAGAATCAAAAGTTTCCCAAGCTATTGGTATGTTAGAAGTTAGAAATTAGATTTTTTTAACATTGGACAGTCACTAAACTTGAAAGATTTTCTGAAAGTATGCTCTAAAAATTGTAAGTATATACAGTACATGTATACACCAAAGATAGGTTTTCACTAAATCCTATATCTTTGGTGAAATTTAAACTTCAAACATTTGAAATTTTTCCTTTAATGATGCCTCGTACATGAACATTAACTGGTGCACTTTGAAAAAATTACCATGTCAACCCTTACAAATAAACAAATACCTGTAGGCCTACTGCTATTTTGGTAACACATTCTGCATTTGCTGAAGCTTGTATGACCTTTTAAATCTTAAATTTTTTAATCTCTACAAATTTTTAGAAATTTCTTACTTTAGTGGAATTTGATCATCTTTTTAATAATCTTTTAGTGTGTTATGTGGCTTAGATATTTGATAGAGGACATTACAAACTATGCTTCTTACTTTTGACACTATATTTATCCTGTTTTTAGACATGTTTCTTGCTTATTTATATTTGATTCATATCGGTCCTAGCTGTTGATAGTGCACGATCAGCTTTTTTCCAAAATCTGATTTTTCAACTGACCAAACACACATTTTCTCATTACTATATTAATCTTCACCAGTGTGCTTTCTCTATTTGATTTTGCTTATGGTTCACGGTCTTATGCTTCCTCTGCTTTCACCTGCAGCTAGTATTCTATTAAACAAATTACTATGATTTCTCTCACAAAACCCTTGTAATCTTATGAATTTCACACAAAGTTTTATGGAGGCCAATGCATCCCAGCCATTTTCTGATCCTCAGACTCCTCTTAAACATTTGATTCCTCTTTAGTTTTGTAATACAGTAACAAAATTCAATCATTTTTTTGTGTATTTATATTAAAGCTTATGTTTTTTTATAGTAAACCATAACATTCTTATTGCAATGCTTAAATATTGTTTGCTTTGAATAAAAATTATGCTTTAAAGATTGTTAGGGTATAAAACTGATACAGTATATAAAATATAGATTCCTGACCTCTGAGTGTAAGATACAAGAAATAGTTCACCAATACACCTGCCGATTTATTGGAATGATCAAGTTTCTGTATTATGCAAGATATGCCATCAGAATTTGATTATCACTTGGAATTGGTAGAATTTAGTCAAACTACTAAAAACTGTTAGGGATAGAATTTGTCAAACCTTAAAAATCAAAACTTGCCAGAATATCAAGAGGTACTGGAGGTAGAGATGCCGCTTCCTTGTGACACGTGGGTTTTCTTCAGGCGTGTTGGAACTGTGGGAGAAAGGCGCACGAGACCTGCAGTGGATGCAACGTAGCAAGGTACTGTGGGCCATTCTGCCAGCACAAGGATTGGGACTCGCATCACAAAGTCTGCTCACCTACCTTGGCTTCTGCCCCTTCTTCCTCCACCTCTTCGTCATCGTCGGCCTCCTCGTCCTCTGCCATAGTTGCTGCACTGGTGTCTAAAAGCAAATTCATGAAGACATCAGAAACGAAGACGGAGTGACCTCGGTTCAAAGGGTCTCTGAGGAGGAAGTTCCGCAGGAAGGCTTGTGTCATGTGATTAGAGCAACGAAGCTCCCAGAGAGAGAATAGTGCTATTAGTGTTGAACGGTTTTTTCTTAATGCAAGTAGGCAAGAAAGATGGGGCAACTATAGTCTGCTATGAATTTGACCGAAGGTACGTTACTCTAAATGTGGAGAATAAGAAAATTGGGATAATTTCATGATCTGATATGATTTTTAGTCCCAAACAAAGCTCAAGATGACATGAATTTTCATCTTTTTTTCTGTAAGTGAATGTGCTACTTTTATTAGTGTTCATCCAGTGTTACCAATTAGTATATATTTTTCCTTCTTATTTAAATGTCTTATAGATTAGTCATTTGGTACTGTACTTTTGACAATCTTCCGACTGAAGGTTGTCCTCGAATTGTCAATTATTAGTGTTACACCGTACTTTGGAACTCTATCAAGGGTGATTATAAAATACAAGTTAATTTATCAAATATCCTTATGCTAAGAGACAATTGGAGGATCATATCCTCAATGAAAAGCATGCGGTATCAGTTGTACAGTGAAAAGGCCAGTAATAGATATTTATATACAGTATGTCTGTTTTTCTTTTAATCCAGGACTGTGAACTTTTTCTCAACAGTTACTTTTGGAATAATTTTTGTATAACCATTACAAATTTGGTATGAAGTGGTGTTCCAATCCTTTGTTATCTCAACTGGGAAAATATCTGTTTTCGTCACATTTTTTTAATCTGTATGAGAATAGAAAGTAAAGTTTTCTATGTGATAATAATTACTACCAGATCTTGTCATCCGAAAAATCATTATAATCACTCGCAGATTTAATATCTGGGTTTTCATATTTTAAATCGCTCTCTCGGTGTATAGTATACATGTACAGTAATCGCTACGAAGAGTGAGCAATCTTCATTTCTTCAAATGTGCTTGTTAATTCGGTTCTTATTACCTCAAGTATCCGGTGAACATAGCAGATAAAGGAAGAACTTTGGGTGAAGAGTAATACATCAAATGACTTGAAATTTAGGACCAATATAACAATAGTGTTTCTTTCACAAATAGCATAAATTTACATAGTTTTCCTGAAAATTGTAATGTCTGCTTGAAACTTCAGTACAAATCTGTTGTTGGGATCATGGCGTCCTTTTGGACGAAGGTCTTACCATAATCCGTGCGTCCTCTTTATGCGAGATGTTACCTTAGTGTCCTTTTGGGACAGTTCGTACCAGAATCCTGTAAACCAAAGATTGTAGTTATAGGATAAAAGTTTTTTTACAATGCAAAAAAAGTTTGATTTAGGAAACAAAGGGATCAGGATAAGGAAGAAGCAGTTCTTGGCAATAATGAAATCTAATTGTATTGTAGTATTATCTGTCATATTTTTCCCATAGACATTAATTTTTCCACGTGTATAGTTGCACTAATAGTGGGGGAAAACACAGTATTTTCAGTGTTTGAAAATGTGTCACGATGTTGTTTATTTTTCTAATTTGTTAACCAAGCCGTCACTAAACTTTTATTATTCTTTAGCATAATTTCTTTTCCTTTGAATAAAAATGGTAACTCTTTTTTCCACATATTCATTTAGTAAATTTCATATCTCTAACTTATCATTTCAAATTAACTCTTGACATTATTCTGCTTAGAGGTGTAAAGTTAGTAAGTGTACTTGAAAATTTGTTGTAAAGTGAAAGTCTAAAAGTTAATTTCTTATGGAAGTATTTTATTTTGATGGAGGCTTAGTTGTAGTTTGTGAAGAGTGTGGAATTTTTGTTAGAGAGTGGTATAAGGCGTGTGTGTGTGTGCGGTGTTGAACTGGTTTGCTCTTAATGTCAGTGTCACCTGGACAATATTGAAATTAAATTCAATCCTTCATATTTTAAGAATGGGGAAAAATCCCTTCTCTAATTGAGCTTTTAAAATGTATTCAAGAATATCAAAGTTTTATAATTATACTGTACCAACCATGTGTCACACAATTGTACATAATTCCTTTTGTATATATTATGCTTGTATCTTCGCTCTTCCCTCGCACTAAAACGAACATGAAAATTCATGTCTGCTGTTTTCCTCTGTAACATTGTCATTTCCTCGAACATGTATTTTCCTGTTGCCTTGAGGTTTTGTATATAAAGGAGAGTGTTCTTTAATATAATACTCAGTTGATTGCATCCTGCCTTTGAGTTCACAACCCTCTCTCGGCTTGTCACATTGGTGACCCCGGAGTGACTCGCTCCTCCCGCCTCACCAATGTGACGAGCCGAGAGAGGGTTGTGAACTCAAAGGCAGGATGCAATCAACTGAGTACTATATTAAAGAACACACTCCTTTATATACAAAACCTCAAGGCAACAGGAAAATACATGTTCGAGGAAATGACAATGTTACAGAGGAAAACAGCAGACATGAATTTTCATGTTCGTTTTAGTGCGAGGGAAGAGCGAAGATACAAGCATAATATATACAAAAGGAATTATGTACAATTGTGTGACATACGGTTGGTACAATACACAATTTAATTCCAGCATCTATTCGAAAAGTTATTATTTATTATTGGTATATAGTAATTGGAAATGTCATAGTTTTGAAGATCTACATTGTGAAAAAGTACACAACAGTAATCTGGAGTGGGGTGAGGTGGCGGGAATTGCTGTAGACATTCCTTACATGTACAATTCCTAAAAGAATGATGGTAGAGTTTTCCAACTTTTTTTTTCAAATGTCCAGTATGCTCTGGGTTGCTGTCATATGGTTCTGAGAAATGTCTCACAATTTCTTTATTGCATATTTAAGGAATTCAAGATGTTTGATCAACATTAATAAGTAAGTCATGAAAATTTTTGTTGATGTGATTTTCACTTACCGACTTATCGAGCAAGTCCAAAACAGAAGGATGTCCTAGAGAGTGCGCGTGGTAGGTGTCGGTGGGGTAGTCCAACTGTGTTCTCTAGGGCCTGTCACGGCCCTCCCCATTGATGAAGGGATTATCTAAATGGAATACAGCCTGTGAATAGTGGTTTTCACACGCCCTTGTTGAATACACGACACCTACAAGGTGCTCGCGCGAGGGTTGTAACCTCTGCATTCCATGCTTTTATCTTTCTCTAGTATATTTGGAAGATTTATATTAGAAGAGTGTAAAGAAGGACCTTTCACCGGGCGTCACAGGCCTCTTCCCAGAAATAGATTTTTCCTTCGTCAAAATCCCTTTTTTAGAGGATAGCCAAGATCAAAGATATTTTCAATAAGGGATTGCTAGCAAATATAATCTTATTACTGTATCGAATATCATTACAGTTTTATAATACAAATGTATCTGTAGGGAAATAACTTTAAACAGAACATTCATTATGACTAAATTCTGAGACGTATTATTTTCCTTTGTATTTATGCAATGCATGTCTTTCTCCTCATCTCTATAAGGAGTTATTTATTTTTTAAATTACATTGTTATCATAAAGGATAATGCTGGAAATGAGAACGATTTTGCAATAGTATAAAACAATGAACAGTAAAATTTTGGTAATGCATTACCTGATAAGTATAACCAGGTCAATATGATATTTCTTCCCCTGTGCCAAACGTTACCAAGTTTTTGATAAGTTTCCTATCTACATATATTTTCATTACGAAAATATGCTAAAAGTCATACTATTAATTTTAAGTACTGTACCCTTTTTGGAATGACCTTCTACTTGCTATCCACTGAAAGAATGAAATAGGAATAGATGAATGCTTATGAAGTGGTAATTATTAAATACCAATGACGAAGAGGATTGAAAAGTCTGCCATCATACTTATGTGATTGCACATACATTACATCTTATGAAATGTCAAGAAGAAATGTTATGTTCGTGAGTTCAGATCTTGATGTTCTATCTCATGATTTTATTTTTTTTTTTAGTATTTTTGTTTATTTTGTAAGTTTTAGGAATCAAATAATTATGTGATTATCCTGTTCCTTGCTTCCTTACAAGCAATTACATTTTATGGTATATATATGGTTTTCCCTCTGACTGGAAATGCTATTTCTTCAGAGATCTCATGAACCATATTAGTAGAAATAGAATATTGAATCGATGCATATTCATGCTCATGTTTTTTTGTAAATACATGTAATGTCTCCCTTAATTTAGTGTGATATGTACAAGGCATTTAACTCTATTATTGTTACAGAGTTTTATAAAGTTTATTATTTATTTACTGCTTTACATTATTTCTTTCTTTCACATAATTTGTGTCTAATGGTAATGTTCCCAAAATGTTCAGATTTTATTGTTTATCTGGCATTCAAACGTGTTCATGTTTTTGGTATTGCGTCTACTGAATTCCTTGAGCCCAGCATCACAAAGCTATTGAATTAAGTGTATTGTATGCCAGTGTGTTTATTGTTTTGTAAATAGATAATTTTATCACAGTTTGTTTTATTCTCCTATCTGGTGCATAGATCTTTAGTTGAGTGAAAATATCATTTATGAATTTGTTTGACATCCCTTAATTAGTTTACTTTTCAGGCACAGAGATAAGAGAATTTAGTATGCCCAGCAGTTGTTAACAAATATCTTGAGACATGAGGCTGGTTCCTTAATGGAAATTGTAATTGATTAGGAATGTCAGGGAGTGTTGTCATGCTATTTTCTCTTATTAAAGGATTTGATTTCCTTCGGTGCTCATTCTGTAAGGTCGATGTTCAAGGGCACCCTACAGTCTTATAAGTCTACTTATAGGACATGTATACCATTATCTTAGTCTGGGTGATCTTCAAAACATATATGTATTACAGTCCTCATCATCTCCTCTTCCGCGTATTGACGCAAAGATCCTCGGTTAGATTTTGCCTGTCGTCTGACTCTTGACCTTTTAAATCAGTACTTTTCCATTCATCATCTCCTATTTCAAGCTTGATAGTCCCCAGCCATGTAGGCCTGGGTCTTCCAACTCTTCCAAACCCTTGGGGAGCTCAGTTGAAAGTTTGGTGAACTTATCTCTCTTGGGGAGTGCAAAGAGCATGCCCAAACCATCTCCATGTACAGTACAGTATTTATATTTCAAATGGCTCTAAAAGCTCATATTCTATGTCACTATTTACCTGGGAAGATAGGAGAAACTTTCCCGATTGTAATGATGTCACAAAGCGTAACTATAAGGAGGCTGGCCTCATGAAAGTCATCTTCCATCGATATCAGTGTATGGGAAAAATCCCTTTTAAAATTGATCCTTCTTTGGTCTGAAAACCGAGCAATCTTATGTCAAACATACATAAATATTGCTTAGAATACATCAATTAAAGTCTTAAGGGAATTTGCAATGAGGTTATGGTTGCATCCAAATAGAAATTTTAGGATTCTTGGACTTGTGGTAATGAACATGCCCAAAATGTCAACAGGCAATTATTGTTTGACCAAAGAATATACTGTCATTTGAATAACAAGTCATTTCTAATTATTTCCTAACGTATGTAAAAGAATCTCACCATCTCCATCCTTATGAAAACACCGAAACTGAGACAGTCAAAGTCGACGTTATGGTCCTAAGACCTCATGCCAGTTTTGGATCTGATTAATCTATTAGCAGTTCACCAATGATGCTATTTACAGTTCCTTGGTAGATTATATAAATATCAAGAGCTATGTGCTTGCCTTGCAAAATTAAGGTGAAATGAAGGCTTGGCCAAAGGTCTAAACTCTCGAGCTTGAGATGGCAAAGAGAATCCTCGACGATCTACAAAGGCACTGATGAAGACTCACAAAAGTAGCTATCTTGACTCTTGCCTCAATGCCTGTCCACAGTCCATGCTTCCTCCACAGTAAAGCACCTGTAACCTTTATCTCAAGAGACCAGTCTACAAGCAGTGCAACCTCTAACTCAGCTTATCTCATCAGTTGAGAGAATGTATAGCTTGGAACCAACACAATTAATGAGAGTTGGGGTTCCAGTGATGAACAGTGTTCATGAGCCTTCCTTAGATGATGTAACTACCGTAATAAGAAAGGAATTGCAGCACCCAAACAGGTAAGGTTAAAAAAAAAACACTTAATCAAACCGTAAGTTCCCTTATCAATGTTTTTCCTACCTGTCCTAAGTAAAGGCTACTTTATCGTTTATCCTTTGCACCAAAGTTTGCATAACAGACTCGTAGGAAGAAATTATGCAAAGGAATATGTCCTGCTATGCTCTGTTATTGCCTTTAGACATATTTTCTGTTTGTGTTTATTGTAATGCTAAAAGCTGTTTTATTAATATTCATTGGCAATTTTTAGTTGTTCATTGAATATCAAACTTATTGAAAAAATATAGATTTACAGTTTTCATTGAGTTGCATTTACCGCACTAGTAAAAGACAGGAATGTTGGATGCCACATACTTACAGTACTGTATTTCAAGACTAATACTTCATCCACTGCATTAAATACAAGACCAAATCTGACATATATCCATATCTAGTCAGCTCAAGAAGCTCCAAGGAAAAAAATATTTAAGGAAAACTTACAACTGAAACTAGGAGGGACCACAACCATGGTATCAAGTAATTTTCTTATTCATGAAAGCACTCATTGTGAGTCCCATTTACACATCATTTGGGTAATTAGCTTCTTGTGTTAATTTAATCCCTGTGTTTACTGGTTAAGGTACAATATTACTGGTTGTCAAGGTATACCTTTCAATGAATGAGGTAATGCATCAGTAATTTTTCAAAAAGTGATCGTGAAAATTACATTTAGTCCCTCAGACAGAATCCTTTCATCCTTTCTTACTTTGATTATTTTGATGTTCTAAATTTTCCTGATACTTCTTACTTTTTATTTGATTTCTTTTTCAAACCAATTTAGTTGAGATTTCCTTTTATTTGTTCCAGAAATGCTGATAAGTGTCCAAGTTTTCCTGCAAGCAGTGAAAAAAAAACATATTTGTGATATTCTGTTAAATTGTGATTTCAGTGCTGCTTGTCAAGGTATTTTCTTCTTTAATCATAATGGAAAGTAGATTTTTAGTAAATGATACTTATTATTGAGGTGGTGTTAGTAGATGTAGGCTAAAAGTGTACTTATAACCCTTTTAGGTGAGAATCAACATAATTTTACAAAAGATTTTAGGGGAACTTAATTTATTATTGAAAAAGTAATAGGGTTTATTCCACAAACTGCGTCTGAACTGCCCTCTGCTTCTAGTTGCATCAATCATGTAGGCACTATCAGAAATGGAGAAGCTGTTCATCTCTCTTCAAACAAGAAAATCACAAGTCATCCTTGTAGGCCTACCTGGTCTCGAGGTGCAATTTTGGAATCGCAGAATGTTATTAGTCTTTTTGTAGATGTAGAGATCTTGTAGGGTGTATATGAAGAATATAAGGAGAAATCTTGCAGGTCCAGGGAATAAAACCTAACTGTCTAACATGTACAATATTTGATTTAATTAAAGAAAAATGGGAAAAGGCAGTGCATGACAATAATTCCTAGTCAAACAAGATTGAAATTAATTATTATTGTTATTATTATTATTACTTGCTAAGCTACAGCCCTAATTGGAAAATCAGGATGCTCTAAGCCCAGGGGCCTTAACAGGGAAAATAGCCCAGTGAGGAAAAAAAGGAAAATAAAATATTTTAAGAAGAGTAACAACATTAAAATAAACATTTCCTTTATATACTATAAAAACTTTAACAAAACAAGAGGAAGAGAAATTAGATGGAATGGTGTACCCTCAAGCAAGTGAACTCTACCCCAAGACAGTGGAAGACCATGGTACAGAGGCTATGGCACTACCTAAGACTAAAGAACAAAAGTTTAATTTTGTAGTGTCTTTCTCCTAGAAGAGCTGCTTACCATAGCTAAAGGGTCTCTTCTACCCTTACCAAGAGGAAATTAGCCACTGAACAATTACAGTACAGTAGTTAACTCCTTGGGTGAAGAAGTATTGTTTGGTAATCTCAGTGTTGTCAGGTGTATGAGGACAGAGCAGAATATGTAAAGAATATGCCAGACTATTTAGTGTATGTGTAGATAAAGGGAAAGTGAACCGTAACCAGAGAGAAGGATCCAATGTACTACCGTCTGGCCAATCAGAGGACCCCTTAACTCTCTAGCAGTGTAAATTGAATACAAAAGTTCTAATTTATAATTTGCAACGAAGATCAGGAAAATTGGTTTTTCCCAGAATACAGTGCTTAAGGAAATCAGAACAATTTCTGGCTGACAGGTAATTAGTACAAGTCGTGACGTCACGAACAGAGGCGCGACGAGAGAGAGAGAGGATAGAAAATGTAGAGGGTAACTTAAGTAAATTGTGCGATAGGAAAACAAGAAAACGGAGATGGATAACTAAACTAAATTTTGCGCGCTCTAAACAAAAATAAAAGATCAATTAAAATAACGAGTGAAGATATTGTGTTTTACAGTTGTCTTCTCACAATAAAGCAAACTTTAATTTTCAGAAATCTATAATTCCATTTTACACGGACTAATAAAGGAAGAAGGGACTCATTTATGGGAATTAACAAGATTTAGGTGTAGTTTTTTTTTTTTTTGACGCTCACAAACACACTAGATCTGCAACGGAGGAAGATGTTTGAAATACATATACAAAATGCAAATCAAGCGAAGAGAAGGAGAAACTCTATACATTTTCTATTGGACTGAGAAATTAAATACCGCAAGAAATTAGTGCATTTTGCTAATAAAACCACTACCAGAAAAGAAAGACGTCATAATAAACAATCTGCTTCTGTTTTGAGATAGACAATGGGGGAAGCATATTTAAATATAGAAAAATCATTTAAAAATTGTGAAAAGTTAAAAATGACATTCTAAACGAACTCTAAACTAAAAATAGAAAAAATAAATCATCTTCAACTAGGACTAACCGTTGTTACATACGGACAGGACATCATTACCAGCTGCAACCAGACTTGGCAGCACTTCTCTCCTCCTAGATACTTACCTTATGCCCCATCTCCCTTAATATATACTGAAATACTTCCTTTGATTGACTTTCCTAGTTCTTAATATTGAGTTGTTTTGGGGCGTCAGCCATTTGCAGCCTTTCACAAGTAAATAAATACCCCGTTATTTTTCCTCTGACACACATATCTCGCAGCTTAAATAATCTTCCTTTGATATATTAGATTTGCGTTTCAAATTCAATTCTTGCATATTGAGCTTAGTGTTAATCGTACTATCCAATTCTGCCTTTACCATTGTTGAATTTCTTTACTTTATCGCTGCATTCTTTTCCTATTCCTTTGCTTATCTTTGACTTTATTTATTTTTTAGTTTTCCTTTTATATATAATTTTACCTCTTCCGCTTTTATTTTTCCCTATCTTCATATATCTATCATACTTTCCCCCAGCATACTGTGTAGGGGTTTTCTTATTTGATCTTATTCAACCTCTTTCACTAATTTATTTCCTTTTATAATAACTAGATTGAGAAATATAATAGTCTTTTTAGATTTAATCCCTTTTTCTGTCATGTCCCTTTCAGCTATCAGTCACCTACACAATGAACAACCACACTGGGTTGCCGTTACAAAGGAGGCGACGGTAGATCCTATTCACAACACTTACACTCTGTGTGAGTGACGCTAAGCGGCCAATTTCACAAAGTTCCTGTAATTAAAGTGATGTCTGAAGCAGGTAATTAACCTTCATCTTAACTTGTTAGTCTTTTAACTCGTTATCTTGATGATGTTGGTTTAAGTTCAACCAACACTGTAATACGAAACTGTCTACATAATGGATAATGTTAGCAGAGTTTCTTAGGTGGTAATCGGCTACCCTACCGGTACACCTTTCCAAGGAGACAGCCTATTTGGAATTTCCATTCACCCCATGGCTGGTCATCCACCGGTTCCTCCTTGAATTAACAAATATAATGTATGCGTTGCAATGGAGCATTTGTATAACGATGGACAGGTTATCTCCCTTGTATAGAAAATGGGAACTTCCTTCACATTTTCTAGTTCGTAAGCCGTGGCCGTCGTTCAACAAAACTTCCACACAAGAACACCTAACCTAACACCCATTGTACTTCTGTTTTTCAAACTTACTCTCGTCTTTCTCAATGATATGTCCTGGTCCGCCAACCTTCATGCTGTCTAGGTTTGAAATTTCCAAACACGTCCGGGTAGGAGTTGTATCAGTCCACAAGCATATGTGATGCAAATCTGGTTTTAATTTACATACACATTTTTCCGAAAACTATATTAATTAGGATATTTCTATAAATCATTACTAGTAAAATCTTTTAAAACCATAACCATGAATTGCTGGATAATAATAACCAGGTAATCAAATTTTAAGCATTTATATTTGATAACACAAAATATTAGCCCATGGGCCAAACCCTCGTAGGGTAACATTTTCCGCTTGCCAGAACAAGTCATGTTTTCTGAGTCCGGAATTCTTGTCAAACAAAAACTAGTGTTTTGACACTCGGTAGTCAACCCACCATTACTTAAAAACTATGGTTCTCTGCCAAAAACCGTTATCATACTCCTTCAAAACTCCTATATTTACACTAAATATCTGTTGTTCAAAGCCATAAGATATGTTGTTGTATTATAAGAATTTACCCAAATTCTTTGTACATAAGGCTGATCCTGTTCTGAGGTACACTATGTGCAAAGCAAGCTAAAATAATAAAAATACCTTTGCAAGATAGTTTGAATTCGTGTAAAAAATCTTCCACGTTTAGAGGCTACAGCAAAAACGATTAGAACTCCACCTAAGAAATGTGGATTTGCCATTATGCGTTGGTTTTTCATCATTGCTATAATGCATTTCCCCATCACTACACTTTGAACAAATGCTGAAGTAGTCCCCCAAGAGTCCTATATTATACAAATAAGTTATAAACATCTTATGCCTATGTAATTTCATAACCCTTAACATTTTCATTTTAAATATTTAACTTAGCCGGTAAATATATAGCTGCAACTCTGTTGCTCGACAGACAAAAAACTGTACAAAAAACTCGCCAGCGATCGCTATACAGGTTGCGGGTGTGCCCATCAGCGCCAACTGTCGGCCAGATACCAAACTCCATGTAAACAAAGACTCAATTTTCTCTCTGTCGACGTGTCGACAGGACGTACTTTACTCGCTGTTGAAACCTGGAGTTTTTCCCATCATCTTTGGTGAAGTACTATATTCTGGTTTTGAGCTTTCGCTGTGCAGGGTTTTTCTTCAAATAAATCCTTGAACTCTTTTTTTGTATCGGATTCATTGTTGATGACTTAGATCGTTTTTTGGAATTTTCCCTTGACCAATTCAAAATGGCTGACCTTTCACAAGTTCCCAAGTTTAGAAAATGCAATGCTAGGGACTGTTCTAGGCGTCTTCCGAAGGCTTCTCTCGACCCTCACACTGTTTGTTCCAATTGTCGGGGTAAAACCTGTCAATTGGAAGATCGGTGTGAGGAATGCGAGGGCCTTTCGGAATTCGATTTTATCGAATTTGAAAAGTACACACGCAGGCTAGAGAGAGATAGAATTAGGAGAAGTTCTTCTAGGTCGATAGATTTTTCCTCTCCTCATGCCCCACAACCTATTCCTTCCCCTGTAGTGGTTGTTCCTAACCCCCCTCCTAGCACTCAGGAACCATCGATGGCTGACATGATGCGTGCTATCCATGCCCTGGGGGAGAGAGTTGAGTCCCTTGCAAGTGACCGCAATCAACTCATGGCGGATGTTAAGGAGCTAAAAGCCGCGGGAAGTGATAAAGTGCCAAGTGAAAGTGTTGTGAACAGTGTTGCGCTTGAGGGTTCGTCTGTTCGTGCCTGTCGTCCTCCTAGTCCGGGACCTCTTGCAAGCTCCCAAGCCCAGGGGAGAAGCAATGTCGTACGACGCATGGGTTCGAGAGGCCTTGATCAGCGAACAGACGTTCCCTCCATGGTATCAGGCGTATCTCCCCAAGATCGCCCCTACCTACGTAAGACGAGAGAGCCCGTTTTTACCTCGTCGTCTGAAGGTGTTTCTCGTAAGAAACTTTGGACCAAGGTCTCACGACCTTTAAAGCGTAAGTCGGTCCCTTCAGGACAAGTCCAACGTCCCGGCTGTAGCCACTGGGTCAGTTCGGACTCGTTGCCGTCATCTGATGACTGCTCACCGCCTAAGAGAGGCAAAGCGGTACTGCTTCAGTCGCTAACCCCGTCTGTTGCCGCACCTGCTCCCGTAGATCCTAAATGGGCTTTGCTGCAAGACATGCAGTCCAAGCTTACGTCCTTGATGCAGGACTTTCATGCGGAGAAGGTTGCTGCTGAACCTTCTGGCCAACAACCTTCTAAGCGAACGGTTGTGCGTCCTGTTGACGCTGAGGTTACCTTCTCGCGTCTACCAGTTGAGGTGGTTCCTCCACCGATGCGACCCAGTGTGGGTTGCCAGCCGCACGTTGACGTTAAGCGACGCTCGGAGGTGGTTGTTGACGTTCAGGACGTTCTACAACCATCAGAGGTGACTTGTTTTGACGCAGTGCGTCAACCTCCGCAACCCGGTGTGGTTTCGACTGCACAACCCAGACGGTCTAGACAGTCTCGGGTGGACGCTGTGCGTCCTCGCGCTCCCATGGTTGTTGACAGTTCACAGACTGTGCAGCAGTACCATGACGTTGAGTCCGGCTCCGTCACGCATGCACCAGTGCGACTGGACTCAGCGAACCAGACGTTGCCCACTCCGTTGCCGTTTCCTCATCAGTTTTCGGATGAGGAACTATCTGATGAGGATGTTGCTGAACAACAAGACGATCAACAGTCAGAACTGGACGAGCCCAAGGCAACTCAACCGTCATTGGACTTTAGAAAAGTCATGGCTGTATTCAAAGAGTTGTTTCCTGACCAATTTATTTCTGTGGCTCCTCGTTCTCCGCCGTCAGAGTTTGTTTTAGGCATGCCTTCTACCGCACCTGCCTTTACTAAACTCGTCCTCGCACGCTCATCCAAGAGAGCTTTGCGGCTGTTAGGAGACTGGCTAGAGTCCAAGAAGAGTTTAGGGAAGACAGCATTTGCCTTTCCCCCATCTAAACTCTCTTCTAGATCGAGCGTCTGGTATGCCACGGGAGAAGTTCTCG
The DNA here is from genome assembly GCF_036898095.1 of Palaemon carinicauda. Taxonomy (NCBI): domain Eukaryota; kingdom Metazoa; phylum Arthropoda; class Malacostraca; order Decapoda; family Palaemonidae; genus Palaemon; species Palaemon carinicauda. The sequence goes on along the minus strand of NC_090747.1, from coordinate 95,280,426 downwards.
GCTTGGGAGTTCCTGCCTCTGCCCAGGGCGACTTCTCAAGTCTTGTAGACTCTCCCCGCCGCCTTGCCATGAGACGCTCGAAGATTTGTTGGTCACCATCGGACCTGGACCACCCTCTTAAAGGGATCTTTAGGGCTTTCGAAGTCTTTAACTTTTTAGACTGGTGCTTAGGAGCCCTGAGCAGGAAAATCTCTTCGTCAGATAAGGATATTTCTTTGCTCATTATGTCCTGCATGGACAAGGCCGTCCGTGATGGGTCCAATGAGCTAGCTGCCTCATTCACGTCCGGAGTCCTGAAAAAGCGAGAGTCTCTCTGTTCGTTCCTGTCTGCTGGAGTTACACCATGCCAGAGATCTGAACTTCTCTTTGCTCCCCTTTCCAAGTGCCTGTTTCCTGAAGGCTTGGTAAAGGAAATTGCCGCTTCGTTAGTTCAGAAGGACACCCACGATCTTGTTGCGTCCTCAGCTCGCAAAACTCCCCCTTTGCCTTCATTATCCGCTAGACCGAGGATAGACACTCCAGCGTCTCGCTTTATTCCGCCCTTTCGTGGCAGAGCCTCCAGCAGAGGAGGTGCTCGTGCCGAAGGGAAACGAGGGAAGAGGAAAGGATCCAAGTCCTCCAAGGGCAGAGTCTGACTGCCCGTAACTTCAGACAGTAGTGGGAGCCAGACTCAAGAACTTCTGGCAAGCCTGGGAGAGGAGAGGCGCAGATTCACAATCTGTAAAGTTACTCAGAGAGGGGTACAAAATCCCTTTTGTACGCAAACCCCCTCTAGCAACGTCTCCCATCGATCTCTCTCCCAGGTACAGAGAGGAAGAAAAGAGACAAGCCCTGAAACTGGAAGTGTCTCTTTTGCTAGAGAAGGGAGCGGTGGTCAAAGTCTCGGACCTTCGATCACCGGGATTTTACAACCGTCTCTTCCTAGTTTCAAAGAAGACAGGAGGGTGGAGACCGGTGCTAGACGTCAGTGCTCTGAATGTCTTTGTCACAAAGACGAAGTTCTCCATGGAGACCACAAAGTCAGTCTTAGCAGCGGTCAGAAGGGAAGACTGGATGGTCTCGCTAGACCTAAGGGACGCCTACTTCCACGTCCCCATTCACTCAGACTCCCAACCTTTTCTGAGATTCGTCTTCGAAAATGTGGTCTACCAGTTTCGGGCCCTGTGCTTTGGCCTAAGCACAGCTCCTCTCGTGTTTACGAGGCTGATGAGGAATGTGGCCAAATTCCTCCACTTATCGGACATCCGAGCCTCCCTGTATTTGGACGACTGGCTTCTCAGAGCCTCTTCCAGTCGTCGCTGTCTGAAGGATCTCAAGTGGACTCTAGATCTGACCAAGGAATTGGGACTCCTAGTCAATTTGGAAAAGTCGCAGGTGGTCCCATCCCAAACTATTCTGTATTTAGGGATGGAGATTCACAGTCTAGCTTTTCGGGCTTTTCCGTCGACCCCCAGAATAGATCAAGCCCTGCTATTCATCCAGAAGATGCTGAAGAAGGAACGCTGCTCAGTCAGGCTGTGGATGAGTCTGGTAGGGACGCTGTCATCCCTGGAACAATTTGTGTCACTAGGAAGACTACACCTCCGTCCTCTTCAATACCATCTAACTTTTCACTGGAAAAAGGACAAGACGCTAGAAGCGGTCTCGATCCCGATTTCCGAAAAGATAAAGTCTTGTCTGACTTGGTGGAAGGACAATATCAACCTAAGAGAGGGTCTTCCCCTGGCTGTTCAGACTCCCAACCACGTTCTCTTCTCGGACGCATCGGACTTGGGCTGGGGCGCGACACTGGACGGTCGGGAATGCTCAGGTCGGTGGAACTCGAGTCAGAGGAGCATGCATATCAACTGCAAGGAGCTGTTGGCAGTACATCTGGCCTTGAAAAGCTTCGAGTATCTCCTTCGAGGCAAAGTGGTGGAAGTAAACTCAGACAACACCACGGCCTTGGCGTACATCTCCAAACAAGGAGGTACCCACTCACTGACGTTGTACGAGATCGCAAGGGACCTGCTCATCTGGTCAAAAGGTCAAGACATCTCCCTAGTAACGAGGTTCATCCAAGGCAACTTGAATGTCATAGCAGATTGTCTCAGTCGGAAAGGGCAAGTAATTCCAACAGAATGGACCCTCCACAAGGATGTATGCAAGAGACTTTGGGCCACTTGGGGCCAACCAACCATAGATCTCTTTGCAACCTCGCTGACCAAGAGGCTTCCAATCTATTGCTTCCCAGTCCCGGACCCAGCAGCAATACATATAGATGCCTTCCTCCTAGATTGGTCACATCTGGATCTCTACGCATTCCCACCGTTCAAGATTGTCAACAAGGTACTGCAGAAGTTCGCCTCTCACGAAGGGACAAGGTTGACGTTAGTTGCTCCCCTCTGGCCTGCGAGAGAATGGTTCACCGAGGTACTTCGATGGCTAGTAGACGTTCCCAGAAGTCTTCCTCTAAGGGTAGACCTTCTACGTCAGCCACACGTAAAGAAGGTACACCAAAGCCTCCACGCTCTTCGTCTGACTGCCTTCAGACTATCGAAAGACTCTCGAGAGCTAAAGGCTTTTCGAAGGAGGCAGCCAGTGCGATTGCTAGAGCAAGGAGAGCGTCTACCATTAGAGTCTACCAATCGAAGTGGGAAGTCTTCCGAGACTGGTGCAAGTCAGTTTCTGTATCCTCGACCAGTACCTCTGTAGCTCAAATAGCTGATTTTCTCTTATACCTGAGAAAAGGACGATCCCTTTCAGCTCCCACTATCAAGGGCTACAGAAGCATGTTGGCATCGGTCTTCCGGCATAGAGGCTTAGATCTTTCCAACAATAAAGATCTGCAAGACCTCCTTAAGTCTTTTGAGACCACCAAGGAGCGTCGTTTGGCTACCCCTGGATGGAATTTAGACGTGGTACTAAGATTCCTCATGTCAGACAGGTTTGAGCCGTTACAATCAGCCTCCCTGAAAGATCTCACTCTTAAGACTTTTCCTGGTATGCTTAGCCTCGGCTAAAAGAGTCAGTGAGATTCATGCCTTCAGCAAGAACATCGGATTTTCGTCAGAAAAAGCCACTTGTTCGCTGCAACTTGGTTTTCTAGCCAAAAATGAGCTGCCTTCTCGGCCTTGGCCTAAATCTTTCGATATTCCCAGCTTGTCGGAGATCGTAGGCAATGAACTAGAAAGAGTCTTATGCCCTGTTAGAGCTCTTAAGTTCTATTTAAAGCGTACCAAACCTTTACGAGGCCAATCTGAAGCTTTATGGTGTTCAGTTAAGAAACCATCCTTGCCTATGTCAAAGAATGCTTTGTCATACTTTATCAGATTGTTAATACGAGAAGCTCATTCACATCTGAGTGAGGAAGACCTAACTTTGCTTAAGGTGAAGACGCACGAAGTTAGAGCTGTAGCAACTTCCGTGGCCTTTAAGCAAAATAGATCTCTGCGAAGTATAATGGACGCAACCTATTGGAGAAGCAAGTCAATGTTCGCGTCTTTTTACTTGAAAGATGTCCAGTCTCTTTACGAGAACTGCTACACACTGGGACCATACGTAGCAACGAGTGCAGTAGTGGGTGAGGGCTCAACCACTACAATTCCCTAATTCCATATCCTTTTAATCTGTCTCTTGAAATGTTTTTAATGTTGTTTTTTATGGGTTGTCCGGAAGGCTAAGAAGCCTTTCGCATCCTGGTTGATTTGGCGGGTGGTCAAAGTCATTTCTTGAGAGCGCCCAGATTAGGGGTTTGATGAGGTCCTGTTGTATGGGTTGCAGCCCTTGATACTCCAGCTCCTAGGGGTCTGTCAGCATCCTAAGAGGATCGCGAGGCTCCGTAAGGAAGACGTACTTATAAGGCAGAGTAATCGTCTAAGTCGACTTCCTTACCAGGTACCTATTTATTTTGTTTTTGTTATTTTGATAACTTCTAAAATGAAATAAAAACTCTTAGCTCATAAGATGTAAACATATTTAACTGGTCTCTACCCACCACCCTGGGTGTGAATCAGCTATATATTCACCGGCTAAGTTAAATATTTAAAAATGATATTTTAATTATAAAATAAATTTTTGAATATACTTACCCGGTGAATATATAAATTAAATGACCCTCCCTTCCTCCCCAATAGAGACGCAATGGGATGAGAAGAAAATTGAGTCTTTGTTTACATGGAGTTTGGTATCTGGCCGACAGTTGGCGCTGATGGGCACACCCGCAACCTGTATAGCGATCGCTGGCGAGTTTTTTGTACAGTTTTTTGTCTGTCGAGCAACAGAGTTGCTGCTATATATTCACCGGGTAAGTATATTCAAAAATTTATTTTATAATTAAAATATCATTTTTAAACGAATTATAAACCAATTCACAAGTTTCTTCGCTTTTGCACTGATACGTTGCCATCTTTGCGTCCCAGAGGCCAAGAATGAGCATTTTCTACCCGCACTTGATGTTCCCAATACCTTGTTTGAATTTTGGAAATAATGAATTCTTATTGGATAAAAAAAAAGGGCCTTTGGGAATTTCCCGGGTCAAGCAGGGTTCGATTGGGTCCCTTCAAATTTCCACGATACCCCATTATTTCCTTATACCACCACTAGAGCACTGCTGTATTAATCAAAACGGCATGTACCGTGAATTCTAGAAACTATGGGAGCGAGAAAGTCCGTTTCAGGGTACAGTGCTTACTCTACTTATAAATTTCACGGCAGTTTTGATGGTTTTCAAAATTTTATAGTTATTTAACTTTAGTGAATATTGACTGATTTTTTCATTCAAACATGAATGGTTAGGGAATTTTATAACCTACCTTATATATATATATATATATATATATATATATATATATATACATATATATATATATATATATATATATATATATATATATATATATTTACTAAAGATAAAAACAAAATAGGATATTTACATAAAAATAGTGACCTTTAAAAGTAAAGTACTGTACTGAACAGTATATAATAGAAAAATTTATACTTCTGAAAAAATGGAAATGCTATGAAAATTAATTCTACATTTACATCGTTTTGTGTGTAAAATTATCTTTCAAATGGCTTTTGAAGGAAAGAATTTGGTGAGAAAGAAAAAAATAGGTAGTATTTGAGGCAACCTCAAAGTAACTTGGTTTTAATTGAACTCCTTAATATTTATTTAAAGTATATAACAGTATATTCAATTGCTTCAAATATGCCATTATGGTTGTTATTATCAAAGGTTTCTATTTAGCTGAATATGTAGGTTTTTTCTTTGGGAATGACTTGGGTAAAATTGGGAAAGAAGTAAAGGTAAGACAAGGTATAGGAAAGTAAATTTTTTATATCGTAAGTTTAACACTAGAACGACCGAGCGGTCATTTTGACTGCATTTTGATTTTCGGATGCATAGAGCTATTATAATCTTTCCCCAACAAACTTGATACTCATTGACTTTTCCTAACTTTTCATGATATATATTGATAATAAGTTTAAATTAAAATATGCTATAATCCTTTGAGATATATTAGATAATACCTAGAACGACCGAACGGTCATTTTGACCGCTAGGGAGCAATACAATGGTAATTATGGTGGTGCGCCAGTCAAAACGTTTTACAGCTTGTATTCCCGGTGCCTGTAAGTCTGGCGGCGTGTTATTGTTTCAGTCAGTTTCCCCTGAAGTCCTAAATGATAAACAAATCGTACAAACACTCATTGTTGAATGATGAAATTGTGACATATTTGTCGACACTATCTGAGTCTGAAGGAGATCCTATATCTGAAGATGAAGAAAACGAGTATATCCCCAATCAAGAAAGTTCATCTGAATATGATGTTTTCAATATTAATCTTACCCGATAATCATGTAGCTGTCAACTCTGTTGCCGACAGAAATCTACGGTCGGGATACGCCAGCGATCGCTATACAGGTGGGGGTGAACACCACAGCGCCATCTGTGGTCAGGTACTCTAGTACTTCTTGTCAACACCACCTCAATTTTTCCTCTGTCGTGCCTCCGGCTAGACCTACATGGATACGCTGTTGATTCTGGAGTTATTGCTCACGATTTGGTGATGTATTTGCTCTAGAGTTTAGCCTTCGCTATTCAGGAAGCTATATCATTAGCTTAGCAAGTTTTTGGAATTAATTTGATTTAATTTTTGATTTAATTTTGGTACGAAGAGAGTATGAACTCTCTTTCACTTTTAAATGGCCGACCCTTCCCTTAGACGGAAGTGTTGGTGTCGAAGAGAGTATAGACTCTCTTAATTTTGCTTAACAAAGTTATAGATTTATTTTATATCTCTCCGCCTTTTATAGGCCTCTTTGATTAACTTCCTTTTATTATAAACTTATTAAAATTAATTTTTATATTTGTTTATATTCGACCTTTCCTAATAGTAGGCGGTCTTTTCTTGGAACCGAAGTTAATTAACTTTGAGCCCGTCATTTCGTTTTACCTGTTAACATATTATGCTATTTTAATGTTTTTGAAAGAATTTCTTTGATAGTCTTGTACTGTTTTCAAAGTTGAACTAACGTTTTGTTTTGTCTCTGCAGTTGTTGACGTTCAGAACGTTCAACTTGCGCTCTATCGTTACGATAGAGAGAGAGTCTATCACGGTGTCACGTTGCAGTAAGAGTAAACCGATTCTAGCGTTTTGTTCATTCTTTCTTAGCTTAAATGGTTCTATTCTAATAAGGAACTTTTTATTTGGGAAACCTTTCAGTTTTTTTCCTTAAACAATAATATGTTTTAACGATATATATAATTGGGCTCTTCTCTCAGGTGCTAAGTCAAGAGAGAGAGAGAGAGAGATAGAGACGGAGGGAGAGAGAGGAGGATAAACGTTTCGTTCAAGCGGGTAACGTTGTTATCGTTTTTGCTCTTCTCCCTAGTCTCTTTAGGGGAAGAAGGTAAACGTTTCTAGAGTTTATTCTTGTTCTCAGACTTTATGCGGTGAGAGATTTTAAACGTAGTTTATTTGATCTAGTGTTTAATCTCTTTTCCAGCCACTGAATTATTTATCTTTCATTATGTTTTTCTGTTACATTGTAATACTGTTTTCGCAATTACTAACTTTTAATGAAGGATAGAATTGCGTGTTTCAGGTACAAACCACTTAAAGTTTCGAGTTCAGTGAAATAAGTGCAAACAGAAAATCAAAAGTGATAAGTGATAAGCGCAAAGTGTTACAGTGTTGCGTTCGAGGGTTCGTCTGTTCGTGCCAGTTGTTCGCCTAGTCTGGGACCTCTTACAAGCTCCCAAGCCCAGGGGAGAAGTAATGTCGAAGGACTTATGGGTTCAGCAGGCCTTGATCGACGAACAGACGTTTCCCTCCGTGGTTTCGGGTGTAACCAACTCACGTAGCCGACGTGATCACCCCACCCACACAAAGACGAGAGAGCCCATTTATTCCTCGTCTGCGGAAGAGGTTTCTCGCAGAAACCATGGACCAAATCTTGCAGCTTTTAAGTGCAAGTCGGTCCCTTTCGCGCAAGTCCAACTCCTAGGTGGTGCCATTAGCACTGGGTCAGTTCGGACTTGCTGCAGTACGACAACTGTACACCTCCCAGAGAGGCAAGGTGGTATCGCAACAGACAGTAACTCCGTCTGTTGCCGCACCAGCTGTTTTAGACCCTCAGTTTCAACGGACAGTAGCTCCGTTTGTTGTTGTCTTTCTTAAACTCTAGTGGTCTATGCTGCTGACAATGCAGTCTCAGCTTGCGGTGTTGATGCAGGAGTTTCAGGCAGAGAAGGTTAACACACCTCCTCCTGCGAGCGCTCCTCCACCTCTACGCAGTCCAGCCTGCCAGACGTATGATGTTGAGGTTCCTCAAGCTACCTCCATGCGTGAGCTGCCGCATTGGGAGTTGCCAGATACCAGCTCTGTGCAGCAACCTCCACTTTCCTTGAGGCAGGAGCCTCTTGCCACGCGGCAACCTCCTCAACACTTGAGGCAGGAGCCTTATGCTTTGCAGCAACCTCCTCTACCCTTGAGGTAGGAGCCTCATGCGTTGCGACTACCTCCTCCATCCTCGAGGCAGCTACCTCTTGCGGTGCGACAACCTCCACCATCCTCGAGGCAGCAACCTCAACTCCACCTCTGCGCAGTCCACCCTGCCAGACGTATGATGTTGAGGTTCCTCAACCTACCGCCACGTGTGAGCTGCCGCATTGGGAGTTGCCAGATACCAGCGCTATGCAGCAACCTCTTGCGTTGCGGCAACCTCCACCATCCTTGAGGCAGCAACCTCAACTCTTGCGGCAGCCACCTCCACTCTTGAGGCAAGAACCTCAACTCTTGAATGGGCTCTCGTGGCATGGTTGGTTTCGACCTGGCCTTTCATTAGAAGGGGCTAGCGTTCGATCCCAAGTATGAGGTAGAAATTTATTTCTATTTGAACACGATGTTGTGTTGATATTTATCCATATTGACTCATTAGGGGTAATTTGTATGAATTACTACCAATTGTGTCACGTGGTGGCCCGGGGAAATCTGGTAAAACTCGCTGGTAAAGAGACTGATGTCTCACCAGGTAAATCCTTGGACAGCTAGATTAGTGTCAGGTTCAGATTTCTTTAAAAAATCCTCCTCTACCCATGAGGCAGCCTCATGCTTATGAGGAGCCTCATGCTATGCGGCATCCTCCTCAAACCATGAGGCAAAAGCCTCATGCTATGCGGCAACCGCCTCAACCCATGAGGCAGGAGCCTCATACTATGCGGCATCCTCCTCAACGCATGCGGCATAAGCCTCATCCCTTGCAGCTTGAGCCTCATCCCATGCAGCATGAGTCTCATACCATGCAGCATGAGCCTCATCCCATGCAGCATGAGCCTCATCCCATGCAGCATAAGCCGCACGCCATGCAACATGCTCTGCTTACCTTACAGCATGCTCTACATACAGCATGCTCTGCATACCTTACCGCATGCTTCTCAGTCACACATCTTTGGTTGTTGCCAACTCACTAGACTGTCAAGCAGTTTCATAACGTTGCCTTCTAGTCTGCTGCTTTTGCACCAGTGAAACCCTCACTGAGAGAACTTAGCTTTTCTCGGATATGGTTCCTGTAGATGAGAAAGTGCTATTCTCCCTCCTTCTGATTTTCCCTTGAGGACTCTGTCATTTGGAGAGGAGCCTTTAGCTGCTTAGCCTCCTATGGACTTTTATTTAAGCATAGCATGCTTCCAGGGAGGGTAATGGTTCCACTTCAGTCGCTAACCCCGTCTGTTACCACACCTGCTCCCATAGACCTTGAGCTGTGTTGCAAGACATGCAGTCCAAGCTTAGTCCTTGTTAGAGGATTTTTTGTTTACGGAGTCAGTGTGTCACTGGGAAGACGTTCAACAACCAGCAGAAGTGTCTTGTTGTGACGCAGTGCGGCAACCTCAGCAACCCGATAAGGAGTTGTCTGTACGACCCAGACAGTCTAGACAGCTTCGGGTTGTCACTGTACTTCCTCGCTTCCCCATGGTTGACAGTTCACAGACTGTGCAGCAGTACCATGATCTTGTGTCCGGCTCCGTCAGACGACTAGCTTTTAAGAGCTCCCACAAGTCGTCGCTGTCTGGAGATTCTCAGATGGACTATGGATCTGACCAAGGAACTGGGCCTCCTGGTCAATTTTGAGGAATCCCAGCTCGTCCCATCCCAGACCATTGTCTACCTGGGTATGGATCTTCAGAGTCGAGCTTTTCGGGCTTTTCCGTCGGCCCCAAAGATATACTAAGCCCTAGATTGCATCCAGAGCATGCTGAGAAGGAACCGATGCTCAGTCAGGTAGTGGATGAGTCTAACAGGGACACTTTCATCGCTGGCACTGTTCATCGAGTTAGGGAGACCCCACCTCCCCCCCTTCAGTATCATCTAGCGGCTCACTGGATAAAGGACATGACGCTAGAGACGATCTCAGTTCCTGTTTCCGAAGAGAGGAGGTCTACTCTCACGTGGTGAAAGAACAGCTTTCTTCTCAAGGAAGTCTACCTTTGGCTGTTCAGAAACCCGACCGCCGTCTCTTCTCTGACGCATCAGACACGGGCTGGGGTGCGACTTTGGACGGACAGGAATGCTCGGGAACATGGAATCAGGAGCTAAGGATACTTCACATCTATTGCAAGGAGCTGTTGGCTGTTCATCTGACCTTGATAAACTTCAAGTCCCTCCAGCTTAACAAGGTGGTGGAGGTGGACTCTGACAACACCACAGCCTTGGCTTACATCTCCAAGCAGGGAGGGACTCATTCGTGGAAGTTGTTCTAGATCGCAAGGGACCTCCTCATCTGGTTAAAAGATCGAAAGCTCACGCTGGTAACGAGGTTCATTCAGGGCGATATGAATGTCATGGCAGATCGCCTTAGCCGGAAGGGTCAGGTCATCCCCACAGAGTGGACCCTTCACAAGAATGTTTGCAGCAGACTTTGGGCCCTGTGGGGTCAGCCAACCATAGATCTGTTCGCTACCTCGATAACCTAGAGGCTCCCGTTGTATTGTTCTCCGATTCCAGACCCAGCAGCAGTTCACGTGGATGCTTTTCTGCTGGATTGGTCCCATCTCGACCTGTATGCATTCCCGCCGTTCAAGATTGTCAACAGGGTACTTCAGAAGTTCGCCTCTCGCAAAGGGACACGGCTGACGTTGGTTGGCTCCGCTCTGGCCCGCGAGAGAATGGTTCATAGAGGTACTGCAATGGCTGGTCGACATTCCCAGGACTCTTCCTCTAGGAGTGGACCTTCTACGTCTACCTCACGTAAAGAAGGTACATCCAAACCTCCACGCTCTTCGTCTGACTGCCTTCAGACTTTCGAAAGACTCTCAAGAGCTAGGGGCTTTTCGAAGGAGGCAGCCAGAGCGATTGCCAGAGCAAGGAGGACATCCACTCTCAGAGTCTATCAGTCTAAAGGGGAAGTCTTCCGAAGCTGGTACAAGGCCAATGCAGTTTCCTCATCCAGTACCACTGTAACCCAGATTGCTGACTTCCTGTTACATCTAAGGAACGTAAGATCCCTTTCAGCTCCTACGATTAAGGGTTACAGAAGTATGTTGGCAGCGGTTTTCCGCCACAGAGGCTTGGATCTTTCCACCAACAAAGATCTACAGGACCTCCTTAGGTCTTTTAAGACCTCAAAGGAACGTCGGTTGTCCACTTCAGGCTGGAATCTAGACGTGGTCCTAAGGTTCCTTATGTCATCAAGATTTGAACCTCTCCAATCAGCCTCTTTTAAGGACCTCACATTAAAAACTCTTTTCCTCGTGTGGTTGACAACAGCTAAAAGAGTAAGTGAGATCCACGCCTTCAGCAGGAACATAGTTTTCACATCTGAAACGGCTACATGTTCCTTGCAGCTCGGTTTTTTGCTAAAACGAGCTTCCTTCACGTCCTTGGCCTAAGTCGTTCGAGATCCCAAGCCTGTCCAACTTGGTGGGGGACGAACTGGAGAGAGTACTTTGCCCAGTTAGAGCTCTTAGGTACTATCTAAAAAGGTCATAACCTTTACGAGGACAATCAGAAGCCTTATGGTGGGCTATCAAGAAGCCTTCTCTTCCAAGGTCTAAGAACTCAGTTTCTTACCTATTCAGGCTCCTGATTAGGGAAGCACATTCTCATCTGAAGGAAGAAGACCTTGCTTTGCTGAAGGTAAGGACACATGAAGTGAGAGCTGTGGCTACTTCAGTGGCCCTCAAACAGAACCGTTCTCTGCAGAGTGTTATGGATGCAACCTATTGGAGAAGCAAGTCAGTGTTCGCATCATTCTATCTCAAAGATGTCCAGTCTCTTTACGAGAACTGCTACACCCTGGGACCATTCGTAGCAACGAATGCAGTAGTAGGCGGGGGCTCAGCCACTACATTCCCATAATCCCATAACCTTTTTAACCTTTCTCTTGAATACTTTTTATGGGTTGTACGGTCGGCTAAGAAGCCTTCCACATCCTTGTTGATTTGGCGGGTGGTCAATTCTTTCTTGAGAAGCGCCGAGGTTAAAGGTTGTGATGAGGTCCTTTAGTATGGGTTGCAGCCCTTTATACTTCAGCACCTAAGAGTCGTTCAGCATCCTAAGAGGACCGCTACGCTCAGTAAGAAAGACGTACTTAATAAAGGCAGAGTAACGGTTCAAGTCGTCTTCCTTACCAGGTACTTATTTATTTTATGTTATTTTTGAATAACTAATAAAATAAAATACGGGATACTTAGCTTCTGTGTTAACATGTATGCTGGTCTCCACCCACCACCCTGGGTGTGAATCAGCTACATGATTATCGGGTAAGATTAATATTGAAAAATGTTATTTTCATTAGTAAAATAAATTTTTGAATATACTTACCCGATAATCATGATTTAATTGACCCACCCTTCCTCCCCATAGAGAACCAGTGGACCGAGGAAAAAATTGAGGTGGTGTTGACAAGAAGTACTAGAGTACCTGACCACAGATGGCGCTGTGGTGTTCACCCCCACCTGTATAGCGATCGCTGGCGTATCCCGACCGTAGATTTCTGTCGGCAACAGAGTTGACAGCTACATGATTATCGGGTAAGTATATTCAAAAATTTATTTTACTAATGAAAATAACATATTATTATGACGATAGTGATAATGAAAATTAACAGTTGTAGAGTACTGTTGCTCTTTGAAACAAGAAGATATTGTAGATGTGCAAACAACTTCTACTACTATTCCGATTGGCAAGGATGGAAGACGGTGGGAAGTTATAGAACAGGATCTTGTCAATGCCAGGAGAATTACCGCCCATAACATAAGACGACAAAATACCGGGACCAACATCACTTGCCAAACCTCAAGTTTTTCCTGGACAAGTTCTGAGCGCTTTCACATTATTGATAGATGACTTCATTATCAAACACATACAAAAGTGTACAGAAACTGAAGTGAGAATGAAATTGAATGATGAGAATTGGAACATATCATTTGAAGAGATTTATGCTACTATAGGCATTATGTATGCCATAGGAGTTCTTGCAAAAGAACAATCTGTTGAAAACCTTTGGTCAGTAAAATGGGTGCCTCCCTTTTTCCAAGAGACAATGTCAAGAGCACGTTTCAAGGAAATTATGAAATTCCTAAGATTTGACATTCGATCATCACGATGCATTCGAAAGCAAACTGACAAATTTGCTATGATTTTAGAAGTTTGGGACAGAATTGTGTAAAATGTAACCAGTAAATCATACATTGTAAGGATTGTAGCGCTATAAATACAAACACTCACACAATATATACATGTATATATATATATATATATATATATATATATATATATATATATATATATATATATATATATATGTATGTATACGTATATATATATATATATATATAAAATATATATATATATATATATATTATATATATATATATATATATGTATGTATATATATATATATATATATGTTTGTGTGTGTGTATGTGTGCATTTTCTAGGTATGTGTAATATGGTTTATGTGAATATCCTTCATAGAACCTACCTGTATTTTTCTGTATCCATGTTAATATTTTTTCCACATACTCTTTCAATATCAGCAGCCTTTTTAGTTATTATAGCAATTGTAATCTTTATTTTTTCATTCCTTAGTATTGAGTTTCCCTATTGAACAAAAATAAATGTCCCCTAAATGGCATTGGTTTAAATAAAACACAGCTTGTTTATTTCATGAACAGTTCTCCGTTATCGTAGAATAATCATAAGCTACCAAAAATAAATTAGGAATTATAAATAAAAAAAAAAAAATAGCATAACTGCAATGGAAATTTATGTGCGGTCATTTTGACCGCTTGGTCGTTCTAGGGGGTTAACAATCAGTGGCCGTTCTAGTGTTAATTTAAGGTCTGCTGTATTTAAATCCTCAGATGAAGCTGTACAGATCTATGAGTTGAAGGATGCCAGACCATCTCCTGACCCCATTCACCCTTATCCTTCATCTTTAAAAGGAATTCCTCTAGTTATAGATAATGGTAAGTGAACAATATAAAGTTAGTAATACTTGATTTGTTCCAGCGCGAATACAACCCTTCGTTCTTTAATAGGAGTACGATTTCAGCTAAGCTGGAAAAGTTGGCTGTTAAAATGGTAACGAGGTGTCATGTAGTTACCCATTACCGAATCACCGAGTAGCCACTTTGATTTCAGCAGCTGATGTGTACTGACATACTCTCAATGCCTTAACCCAAACTTTGCTAAATTTATTTTAAATATTTAACTTAGCCGGTGAATCTGTAATAGCTGCAACTCTGCGGCTCGACAGAAAACACACTAAAAAAACTCGCGAGCGATCGCTATGAAGGTTGCGGGTGTGCCCACCAGCGCCAACTGTCGGCCAGATACCACTCTTGTATGTAAACAAAACCTTCAATTCTTCTCTGTCGACGTTGACGACAAGACGTATTCATACTCGCTGTAGAACCTGGAGTTTTCACATCATATTTGGTGAAGTACTTTATTTTGGTTTGAGCTTTCGCAGTGCAGGTGTTTTTTTACCTCGTCTTCCGAAGGCTTTTCACGCAAGAAACCATGGAGCAAGGTTTCTAGGCCTCTTAAACAGAAGTCGGTCCCTTATTGAATCGGATTATTTGTTGATTGACTAATTCAAAATGGCTGACCCTTCTCAAGTACCTAGATTTCGAAAGTGTAATGCTAGGGACTGTAATAGGCGTCTTCCAAAGGCTTCTCTCGACCCACATACTGTTTGTTCCAATTGTCGGGGTAAAACCTGTCAATTGGGAGATCGGTGTGAGGAATGCGTGGGCCTTTCGGAATTCGATTGGCTCGAATACGATAGATATGCACGTAGACTAGAGAGAGATAGGGTAAGGAGAAGTTCATCTAGGTCCGTAGATTTTTCCTCTCCACATGCCCCTGAACCTAATCCTTCCCCTGTAGTGGTTGTTCCTAACCCCCCTTCTAGCACTCAGGAACCGTCTATGCAAGACATGTTACGTGCTATTCATGCCTTGGGGGAGAGAGTTGAAGCGTTAGCAAGTGACCGTAATCAACTCATGGCTGACGTGAAGGAACTTAAGTGCCAAGTCTAAACTTGCGTCCCTTATGGAAGACTACAATGCCGATAAGGTTTCCGTTGAGCCTAGCCGTTTATCTCATCGAGATCCTGGCCTTCAGCCACCCAAGCGTTCTGTTGTGCGTCCTGTTGACGTTGGTGTAGCCACCTCACGTCAAACGGTTGGGTTAGTACCACACTCGATGCGGTCTCGTGTGGATTTTCAGCCGCATGTGGACGTTAGGCAACTCGCTGATGCGCCTGGTGACGTTCAGGATGTTCGCCAACCATCGGAGTTGACTTGTTTTGACGCTGTGCGTCAACCTCCGCAACCTAGAGTTGTTTTGACTGCACAACCTAGGCGGTCTAAGCAGTCTCGGGTGGACGCTGTGCGTCCTCACGCACCTGTTGTTGTTGACAGTTCTCAGACTGTCAAGCAGCGTCCTGGTCCGCCACTTATGCACCAGTGCGGGTGGACGCTGCGTGTCAAGCATTGCCAACCCCTTTGCTTGTTTCTCATCAGTTGTCAGATGAGGAACTTTCGGATGAGGACGTTGCTGACCCTCAGCCTGAGGATCATCCTTCAGATATTGATGAGCCTAGAGCAGTTCGGCCATCTATGGACTTTAAAAAAGTCATGCTCATTTTTAAAGAGTTGTTTCCTGAACACTTTGTCTCTGTGGCTCCTCGTTCGCCGCCGTCTGAGTTTGTTTTAGGCGTACCTGCTGACATGCCAGCCTTTACAAAACTCGTTCTCTCTCGCTCATCCAAGAGAGCTTTACGGCTGTTAGGCGATTGGTTGGAAACCAAGAGGAGTTTAGGGAAGACGGCCTTTGCCTTCCCCCCATCTAAACTCTCGTCTAGATCGAGCGTCTGGTATGCCACGGGAGAAGTTCTCGGCTTGGGAGTTCCTGCCTCTGCCCAGGGCGACTTCTCAAGTCTTGTAGACTCTCCCCGCCGCCTAGCCATGAGACGCTCGAAGATTAGTTGGTCATCCTCAGACCTTGACCATCTACTTAAAGGCATTTTTAGGGCGTTTGAAGTTTTCAACTTCCTTGACTGGTGTTTGGGAGCCTTGAGTAGGAAAATCTCATCGGCCGATAGAGATGTCTCCTTACTCATTATGTCCTGCATGGATAAGGCCATCCGCGATGGATCCAATGAGCTCTCCTCCTCGTTCACTTCAGGAGTCCTAAAGAAACGAGAGTCTGTGCTCTTTTCTGTCAGCAGGAGTGACGCCCTGTCAACGATCTGAGCTACTCTTTGCCCCTTTGTCTAAGTTCTTGTTTCCTGAACTTTTGGTTAAGGACATAGCGTTGTCTCTAGTGCAGAAGGACACCCATGACTTGGTAGCGTCCTCGGCTCGCAAAGGGACCCCTTCGACTGCCTTTTCTGCTAGACCTAGGATAGACACTCCAGCGTCCAGGTTTATTCCGCCCTTTCGTGGCAGAGCCCCCAGCAGGGGAAGTACTCGTGCCGAAGGAAAGAGAGGAAAGAGGAAAGGAACCAAGTCCTCGCGTGGCAGAGTCTGACTGCCCGCAGCTTCAGACAGCAGTAGGTGCCAGACTCAAGAACTTCTGGCGAGCCTGGGAGAAGAGAGGCGCAGATCACCAGTCTGTGAGGTTGCTCAGAGAGGGGTACAAAATCCCATTTGTACACAAACCTCCTCTAGCGACTTCCCCCATCGATCTCTCTCCCAGGTACCGAGAGGAAGCAAAGAGACAAGCCCTGAAACTAGAAGTGTCTCTTTTGCTAGAGAAGGGAGCGGTGGTCAAAGTCTCGGACCTTCAATCACCGGGGTTTTACAACCGTCTCTTCCTAGTACCGAAGAAGACAGGAGGTTGGAGACCGGTGCTAGACGTCAGTGCTCTGAACGTCTTTGTCACAAAGACAAAGTTCACCATGGAGACCACGAAGTCAGTCTTAGCAGCGGTCAGAAAGGGAGACTGGATGGTCTCTCTCGACCTCAGAGACGCTTACTTCCACATCCCCATTCACTCAGATTCCCAACCTTTTCTGAGATTTGTGTTCGACAATGTGGTGTACCAGTTTCGGGCCCTGTGCTTTGGCCTAAGTCCTGCCCCTCTCGTGTTTACGAGGCTTATGAGGAATGTGGCAAAATTCCTCCATTTATCGGGTATCCGAGCCTCCCTTTATTTGGACGACTGGCTTCTCAGAGCCTCGTCCAGTCATCGCTGTCTGAAGGATCTCAATTGGACATTGGATCTGACCAAGGAATTGGGACTTCTGGTCAACATGGAAAAGTCACAGCTGATCCCATCCCAAACTATACTGTATTTAGGGATGGAGATTCGCAGTCCAGTTTTTCGGGCTTTTCCGTCTGCCCCCAGAATAGATCAAGCCCTGCTCGTAATCCAAAGGATGTTGAAGAGAGAACGTTGCTCAGTCAGGAATTGGATGAGTCTAGTAGGAACTCTATCATCCCTGGAGCAGTTTGTCTCGCTAGGAAGGCTACACCTCCGACCTCTACAATTCCATCTAGCTTTTCACTGGAAAAAGGACAAGACGCTAGAGGCGGTCTCGATCCCGATTTCCGAAACAGTAAAGGCTTGCCTGAATTGGTGGAAAGACAATATCAGTCTACGAGAGGGACTTCCTCTAGCAGTTCAGAAACCAAACCACGTTCTATTCTCAGACGCATCGGATTTGGGTTGGGGTGCGACACTGGACGGTCGGGAATGCTCAGGTCTGTGGACCTCAAGTCAGAGGAGCATGCACATCAACGGCAAGGAGCTTTTGGCAGTACACCTGGCCTTGATGAGCTTCGAGAGTCTCCTTCGAGACAAAGTGGTGGAGATCAACTCGGACAACACCACAGCCTTGGCGTACATTTCCAAACAAGGAGGCACCCACTTCCTGACACTGTACGAGATCGCAAGGGACCTGCTCATCTGGTCAAGAGATCGAGGCATCTCCCTGGTAACGAGGTTTATCCAGGGCGACTTGAACGTTCTAGCAGATTGCCTCAGTCGGAGAGGTCAGGTAATTCCTACCGAATGGACCCTCCACAAGGACGTGTGCAAGAGGCTTTGGGCGACTTGGGGTCAACCCACCATAGACCTCTTTGCAACCTCGATGACCAAGAGGCTTCCAATCTATTGCTCTCCAGTCCCAGACCCAGCAGCAATACATATAGATGCCTTTCTCCTAGATTGGTCTCACCTAGACCTATACGCATTCCCACCATTCAAGATTGTCAACAAGGTACTGCAGAAATTCGCCTCTCACGAAGGGACAAGGTTGACGTTAGTTGCTCCCCTCTGGCCCGCGAGAGAATGGTTCACCGAGGTACTTCGATGGCTGGTAGACTTTCCAAGAAGTCTTCCTCTAAGAGTAGACCTATTACGTCAGCCCTACGTAAAGAAGGTACACCAAAGCCTCCACGCTCTTCGTCTGACTGCCTTCAGACTATCGAAAGACTCTCTAGAGCTAGAGGCTTTTCGAAGGAGGCAGCCAGTGCGATTGCAAGAGCGAGGAGAGCTTCTACCATTAGAGTTTACCAATCGAAGTGGGAAATCTTCCGAGACTGGTGCAAGTCAGTATCTGTATCCTCGTCCAGTACCTCTGTAGCCCAAATCGCTGATTTTCTCTTATACCTGAGAAGAGTTCGCTCCCTTTCAGCTACCACGATCAAGGGCTACAGGAGCATGTTGGCTTCGGTCTTCCGGCATAGAGGCTTAGATCTTTCCAACAATAAAGATCTACAAGATCTCCTCAAGTCTTTTGAGACCTCTAAGGAACGTCGTTTAGCTACTCCTGGATGGAACTTAGACGTGGTCCTAAGATTCCTCATGTCAGACAGGTTTGAGCCTTTACATTCAGCCTCCCTGAAGGATCTCACTCTTAAGACACTTTTCCTGGTGTGCTTGGCCTCGGCTAAAATAGTCAGTGAGCTTCATGCCTTCAGCAAGAACATCGGTTTTTCGACAGAAAAAGCCTCTTGTTCTCTTCAACTTGGTTTCCTGGCCAAGAATGAACTGCCTTCTCGTCGTTGGCCTAAATCTTTTGATATTCCTAGCTTATCAGAGATCGTAGGCAACGAACTAGAGAGAGTATTATGCCCCGTTAGAGCTCTTAAGTTCTATTTAGCTCGTACTACGCCTTTACGAGGTAAATCTTACCTATGTCAAAGAATGCTTTGTCATATTTTATCAGATTTTTAATACGAGAAGCCCATTCCCACTTGAGTGAGGAAGACCGATCTTTGCTTAAGGTTAAGACGCACGAGATTAGAGCTATAGCAACTTCCGTGGCCTTCAAGCAAAATAGATCTCTGCAAAGTATCATGGACGCGACCTTTTGGAGAAGCAAGTCAGTGTTCGCGTCATTTTACTTGAAAGATGTCCAGACTCTTTACGAGGACTGCTACACACTGGGTCCATTCGTAGCAGCGAGTGCAGTAGTGGGTGAGGGTTCAACCACTACACTTCCCTAATTCCATATCCTTTTAATCTGTCTCTTGAAATGTTTTTAATATTGTTTTATGGGTTGTACGGAAGGCTAAGAAGCCTTTCGCATCCTGGTTGATTTGGCGGGTGGTCAAAGTCATTTCTTGAGAGCGCCCAGATTAGGGGTTTGATGAGGTCCTGTTGTATGGGTTGCAGCCCTTGATACTTCAGCTCCTGGGAGTCTGTCAGCATCCTAAGAGGATCGCTGGGCTCCGTGAGGAAGACAGACTTACAAGGCAGAGTAATCGTCTAAGTCAACTTCCTTACCAGGTACCTATTTATTTTGGTTTTGTTATATTGATAACTGTCAAAATGAAAAAACTCTTAGCTTATACGCTGTAAACATAATTAACTCTGGTCTCTACCCACCTCCTTGGGTGTGAATCAGCTATTATATATTCACCGGCTAAGTTAAATATTTAAAAATGATATTTTAATTATAAAATAAATTTTTGAATATACTTACCCGGTGAATATATAAATTAAATGACCCTCCCTTCCTCCCCAATAGAGACGCAGCGGGACGAGAAGAATTGAAGGTTTTGTTTACATACAAGAGTGGTATCTGGCCGACAGTTGGCGCTGGTGGGCACACCCGCAACCTTCATAGCGATCGCTCGCGAGTTTTTTGAGTGTGTTTTCTGTCGAGCCGCAGAGTTGCAGCTATTATATATTCACCGGGTAAGTATATTCAAAAATTTATTTTATGATTAAAATATCATTTTTCTTTATTTCTTCTTTCCTAAATGTCTGTGAAGTGTGTGAGTGATGGAGACACCATAAGTAGACATGCGTACCAGGCCTGGAGTTACCGATCGTAGCTGTGTGACCTTAGTGAGAAGGTCGTTGATGTATCCCCATTCATTATGTCCAGCCTACATGGGGTATAATTGTTCCCAAGCTGCTGCTTGTGAGGAATGTAGGGAGTGGCCATCCTCCCAGTGGCAGGTGTACAGCAAGAGAAGACTGAAGAAATCTGAGCATGACCCACTCCTTCGGGGTCTTCTCAAAGCTAGAAAGTCAGTCGGACCTCT
Organism: Palaemon carinicauda; assembly: GCF_036898095.1. Lineage (NCBI taxonomy): Eukaryota > Metazoa > Arthropoda > Malacostraca > Decapoda > Palaemonidae > Palaemon > Palaemon carinicauda. The sequence goes on along the minus strand of NC_090747.1, from coordinate 95,259,928 downwards.
TCCTCCTACTCCTGGTACCCATCCCCATCAGTCTAAGCTTGTGAGGGAGAAGGCCAATGTGTTTTCCCTAGTATACTCCCTTCTCAGAGCAAGTCCTTTAAATTCTTTTCAGATGTTCACCCTGGTGACACCCTGAGAACGTTATGACCATCTTTGAGTTTAGAAGATACAGTACTCCTTTCAAGCAGAGACTTGTGTGAGAGGACCTTGATGTCCCACTATGACCCTTAACAAAAGCTGTTTGTCCTTCGGGAGATTAGAAGGATGTCCTTTCCTCTGCCAAAAGTTCTAAGGAACTTGGGGAAGAACTTTGTTCTTTGCAGGATCATTCGTCACCTGAATGGAAAAGACGTAAATTGATGACAAACATGATGCCGTACAGAACTTTAATGAGGATAACGAGAAGCTCCTGTTGACACGCTCACACTTCTGAGGATTTCTTCCCTGTGTGTGCCCACATAAACTCGCATTTAACAAGCATTCACAAGACTTTGTCTTTCTTCTGTCACCGTGTTCTCCTTAGCGTATCAGTGCTAACAGGATTATGAGCATTCTGTGTCTGGTCAACACACCTTGAAGACTAGAGCTGATGAATGGGGTCTTGTCGATGCTTTCACACAAGAGTTTGATCACCCACCTAATAGTAAACTCCCATTTGATATTTCTGTTAGCAAATGAGCACAAGACCTCTGTCTTTCACCCAATACCACACTCCTTAAGATGTAAGTTCACACAAGACTTTGAGCATGTTATGGCTTGCCTTTGCACCAAGCTATTAAGCATGCAGCTAATCTAGTACTGTATTGGCAAATGACGAAATATTGTGTTCGCAGCCTGGATAGAGCAAGCACTAAATTCTTTTTCAGATTTGCCTAAGAAAACAAAAATATTGAAAATTATTCCAGTACACTCCTGTGCCACTGAGGAGGTGTGGTTCAATGATGATTGTAGACGTGCTTATTTGGAGAAGCAGGAGGCCTATCATCTTTGGAAGGGTAACAGATCAGATTTGACCTGGAATAACTATATTCAGCTTCGAGCTTTTGCTCAGAGAGTTTTTGCCTCAACTGAAAAGGAATAGAATTTTACCATAAAAGAAACCCTTTCTGGTAAAACTCAAGAATATAAATGGTGGTCCACCCTTAAATCTGCACTCTTTGGTGTTGATGCAACAGTTCCTCCTTTACTTAAACCAGATGGCTCAGTCACTCACTGTCCAAAGGAAAAGGCAACCCTTTTGGCTGATGTTTTTGGCAGTAAACAGAATAATGCAAAACTTGAACTTCCTTATTCCTGTTTTCCTGAGGCTAAACTAACTAGTTTAGCTTTTCGATCTCGTGAAAGTAAAGATCTGTTGATGGACCTTGATGCTTATAGAGGTGTAAACCCAAATGGTATTTTTCCTTTGTTTTTTATAAAGACAGCAGATTTTTTAGCTCCAAAGTTATCTTTTATTTTGCGTAAGTTAGCAAGAAGAGGAGCTTTTAGCACTTGTTGGAGAATTGGTAATGTTACTTTTCTGTGTAAATGTGTTTGTGGTAGCTCAAGTCCCACTGATTACCGCCCAATTTCCATAACTCCCATATTATCTAAAGTTTTTGAATGTCTTCTGTCAAAACGTCTTAATAGGTTTGCTGAAGGTAATCATCTATTCCCTAGTTTGCAATTTGGTTTTCGTAAAGGCCTTGGAGCATGTGATGCCCTTCTTACAATCTCTAATGCTGTACAGAAATCCCTTGATTGTGGTCAGGAAGTTCGTATGATTGTCCTGATTTTAGTGCTGCCTTTGACCATGTTAATCATGAGGCCCTTGTTTTCAAACTCAAACAGTTGTGAGTGGGTGGGTCGTTTCTTAGCATTATTATTGATTTTTTAAGCAACAGATCTCAAGGGTTGTTGTTGATGGGCACCATAGTGTATAGGAAAATGATATCCGGTGTTCCACAGGGTAGTGTTCTTGGCCCATTACTTTTCATACTATATACACATGATATGTGGTTTGCATATGCAGATGATGCTGGGGTTGGTGAATCCCTTAATAGAGATTTAGCTAAAATTAGTGCATGGTGCAAATTATGGGGTATAAAGTTGAATCCTAACAAAACTCAAAGTATGATTGTAAGTAGGTCAAGGACGGTGGCTCCTCAACATCCGGATCTCAGTATTGATAATGTTTCTTTAAATTTGTATGACTTTTAAAATTTTAGGTGTGATTCACGACAACAAATTTACTTTTGAGAAACACATTAGGTCTGTGTCTTCTTCAATTGCAAAAAAAATTGGCTTAGAAAGTCTTTTAAGATTTTCGGTGATCAATCTATTCTGAAGAAGTGTTTTAATTCTTTCATTCTACCTTGTTTTGAGTATTGTTCTCCTGTCTTGTCTTTAGCTGCTGATTCTCATCTTAATTTATTGGACAGAAACTTACGGTCTATTAAATTTCTTATTCCTGATCTAGATATTAATCTCTGACACCATCATTCAATTAGTTCATTATGCATTTTGCATAAGATTTTTCATAACTCTTACCATCCTTTACATTCAGATCTCCCTGGACAATACTATCCTGTTCGTAATACTAGGCAGGCAGTTAATTCTAATAGCCAGGCCTTCTCCATCATGAGGTTCAATACTTCACTGTATTCTAGAAGTTTTATTCCAGCGGTTACCAAGTTGTGAAATGATCTTCCTAATCGGGTAGTTGAAACAATAGAACTTCAAAAGTTCAAAGTTTTTATGTTGACCGGCTGACATGTGTCTTTTTATAGTTTATCCTTAACCGCTGGATAGCGTTAGGTTCCGACTTCTTTTATGGCCTCTCGTGGCATGGTTGGTTTCGACCTGGCCTTTCATTAGAAGGGGCCAGCGTTCGATCCCAAGTATGAGGTAGAAATTTATTTCTATTGAACACGATGTTGTGTTGATATTTATCCATATTGACTCATTAGGGGTAATTTGAATGAATTACTACCAATTGTGTCACGTGGTGGGCCGGGAAGTCGGGGAGAACTCGCTGGTAAGAGACTGATGTCTCGCCAGGTAAATCCTTAACCGCTGGGTAGCGTTAGGTTCCGACTTCTTTTATGGCCTCTCGTGGCATGGTTGGTTTCGACCTGGCCTTTCATTAGAAGGGACCAGCATTCGATCTCAAGTATGAGGTAGAAATTTATTTCTATTGAACACGATGTTGTGTTGATATTTATCCATATATATATATATATATATATATATATATATATATATATATATATATATATATGTGTGTGTGTGTGTGTGTGTGTGTGTGTGTGTGTATGTACGTGTGTGTATATGTATGTGTGTGTATACAGTACAGGTATATATACATTTAATTAGTGCTCTTTATCCTAAGTAAAGTACAATTCTTAACAAATTGAACTCATGTGATGAATATCTATGTTATTGAGGAATCAAACAGAATAAGAAAAAAGGGCTGTCAGGTTGTTAAGGCATGTTTCCAATTAATGTTTCAAAATAAAACAAATAATTGCAGCTTGGAATGTTTTTTCTTTCAGGATCCTATCACTGTCGGGTTGGTTGGGCGACTGATAAAGAACCCAGGATTGTGTTTCGTAACTGCTATGCAAAACATAGGAAAGATAGAGGAAAAAAGACTGCTGCAGTAAGTTACTAAATTAATGTTAATATAAGTTCTTTAGAATATGTGATTATTTTTCTTTGTATTTTGTTTCATAGTGAGTACCTGTACTTAGTATTTATCAAAAGAAATTAAATGAAAATGACATAACTGCCTTTGAAGTGGTATATGTTCTTTGAATGGAGAGAGGTTATGGGACTATTAAATTTAGAAAAATGCAGTGAGTTTTATATCTTTGATTGTATAATGAAAGGCTTCATTAAAGTTAATGCTATATTTAGATGTCTTTAGTAACATAAAGTATGGCAAATGAATTCTTCCCTGTAAACAAAAAGCTGTGTGTAAGGTCAAGGAGCTGCTTTGAGTAAAAATAATAAAAGCATACTCCATGTGCAATAATTTTTTTAAAAATAAACCTTAAAATTATCTAAATGCTTTGAAAGCCCTTTTCAAGTTTTACCTTCACTTCCTTGCAGGAAACAGAAATTCTTGTAGCTAATGATATAAACAACATTGAGGCTGTAAGATTTCAATTAAAATCACCTCATGATGAGAATGTTATAACCCATTTTGAGGCTCAGGAGACCATGTTTGATTACACATTCTCGCACCTTGGGATTGACACACCTCAAGTATCACATCCTGTTATTCTTACGGAGGCATTCTGCAATCCAAACTATTCAAGACAGCGTATGTATAAATGAAGTTTATTCTTTTGTAGTCGGGAGATGGGAGTGCATGATTCATATTTGGCAATGAATATTTTTATATTGTTATCAGATGGAATATATTTTTGTGTTATTATTAGCAGAGGGAAAAGTGTTTTATATTTATGCTTTGATTCAGTCAGTGCTTTTCAGTACTGTATAAAACAGATTTTCCTAAATACATCATTGTGCAGTTTTGTTACTGAACCATTTGTCAGTATATTTTCTTGATGTTGGAAAGCAATAAGATTTTGTCAAAGATACAGAGCTGTTTTTAATTTTTCTTTATTTTTTTTCTCTTTTAGTGATGTCCGAATTGTTGTTTGAATGCTATGGCATTCCAAGCGTTACTTACTGTGTTGATGGCCTTCTAAGTTATCACAGAAACAATCTAAAAAATCCCAATGGATTGTTAATTAATATAGGTAATTATACAACTCATATTACACCAATTCTTGAGGGATATGCTGATTTTATGAACAGTCGAAGGATCAGAATGGGAGGCCTCCACTTGACCAAGTTTTTATGGCGGTGGCTGCAGCTAAGGTTTCCACAACATTTAAATGCAATCACTCTCTCAAGAGCGGAGGTAAGGAATTTATTAACCATAATCTTATATTATAGTATTAGAAATGATGAAGCATTTATAATGTTTTAAGATACGTATTTGCAATGTTGAATGTTTTGCTGGGTAAGAGTGATTCATAGTTATTGTGATGAATCATACCTGTAAGTCACATTGCTTATATTTCTCCCTCCCTTATATCCTTGCCCTTTGGGCTGCTGTCCAATGTCTTATCTCCCTCTACCGATGGTGTGTGATCTTGCACTTACTACCCCATAGAAGCAGGCAAACTTGGTGTTTCATATCATTGATTTTGTGTTGGAGTACACATAACTTATTAGGAGCTGCCTCAAATTTTTTTATTTCAAAATATTGTTTGTGTTATTAGTACAGTCCTAGTTTTAGACAATGGAGCTCTTGTACTAACATAACAGGATAGTCATTGTCATGGTTGATGTGATGGTGAACACCGTCAGAGGCAAACCTAATTTGCTTGCAGTGGTTATCACTTTTTCTCACTTATATCTTGATCATGTCCAGATTATTTTGCATCGTTAGTACTGGAACCTTGTGTTTTATTTTTAACAGTCGCCGATTAAGCATTAAGCATATATTATACTTTTATTAACCATTCGCAAATCGTGTTGTTCGACTTGGGAAAGTATCAATGCCAATAGAGTTTCAATCTAGAAACGTGCACATACCTGTGCTGTATCCTTTCGAGAAAGAATGAAATGACATTAAGCATATCCTACTGTTAATAACCATTCATAAATCAGTTGTTATACTTGACAAAATATAGAAGCCAATAGCACTACAATCTGGAAACATGCACATACCTGTAGTGTACTTCAAGAGAGATTGAAATGTCATCGTCAGATGTAGTGTTTTTTTTATTCTTTTTTTCTAATATTTTCTGTGAAGTACTAATACTACATATTTTTATATTGAATGAATACATCATCATATACAATTTTTTTTTTTTTTCTTTTTTTTACCATGTGGCAGAGGGACTGCGTAAGGTCATTTAAAATGGCATACTGTGATGTGGATTCAATTTTTATTTGTAATATTCAAGTATGAGCTATGTAAAATTGGAAATGACCTAAGGTGAAACGACTTACAGATGAGTTATTACTGTGCTATACTGTATTTGTTTTGTATAAAGAAAATTTTCATATTTCTAAACATTCATAACTACATTCTTGAAATTATGGCAACTCATAAATCTAACAAAGTTTTCTCGTCCACTAAAGAAAAGAAATTTAGAGTACCTTATGATGTGTTGTTAATTCTATAATGTCTCGCATATTACAGGAAATAATACATAACCATATGTATATATCTGAAGACTACATGGATGAAATCTCAAGATGGACAGATGTTAATTATTATGAAAAATTTGTCAAGAAAATTCAGTTACCTTTTGTTGCTGCTCCCATCAGCACTGTATCCGTTGAGCAGCAAAGAGAGAGGCGGAAGGAGGCAGCAAAAAGGCTCGTAGAATTGAATGCAAGGAAGAGGGAAGAAAAGGTATGATTGCTTTATATAGCTATTTTTTCTATTAACTACCTTCTCCCCCTGTTTTTAAAGTTCTACAGCACAAATACTGGCTGAACACTTGGTTAGAATTCCCACCAAAGGATGTAAGTCGCAATGAAATAACGTAGGAACTGGACACTATACCCTATTTTCCCCTTTATTCATATACTGTAGTGTGCTGTAGTACCTTGTATTGTATATGGCAAATTGTAAATAGCAGTAGGTCATTCAGTAAGTTAGACTATTCTATTAGAAATATTGTTTGATCTTACACATATTACAAACTATTAACCTTTAATAGGAGTATGCCCTCAGGGAAGCTGGAACTTGCCGTTAAACTTTTAACAAGGTAAACATCGTTGGCCACGAGGTGGCGGGGAAGTACTGCCCACCTGATAGGTATAATAATCTCCCCTTTGTCCTCAGCTGCTGATGAGTGTCTATTTACTGTTCAGCATCTGCATCTGGTTGTTTTAAGCTATTTCTGTTTGAAATGGGTCCTTGGAGTTTTGTTTAAGGGATTTTAGAAGCAAGGATATGTAGTGATTCCTGTTAACTGCATTTGTGTTGCAGTTTCATGGTTATGTGCCGATATCCAATATACTATTCTGTGCTTGTTCCTGTCTTATCCCTAGTGAAGCTACATGATCCTAAGGAAGTTTGTCTTGGGTTTTGATGGCACTCTGTCAGAAGGGAAGTACCCATAGCTTCTGTGTTCTCTTCCCTGAGAGAGAGTTGTCCTCGACTACACGGCTCAAGAGAAGACAAACTTCTAGTTTTCCTATCTCCCATCGCTTCTTTGCCGAGTCTACTTTTCTAAGAAGACTGTGTAGCAGGCATCATCTGTATTCCATGAAGTCCGTTCGCTAGGAGTTATGGTTGTGTAATTTCTACCGGTTTTCTCCCCATGGGAGAGACAGTGTGAGTCCCAGAGTTGTTCCTTAGCAGGAAGAAACATTGGTGCTCACAACCATGAGAGTGCCAAGTTCTGGGGAAGGGCATTTTCACACCTTTCACTTTTGCCCTGTCTTGTGCATAGAGTGAGGGAATGCCGAAAGTTATACCACAATGGAAAGAAGCCTTAGATGTAACAACTATCTTATAGACGAAGCATACACACTGTCGGCTGGGAAGAACGGCGCCGCCCTTTTCTTCCCTCTTCTTGGATGTTTTGTCCCTCTTAAAGTGGTATATACTGAAGTTTTCGGTATGCACTGCTACTGCTGTTGTCCCTATTGCCTATTTTAGACTTTCAGAGGCATCATTGAACCACTGGAAGACTGGTCGTTTTGAGTTTCATGGGAGAACTAACATTTCCCTGGCATAGTTTTGGTGGGGGATTAATGCTACATCAACCCCTGACCTTCGTTAAGGAGCTTGGTGTCAAGTTCCAGTGCTCGCACTCACGGTTCCAAAGATTGGTATCGTAAGATCCCAATTCTGAGTGTTTCTAGTCATGAGTCTGGTCACTCTCCTGCATCAGGACGCTCCCAAGACGCTTAGGTGGCTGACCTCCTCATAAGCAAATGTACCAGGTCCTGGTAATCAGGTCTCACAAGAATGAGCACACACTGTAGCAACTGGGGCTCACCTGCTACCAACTGTTGGTTCTTACGAGGACAAGCACAGGTGTTACTAGTAGGAATAAAAACCTCCAGCCTCATTTTGTCTTTCTCTAGTTTTTCAGAAGAGTGGAAACCAGTGGAAGGCTTTCCCAATTACTTTCTACCTGAACAGAAGAAAGCAGTCAGTGAAGCACAGGACAACCAATTGGATCAAGTCTGAGGAGACATTGACCAATCCTCTGCATGTTTTCATGGGAGGATTACAGTAATGAGTTACCTATATTGCTTACTAAGCTCTGATCACCTACACCAACAAAGTTGGAAGGAGGTTATGTTTTATCCCCTGTTTGTTTGTATGTTAACAGCTTCCTGGCCACAATTTTAATCGTAAAGTAATGAAACTTGCAGTGATTAACTTATGTAAAATGCTAGAAACCATTAAGGTTTGGAAGGTCAAGGTTACGATCAAGCAAAATGTCCAATTCACCTAATCAGCCATAAGTGGACATCATTGTCAGAGTCTTCAAACTTGATTCATTTTTGAGTGTATGAAAATCCACACCAAGTAATACATGTTAAGGTTGTAGGTCAAAGTCAAGCCAAAGGTCAAATTCAGGTCATCTACCTTACGCTGACAATTTTAATTGTAAAGTAATGAAACTTGCAGGGATTTTAAACTTATGTAAAGAGCTGGAAATGATTAAATTTTAGAAGGTCAGAGGTCAAGGTCACGGATGAGTAATATGTCTATATCAAGTAATCAGCCGTAAGTTTGGATATACTTGTCACAGAGATTTCAAACTTGGTTCATATTTGATTGTATGAAAATCCACGCTAACAAGAAATAAGCTGCTGTGGCAAAGGTCTGCATTCTGCTGAGTGTCCCTCTAGTTTTAGTTGCCTTGAACTTGTTTGTAAACCATAAATCTTTCATTCTTATATAGATTTTTTTGGAGAAAGGCAATGCATTGCTACATTCTTGGTAACTTCCCTTGAATTATTTTGTATTTCAGTAATTTGATGGTCTACATAATAGTTTATATTTTTTTTGTTGAAAGTTTCCAAATTATTGTACTGTATGTTTGATTGCTACAGGTAGTGTTCATTTGTAAGGAAGCCCATTTTGAATTGTTTTTAATTTTTGTATCACTTATTACCTCTTTTGCTACTTTTATTGTCTGTAAATAGTCAGAAAATATTACTTACATTTTTTTTACAATTATAGCTTATGGAGGATGAAGCTGAACTTAAACACCTCATGGAATTAGAAGAAGCTTTAGAGGAATTTACACCTGATGAGCCAGAGTACCAGCATGCTTTGGAGGAAGCTGAGGTGAACTCCCCTCAAGAGCTCACAAAAAAGATAAGCGTTCTTCAACAGAAAATAGAGAAGACTAGACAAAAAATGCTGCAGGCAAGTTCTGCTGCGGCTGCTACAGAGGAAGAGGTAAGGAGCTATGTACAGTAGTGCAGCTTAGTCATGTCTCAATATCTTTAATTGAAATGTGTTCGTAAAATCATATGTGTGTTTCCTTCCAGTTATGTTTAAAGGTGTTCTTCAATCTAGTTACTTTTTAATGTATATATTATGAGAGATTAGAAATTTATTTAAAAATCGTTAGAATATTAAGAGAATTGAAAATATGATTGCATATTATTATAGAATGTTCACGGCTAATTTTTTTTTAATCATAAATGCACCTTGTTTTTGTCTTTCATCTTTAGTGCAATAATTACCTCTTACTGTGTTCTAATTGTCTAGACCTGAATTTTCATTTAAAAGTTATTGTTGGCAGTTGATTCGGTATTCATTCATAGAAATGGGATGCTATGCCTAGTAGTGTGAGTTTTTCTTAAAGATTAGAAGTATCAGGTATATTATACTGTACCAGTAAAATGTAAAACCCCTTTTAGGAGCCCAGGCCAAAAAAGTTGTGTGAAGATTTGAGTCCAAAGAAGAGAGCTGACTTAGAACAGTGGGTTGAGGGAGTTAAACAGCAATGGAGGGAGATCCAGGCAAGAAGAGCTGCTCGTAGACAAAAGAGGTAAGAGTAGCTGCGTTTTATTTAACGAAGGTTATTGAAGATTTTTTATGTGTGTTTGTTTGTGTCTGTATGCAAACCTTTTGTCATTTGAAATACTGAAGGGAATATCGTCAGGGGAGCTGGAACACTTATTGAATTTATTAACTTAGTACCAAATGACAGGTGGTGAGTACAGTCAATTAGCTCCCCCCCCCATATCCTGTCTAAGAACTCTTCACTTTTGTCTTCATTTGCAATTAGTATATATATGTTATTGTGTACTAACCAATGCTGTTAATTCTTTTCCTTATTCTTTCTTTTGAATAATTGATTGTTGTCTTCATTCTTTATTATTGAAGCAAAGTAGGATGTATGTAAATGCAGGGAAATGGGTGGACGCTGTAACTAGTCTATGGCTAAACTGGCTGTGGAGCTACACTCACTCTGCTTCTTGTAGGGGGCATGGTTGTTCACAATCATCGCCATGTACCAAGTGTAGATCGTGGCCTCCCATTCAGTGGAAAGCATTTGCTTTGAGGAGGAAAAGTAAGACTAGGGAACCTTCGGCGTTATCCTTGCTAGTGCCTAAAATGGTTACATAGAAACTCTATACTGTAGTATGTTTCTCTCCCCATCAAAATCGCATACTCCTGAAGATTCTGCATATACTCAGTATGCATCAGGAGCCTAGAGAAATTGGATATACATTAGCAAATTTTTCAGGTCTTGCTTTTGTGTGGAGGCCCCCCCCCCCTCCCCGTGATCACCTCACTCCAACATGTGCTGGAAGCTCTCCTGTTTCCATGCAGATTCCCGTCACTGACTTTGACCTAAAAAAGGCTAGATATCGTGAATATGTTTACATATAATTATCAGAGCATCGTTGATATAATTTCCTAATTTATATAGTATCTTTTACAAATTTCTAACTTTAAGTTTCACATTTTACTTGCATTTTTTGGCAATTTTGATATGGTGCTGTACAGTATTATTATCAGATTTCTAATACTAGATTTGACATTGTGACTTGCATACTGATTGATTGATTTGGTGAGGCTTTCAGATTGTGAGTCTTGGACTGGAGTGGTGGCGTTCTCCCAGCAGTGGGGCCCCTGTTAATTTTCCTGGATGTCCCAGAATTATGTCCAACTTGATCATTTAGAGAAAGTCAAAATATTCTAACACTTTTGGTGAACTCACTCCTTTCTACTCAGTTTGTGTGAATCCAGATTATTATCTCCGCCAACAAAGTTGGAAGGAAGTTATGTTTTCGCCCCTGTTTGTTTGTTTGTTTTTAAATAACTTCCTGGCCACCTTTTTACTCATAGATTAGTAAAACTTCCAGGGATTAATTGTTATGTTGAGACGTGGAAGCGATTCAATTTTGAAAGTCCTAGATCAAGGTCAAAGTCGACCAAATTAATCCTAACCTTAACCCTAACTTCGTACATGGTTGTCACACACACTCCAAATATGCTTAGTCTAAATTGATTCTGGGAAAGGCAAGCTGGGTTTCAGAAATAAGCTGCTGTGGCAGAGGTCAGCACACTCAGAGTGCTTTTCTAGTTTAATCTTGATCCATGTCAGATTTTCCATGATTTTTTCCCTTAGAGTTCTTCGAGGTTAGTGTTCTGTACTGTATCTCATTGATTTTAGTAGCTGAAACTTGCTTATTTACAGTAAAAAGGTAAATGATGCTGAATTTATGGAATTGGAAGAAGAGAACTCTTGTAAATCCAGGTGGATGAAGGTTATCCCTCTAATGGTGGTTTCAATATCATGGATTTTCTTTTGGTACTGTAAATTACATGTAGATTTAAGCTTTTATTAAGAAATTATTTGTACACTATGATCTTCCAAATTATCAAAACAGATTCTGTTTCTTATAATTTTGCATCCTTCTTTCCTGTGAACTGACTGCAGGTCTTGCAGAATATTTGAAACTGAGCATAATGTTAGAGAAGGAACTTTCTTCATTTGGTGTTCGCACTTGGTAGTAACCACCCATGTATGGGCATGAGACTATAGGGAGTGGATGAAATTAAACAATGTCATTTGTTTTTTAAATAATGCATTGATGGAAAATAAATATTTACTTTTCTTTTCAGACAGGAAATGGCCAAACGTCGAACAGCAGCTTCACAAGAAAGAATGCGTATCATATCCCAGCTTGCAAGAAGAGAGAAGAAAGATGACAATTTTGGTATGCGGGATGAAGACTGGGATGTATACAAAGCCATCAATAAGGTTTGTCATAGATGTAGTTTTACTCATGACTTGTAGAACCAATTTAACTTGCTACAGAATTTTTTCAGACAAAGCTTCAAATCATGGCTGTGCCAGTTAAACAGTATGCCTCTTTGGTGAGGTGGTTGTGGCCTGATTGGTAACGTGTCTGCCTGGTGTTTGCCAGTCGGGATTTTGAGTCCCGCTTAGACTCATTAGTGCCATTAGTGTCTGCAACCTTACCATCCTTGTGAGCTGAGGTTGGGGGGCCTTGGGGGAGCCTATAGGTCTATCTGCTGAGTCTTCAGTAGCCACTGCCTGGCCCTCCCTGGTCCTAGCTTGGGTGGAGAGGAGGCTTGGACACTGATCATATAATAAAGGGTTAGTGTCGATCATATGATATATGGTCAGTCTTTGGGGAATTGTCCTTTTTGCTAGGGCAATGTCACTGTCCCTTGCCTCTGCCATTCATGAGCGACCTTTAAACCTTTAGATCGGGTTTCATCTGTCAATCGAGTTGCATTTGCATATACGTGAGTGTACTTAGTTCAAAGAGTCCTCAAAGATTTTTTAAACGATTCCTGTACTATATTCATGTTTTACACCATTTCACTACTTTATGCATGTTTTTCATAATATTGTGTTATTTTGAACCATTTTGTAGTGTGCCATAATTTTTTAAGAGCTTTTAGAAGACAGAAATTGATTGTTGAAAGGTTTCCAGGAAGTAATTAACCCTGGATAGGTACGCTCCTCGGACACCCCTTTAAGGGTATACTCGGACGCGAACGACCCCGACGCCAAAAAAAATTCTTGAAAAATCAGTTTTTGCAGTAACCTCCTTTTTTCTTTTGCCAAAAAAAACTTCAATGAATGCTTAAAACAACTGTAAAGATAAATACTACTCATCTGCAGAAAAACTATTTATTATAAATATTTTAAAAAATTAAGTAGAAAAAAAAAAGACCTGACATAAAAATTCATAAAAAAAAAGTTTATACATATATACACAAATCCTTTTAGGAATTGATTCTTGAATGTTTAGGACACATCTTGATGTATTTTGGATGAAGTCAGACCCATGGAGGTGAAGATCTGAAATGAGAAAAAAAGGGTAACTTTTTTTGGCCAAAAAAATTTGTCCAAATTTCATGAATTTTTTTTGGGTACCCAAATGAAATAGGAAGTGGCTAATTTTTTTAGGGAATAAACATATGTTATCCTAAAATAGAAATATGTAAAAAAATCTTCATTATTTTGTAAATTACATTTATATAGGGGGCCATATCTAAAGGTAATTTTTTGAGTACTTAGAAATTTCATAAAAAAATACATATATTTAATATATAATATGATATTTATGCAGGTAAAAATATACCAAAATATCACAAATTCTATAGGGAACAAGAATATATATAGATAGGGCAGCTTACGCTTCGGATATGTCCACAAAATGGCCGCCAACCACACTGACTCAGACTCCCTAATCTGCCACTTGAAATGTAGGAAGGGTATGTCAATTTCAAGGTGTTATTTACTAATCTAATTATTATTGGATATGCATAAAAATTGTATGGTGGGTTGCTGGATAATTGTCGATTATTTTACGACTATAAAATTAAAATTCTGACCCAAAAAAATTTTTTTGAAGGGAAATAAAATCGAAAAAAAAAAATGTAAAACAATATAATATTTTAGCTAAAAAAATTTGATGATATTCAATCAAAAAAAAAGTAAACAAAATTTTCCGACAAATAAACATCTAGAGGAATCATTACTCTGTGATAGTTCCTTAGTACGTAGTAATTTTGAAAGAATTGGGAAAAAACGAAAAAATGGCAATCACCGGAAAATCGAACACATACCTATATATACGCCATATCTGGCTAAAAAAAAAGATAGGCATGGGTAGCCAGATCATCTAGAAACACTTTCCAACACTATAAAAATATAAGTTTTGCGACACTACTTGCCAATTCCTTATGGTAACATGACTAAGCGAAAAATGCAAAACAAATAAAAAGGGGCACTCGCGGAAAAATGCCCAACATTCTAATATACGGCATTTCAGAAAAAAAAAAATTCAGCCATGTGCTAGGCAAACCATCAAGGCACATTTTCCGACAAATAAACATCTAAATGAATCATTGCTCTGTGATAGTTCCTTAGTACGTAGTAATTTTGAAAGAAATGGGAAAAAACGAAAAAATGGCAATCACAGGAAAATCGAACACATACCTATATATACGCCATATCTGGCTAAAAAAAAAAGATAGGCATGGGTAGCCAGATCATCTAGAAACACTTTCCAACACTATAAAATTATAAGTTTTGCGACACTACTTGCCAATTCCTTACGGTAACATGACTAAGCAAAAAAATGCAAAACAAATAAAAAGGGGCACTCGTGGAAAAATGGCCATTCTAATATACGGCATTTCAGAAAAAAAAAATTTCAGCCACGTGCTAGGCAAACCATCAAGGCACATTTTCCGACAAATAAACATATAAATGAATCATTACTCTGTGATAGTTCCTTAGTACGTAGTAATTTTGAAAGAAATGGGAAAAAACGAAAAAATGGCAATCACAGGAAAATCGAACACATACTTATATATACGCCATATCTGGCTAAAAAAAAAATAGGCATGGGTAGCCAGATCTAAGTTTTGCGACACTACTTGCCAATTCCTTACGGTAACATGACTAAGCAAAAAAATGCAAAACAAATAAAAAGGGGCACTCGCGGAAAAATGCCCAACATTCTAATATACGGCATCTCAGATAAAAAAAAAAGACATGCACGTGTTAGCCCAACCATCAAGGCACACTTTCTAACACATAAACACGAAAAAAAATCAATAATATACGGCAATTCCTTACTACGTAGTAAATTTTTACAAATATTGAAAAAAAACAAATTGGCAACCGCAGTTAAATACCCAATATACCAATAACTACGTCGTATCTGACAAAAACAAAATCACGCATGGGTAGCCAGATCATCTAGACACACTTTCCAACACTAAAAAAGCAAAAGTTTTACGACACTTTCGCAATATCTTACGGAAAAATGACTTGGCAAAAAAATGAAAAAAAATGAAAAAGGGGTACTCGCGGTAAAATGCCCGACATTCTAATATACGGCATCTCAGATAAAAAAAAAGACATGCACGTGTTAGCCCAACCATCAAGGCACACTTTCTAACACATAAACATGAAAAAAAAAAATGAATAATATACGGCAATTCCTTACTACGTAGTAATTTTTACAAATATTGAAAAAAAACAGAAATTGGTAACCGCAGTTAAATACCCAATATACCAATAACTACGTCGTATCTGACAAAAACAAAGTCATGCATGGGTAGCCAGATCATCTAGACACACTTTCCAACACTAAACAAGCAAAAGTTTTACGACACTATTTGGCAATATCTTACGGAAAAATTACTTGGCAAAAAAATGAAAAAAAATGAAAAAGGGGCACTCGCGGTAAAATGGTCCTCGTGGTGATGAACGACATTTTAACTAAAAAAAAAATCATGCACATGGTAGCCAAACAATCCACCAAGACTTTCCACAACTGATAACCTATACAAGTTGCACCATTCTACGACAATTTCATAATACGTAATAACTTTGATAATTATGCAAACTACCTTAGAAGGGTAAACTCGGTCGCGCTCGACCCCGACGCGTCTCAGAAATCGGGGAAGGAGTACAGCTACAGCAATGCACATCTGGACACTACTAGAGCGTGTAGGGGAGACACCTCCTGCAGGTCGATCACCCACAAATTCAGTCACGGGGGTGAGTCACGTGAGAAAAACCTGTTTTTTTTTTACGCTCAGGGTCGCGAACGACCCATCGTACCTATCCAGGGTTAAAATTACAAGGTAGAGCATGCCAAGTATTCCTGTATTTATAGTGAGGAAAAAAAAAAACTAGGAATGACTGGAGAGAATATTTAGACAGTAAGGCAGATAAGGCTGACAAAGCTTTGAATTCAGGAATTGTCTATGGTATATGAATCGCTCATAGAATTATTAATAAAACCTCTACTGGGGCAAAAAAGAAGAAACATACCCATCAAACAGAAGAGGAAGAAAGACAACATTGGATGGAAAACTTTAGTAAGGTAATGAAAAGGAGATATGAAGGGAATAATTTGATTGATGTACCTAAAGCTGATGAAGACCTTGATGTGCCCGTGAATGAATTCAGTATGTTTGAAGTTGAAGCTGTCATTAAAAAAATCAAGAAATGGTAAACCCCTGGATACGATGGAATAACTGTTGAGATGATACTAGCTGAAAATGAAGTGATCCCCCAGAATACTTACAAGATTATTTTGTAGAATGTGGCATGAAGAGGCAAAACCTAATAAATGGTAGTTAGGAGTGTTGGCGAAAATGGCAAAAAAAAGGAGACCTGACTGATTGCAATAATTAGAGAGGTATCACAGTTATGTCAGTTATGAAAATATGTAGTATACTTATTCTAAAGAGACTGGAGAGAAATATTGATGGAAAGCAGAGATGAACAAGCAGGATTTAGAAAAGGTAGAAGTTGTACTGACCATGTTGAACAGCAGTTTTTAGAATATAGAAATCCACTTTTGATGGCTTTTGTGGACTATGAAAAATCTTACGCAACAGGCGTAAAGAACTAACGGAAGAACAGTGTTAGTGATTAATATCTGGATTAAAAATAAGAAATTTAATAAGACAAGTTCTTGTCCAACAAATTAAGATGAGATTTAGCAGATGAAGACCTGGCAGGAGAAAAAGTACTCAAAACAAGGCAAAATCAAAGAATTAAAACACTTCTTCAGAGTAGGTTGATCACTGGAAATCTTGAAAGACTCAATAAGCCAATTTTTTTTTTTTAATTGAAGAAGAAACAGACTGAATGTGTTTCTCAAAAGTGATTTGCTGTCTAGAGTGACAACTAAAATTTTAAAAGGAGTTAGAGTTAAAGAAACATTATCAGTGCTGAAATCTGGATGTCGAGGAACCACTGTGCTCGACGTACATGCAATCATACTTTTGGTTTTATAAGGGTTCAACGTCATAATATACTTTTGGTTTTGTTAGGGTTCAACATCATGCCCCATAATTTGCACCATGCACTAATTTTAGCAAGACCTGTATTAAAAGATTTAGCAACACCAGATCTACTACATTCAGGAGAAAGAATTGAAGCAGAGAGAGTAACATCATTTGCATATGCAACGAGCTTGTTTTCTTGGTCAAACCACATAATGCATATATAAATAGTATGGAAAGTAATGGGCCAAGAACACTACCCGGAGGAACACTGGATAGCACATTCCTATACTCGCTATGGTGCTCATCAACAATAACTCTTAGCAAGATAATTTTTTTTATGATGAGATATGTACCACAGCAATCCCTTACCATATTGCGGTTCACCAATTGCTCCCTTGGTACATTCATATTTATAATATATTATTTGTAAATCTAGATGGCAAACTCCTTTTTATATTGTGAGTTTCTATGGGAGATATGTTTTATATATTTCATATCTTATTTATTTTATAGAATAGTCATTTTTGGTCCTAAAATTTTTTAAAGGAATTTACAGTAATACTGTATATACATAAGAATTTTACTGTAGAGGTACAGTATTGATATAATATGATACTGTCTTTTTCTCCTTTCTCGGGAGAACATTTTTGGTAAATCAAATGGGTGCTAAACGCTTGCATTGTAGGCTACTGAAAATTAATTCATCTTTAAAATTTATATTTGCCAAATGAAGATATGAAACATATCTTCTATCAGAGTACTGTAATACTGTACTTAGTGTAATCTTCACGTTTTATAAAGCTATGAAAGTAAATTAGAAACTTTATCTCATGTTTTTTTATTTATTGTGTATTAGTCACTGTATCTTTAGATATGTTATGCATATGTAATTTTAATGTAAATACTTGACATTGAAGGAGGGTGGTGGTTCTGATAGTGAAGAAGAAAATGAGAAACTTCAGGAGTTAGAAACGGCTTTACGCCAGCATAGTCCAGAGTTCCTTGGCGATGCCACTACCAGTAAGCCAACGTCAATTGCTGAAAACTACCAAATTCACTTATCAACTGAACAGGTAAGGACTATCTGTTTTTGTTCTTCATTTATTATGAAAATTTATAAAAGCAACTGGTATTTCTTCTTGAAATATTGAAATATTCATCATAGTTTTATGTTATTTCAGTTAATACTGAACGGATCTTTATTGCATACCTTTTATTTGTTTATCTTTTACTGTATTCTTACCTCTTTATATGTTAGTTTGTATCATCTCAAACCCCTACTTGTAAGAATCCTTACAAACCTGCAGCATTCCCTGTCAGACTGAAGATAAAGGGGGTTTTAGTTAGTATTCAGGATCTACAAGATTTACATTTTGAGGTTTCTATCTTACAGACACCATTCCTTACATGTCTATGATAAAAAGTTTCTGATACTCAATATCTATCCCAGCTGCTTTTATGCAGATTGAACAATTCTCTGTTAGCCAATTCAGGGGTTTTTAACAAGTTGATCCTTCCCACCTACATAAGGTCAAGCTAGTTATAAATATTGGTCAAGACAAATGTAACCTTTTCAAATGAAAATTGATTTTTCAATATTAAACTTACCCGATAATCATGTAGCTGTCAACTCCGTTGCCCGACAGAATTCTATGGAGGGATACGCCAGCTATCACAATACTAGAAGGGGGTGTACTTACCAGCGCCACCTGTGGCCAGGTACTCAAGTACTTCTTGTTGACACCTCCTCAATTATTCCTCTGTCGTGCTTCTGACAAGACGTTCTGGGATACGCTTATGTTCTTGGAGTATTTTCACGACTTTGGTGAAGTATTTCTCTTTGATTTCGGCTGTCGCTTTACTGGAAACTTCTATTTTAGCTTAGTTAGCTTTTGGAATTAATTTGATTAATTTTGGTGACGAAGAGAGTATGAACTCTCGTTCACCTTTCAATGGCCGACCCTTCCCTTAGACGGAAGTGTTGGTGTCTAAGAGAGTATAGACTCTCTTTCTTAATTTTGCTTAACAAAAGTTATAGATTTATTTTATATCTCTCCGCCTCTTATAGGCCTCTTCGATTAACTTCCTTTTTTTATAAACTTATTAAAATTAATTTTTATATTTGTTTATATTCGACCTTCCTAATAGTAGGCGGTCTTTTCTTGGTACCGAAGTTAATTATCGTGAGCCCGTCATTTCGGTTTTACCTGTTAACATATTATGCTATTTTAAGGTCTTTGAAAGAATTTCTTTGATAGTCTCGTACTTTTTCAAAGTTGAACTAACGTTTTGTTTGTCTCGGCAGTTGTTGACGTTCAGAACGTTTCAACTTGCACTCTATCGTTACGATAGAGAAAGAATGTTCACGGTTTCACATTGATGCTCCGCCTGATCGCAGTACCACCTGCCAGGCGTACGATGTTGTGCACTCTTCTACAGTCCATGCAGCACAGCTTTCGGACCTGATGCGTGAGTGTCGTACTGAGAGTGTTGCACCTCCTCCTCCTCCTGCACCGGTGGTGCACCAACCGCCTGCACCCGTTCAGCCTGTGCTGCACCCGCCTGCACCGGTGGTGCACCAACCGGCTGCACCCGTTCAGCCTGTGCTGCACCCGCCTGCACTCACTGCACCCAGTCGCAGCACCATCTGCCAGGCGTACGATGTTGTGGACTCTACTACAGTCCATGCAAGCACAGCTTTCGGACCTGTTGCGTGAGTATCGGGCTGAGAGTGTTGCACCTCCACCTGCACCCTTTCAGCCTGTGCTCAACCCGCCTGCACTCGCTGCACCCAGTCGCAGCACCATCTGCCAGGCGTACGATGTTGTGGACTCTACTACAGTCCATGCAAGCACAGCTTTCGGACCTGTTGCGTGAGTGTCGGGCTGAGAGTGTTGCACCTCCACCTACACCCGTTCAGCCTGTGCTCAACCCGCCTGCACTCGCTGCACCCAGTCGCAGCACCTTCTGCCAGGCGTACGATGTTGAACCTCTTTCTGTGTTCGCTGTTCCCAGTGTTGTTCAGCCTCAGCCTTCTTTAAGGCAACCTTCGGTTTGGGATCAGGAGGATTACTCCACTCTTCCTCCTCCTCCCCTGGCTGCTCCACCGGTGGTGCAACTCTCGGTGGAGGTACAACCTCTTCCACCTGTGAGTCAGTCTCCTCAGCTGCTGCACCGAGCTCAACCCGTGCACCCTGTTCCTGCGCCTCAGACACCTCTGCTTGCGGGAACTTTACCTTGTTCTGCGCAACCTCGGTCTCTTCACGCTCCACTCATACCACAGGAACAGGAACTTTCTGCACCTTCCACTGTTGTTGTTCCAGCTCGTTCTGACTCTGCTGTTCAGCATACCTTACCTCCATTTTCAAACCATGGCAAAAATATGAATCATGAGTTATGAATGTAAGGTAAACATTATGTTTTTTTTTTTTTTTTAAACCCCATGCAAGCATGCATAAAGCACTCTAGCACTGGTCATGGAATTTCTAAGAATGTTAAACGCCATGCACACGCTCTGCTTTCCTTACAGCAGGCTCTGCTTACAGCAGGCTCTGCTTACTACATGCTCAGCATTCAGCATGCTCTGCATTCAGCATGCTCTGCATACAACATGCTCTGCATACAGCATGCTCTGCATTCACAACATGCTCTACATACAGCATGCTCTGCATACAGCATACTCTGCATTCATCATGCTCTGCATACCTTACCGCATGCTTCTCAACATATCTTGGGTTGTTGCCAACTCACTAGACTGTCAAGCAGTTTCATAACGTTGCCTTCTAGTCTGCTGCTTTTGCACCAGTGAACCCTCACTCAGAGAACTTAGCTTTTCTAGGATAAGGTCCCTGTAGATGAGAAAGTTCTTTTCTCCCTCCTTCTGATATTCCCTTGAGGACTCTGTCATTTGGAGGGAGCCTTTAGCTGCATAACCTCTTATGGACTTTTATTTAAGCATAACATGCTTACAGGGAAGGTAATGGTTCCACTTCAGCCGCTAATCCCGTCTGTTACCACACCTGCTCCCATAGACCTTGAGCTGTGTTGCATGACATGCAGTCCAAGCTTAGTCCTTGTTAGAGGATTTTTTGTTTACGGAGTCAATGTGTCACGGGGAAGACGTTCAACAACCAACAGAAGGGACTTGTTGTGACTCAGTGCGGCAACCTCAGCAACCCGTTAAGAGAGTTGTCTGTACGACCCAGACAGTCTAGACAGATTCGAGTTGTCACTGTACTTCCTCGCTTGCCCATGATTGACAGTTTACAGACTGTGCAGCAGTATCATGATCTTGTGTCCGGCTCCGTCAGACGACTGGCTTTTAAGAGCTCCCACAAGTCGTCGCTGTCTGGAGATTTTCAAATGGACTATGGATCTGACCAAGGAACTGGGCCTCCTGGTCAATTTTGAGGAGTCTCAGCTCGTTCCATCCCAGACCATTGTTTCCTTGGGTATGGATCTTCAGAGTCGAGCTTTTCGGACTAGTCCGTCGGCCCCAAGGATCTTCCAAGCCCTAGAATGCATCCAGAGCATGCTGAGAAGGAACCGATGCTTTGTCAGGCAGGGGATGAGTCTAACAGGGACACTTTCATCGCTGGCCCTGTTCATCGAGTTAGGGAGACTCCTCCTCCGCCCCCTTCAGTATCATCTAGCTGCTCACTGGATAAAGGACATGACGCTAGAGACGGGCTCAGTTCCTGTTTCCGAAGAGATGAGGTCTACTCTAACGTGGTGGAAGAACAGCATTCTTCTCAAGGAAGGTCTACCTTTGGCTGTTCAGACCCCCGACCACCGTCTCTTCTCGGACGCATCGGACACGGGCTGGGGTGCGACACTGGACGGACAGGAATGCTCGGGAACATGGAATCAGGAGCAAAGGACACTTCACATCTATTGCAAGGAGTTGTTGGCAGTTCATCTGGCCTTGATAAACTTCAAGTCCCTCCAGCTTAACAAGGTGGTGGAGGTGAACTCCGACTACACCACAGCCTTGGCTTACATCTCCAAGCAGAGAGGGACTCATTCGAGGAAGTTGTTCAAGTTCGCAAGGGACCTCCTCATTTGGTCAAAGATCGAAAGCTCACGCTGGTAACGAGGCTCATTCAGGGCGATATGAATGTCATGGCAGATCGCCTCAGCCGTAAGGGTCAGGCCTTCCCCACAGAGTGGACCCTTCACAAGAATGTTTGCAGCAGACTTTGGGCCCTGTGGGGTCAGCCAACCATAGTTCTATTCGCTACCTCAATGACCAAGAAGCTCCTCTTGTATTGTTCTCCGATTCCAGACCCAGCAGCAGTTCGCGTGGATGCCTTTCTGCTGGATTGGTCCCATCTCAACCTGTATGCATTCCCGCCGTTCAAGATTGTCAACAGGGTACTTCAGAAGTTCGCCTCTCACAAAGGGACACGGTTGACGTTGGTTGCTCCCCTCTGACCCGCGAGAGAAGGGTTCACCGAGGTACTGCAATGGCTGGTCGACATTCCCAGGACTCTTCCTCCTAGAGTGGACCTTCTGCGTCAACCTCACGTAAAGAAGGTACACCCAAACCTCCACGCTCTTCGTCTGACTGCCTTCAG
Organism: Palaemon carinicauda; assembly: GCF_036898095.1. Taxonomy (NCBI): domain Eukaryota; kingdom Metazoa; phylum Arthropoda; class Malacostraca; order Decapoda; family Palaemonidae; genus Palaemon; species Palaemon carinicauda. The sequence goes on along the minus strand of NC_090747.1, from coordinate 95,237,053 downwards.
ACTATCGAAAGTCTCTCAAGAACTAGAGGCTTTTCGAAGGAGGCAGCCAGAACGATTGCCAGAGCAAGGACGACATCCACTCTCAGAGTCTATCAGTCTTAATGGGAAGTCTTCCGAAGCTGGTGCAAGGCCAATGCAGTTTTCCTCAACCAGTACCACTGTAACCCAGATTGCTGACTTCCTGTTACATCTAAGGAACGTAAAATCCCTATCAGCTCCTACGATCAAGGGTTACAGAAGTATGTTGGCAGCGGTTTTCCGCCACAGAGGCTTGGATCTTTCCTCCAACAAAGATCTACAGGACCTCCTTAGGTCTTTTGAGACCTCAAAGGAACGTCGGTTGTCCACTCCAGGCTGGAATCTAGACGTGGTCCTAAGGTTCCTAATGTCATCAGGATTTGAACCGTTCCAATCAGCCTCTTTTAAGGACCTCACATTAGAAACTCTTTTCCTCGTGTGCTTAGCAACAGGTAAAAGAGTAAGTGAGATCCACGCCTTCAGCAGGAACATAGGTTTCACATCTGAAACGGCTACATGTTCCTTGCGGCTCGGTTTTTTTTGGCTAAAACGAGCTTCCTTCCCGTCCTTACCCTAAGTCGTTCGAGATCCCAAGCCTGTCCAACATGGTGGGGAACGAACTAGAGAGAGTACTTTGCCCTATTAGAGCTCTTAAGTACTATCTAAGAAGGTCAAAACCATTACGAGGACAATCAGAAGCCTTATGGTGTGCTATCAAGAAGCCTTCTCTACCAATGTCTAAGAACTCAGTTTCTTTCTACATCAGGCTTCTGATTAGAGAAGCAAATTCTCATCTGAAGGAAGAAGACCTTGCTTTGCTGAAGGTAAGGACACATGAAGTGAGAGCTGTGGCTACTTCAGTGGCCTTCAAACAAAACCGTTCTCTGCAGAGTGTTATGGATGCGACCTATTGGAGAAGCAAGTCAGTGTTCGCATCATTCTATCTCAAAGATGTCCAGTCTCTTTACGAGTACTGCTACACCCTGGGTCCATTCGTAGCAACGAATGCAGTAGTAGGCGAGGGCTCAGCCACTACATTCCCATAATTCCATAACTTTTTAACCTTTCTCTTGAATACTTTTTATGGGTTGTTCGGTCGGCTAAGAAGCCTTCCACATCCTTGTTGATTTGGCGGGTGGTCAATTCTTTCTTGAGAAGCGCCGAGGTTAAAGGTTGTGATGAGGTCCTTTAGTATGGGTTGCAGCCCTGTATACTTTAGCACCTTTGGGTTGATTCAGCCTCCAAGAGGAACGCTGCGCTCAGTAAGGAAGACGAACTTAAAAAAAGAGACAGAGTAACGGTTCAATTCGACTTCCTTACCAGGTACTTATTATTTCATTGTTATTTGAGATAACTGTTATATGAAATATGGGATACTTAGCTATCCTTTAATCTTGTACACTGGTTTTCACCCACCCCCCTGGGTGTGAATCAGCTACATGATTATCGGGTAAGTTTAATATTGAAAAATGTTATTTTCATTAGTAAAATAAATTTTTGAATATACTTACCCGATAATCATGATTTAATTGACCCTCCCTTCCTCCCCATAGAGAACCAGTGGGACCGAGGAATAATTGAGGAGGTGTCAACAAGAAGTACTTGAGTACCTGGCCACAGGTGGCGCTGGTAAGTACACCCCCTTCTAGTATTGTGATAGCTGGCGTATCCCTCCATAGAATTCTGTCGGGCAACGGAGTTGACAGCTACATGATTATCGGGTAAGTATATTCAAAAATTTATTTTACTAATGAAAATAACATTTTATGATGAAAACTAATTACCTATAAATAAATCCCTTTCTACCAATTAGCTATTTTCCAAAGCTCATGGAGCTGCTTAAACTCCTCTTAAAGGAATAAAATGTTTGAGATGAATTTGTGTGCACAAAATTATAAATAGTGGATTTGTATGAAGAAAATATTAAGTCTTGACAGAAATTTCATGCCCTTAATTATTTTTACAATCCTTAAATATTCTTCACAGATAAGAATTGGGGAGCTGTTGTTTCAACCCTATATGTATGGACTTGAGCAAGGAGGGATTACGGCCACAATTCAGTATGTATTAGGCCTCTTCGATGCCGACACACAAAGCAAGTTGGTTAGTAATGTCTTTTTAACAGGTGGACCAGCTTTTCTTCCAGGCTTCAAGTCGAGGATAGAAAGAGAACTTCTGGCAATGAGGCCATTCCAGTCACACTTCAATGTTAGCTTAGCCAAGGTAACATTTACTTTATTATCATTTTTTAACAGTTAGTAGTCTATGAAAGCTTTGTTTAGAAGCTCTCTCGTTCAAAAGCTTTGTTTAGAAGCTCTGTCGTTCACTTTAACATACAAATTAATTGATGAATTTTTTTGACTTGATAGAAATTAACATAAGAATAATTCCATAGAGATTAACAATGAAATAGTTATATGGATGTCATAACAGTTGTAGCTGAATTTTTCTCTTTCTCAACTCTATATTTGTATTTAGACACGTATTCAAGTAATAAAATTTTTGATTAATTTACTCTATTAGTAAAAAAGAAGTTTAATTCCCAGAATCCTGTTTTGGATCCATGGTATGGTGCTCGTGATGCTGCTGTCGACTTAGTGAAAGTTGGAATCACAAAAGAAGATTACCAAGAGCAAGGAGGAGACAGAATTAAGCATCATAATTTAGGTGAGTCCCATAAAGCGGGTTACAGGTAGCAATGGGTTTCACAGGGACCTTTTCCTTAACCCCCTTGAACCCTTGGAATTTATTCACAGATTTTGGACCAATGTCTCTTGCATTTCTTGTCAGCACAACATTTAATTTGTGCTAGTTTCCTTCTCATTTGGGCATTCTTTGTAATGAGGTAGCAGACAAGGAAGCAAAAGAACCCAGGATAAATTATAAATCTTTGTTGGAAAGTGTTTTGTGAGCATCCTAACATATCTTTTTAATGTTGCATATGTATATTTTACTCCTTTCTTCTCCAATACATATTTTCTGGATTGGAAACAATTTACTTCATGTACATTTTATAATTACAAGCAACTCATGTGAAACCTTCTGTTACATGATACATATTTGATATTTGTTTCATCCTTACAATTCAACAACATACACATAGAGAATTTTTCAACTCTACGGATTCCTTAACTTCCTTTCCAGTGACCACAATCTCTTGTTTGATTTACATTTTTTCTCAATACTCTCATCTCTATTCCATTCTTCCATCTTCAGAACGTTTCTACAGCCTCTCCCTCTATTTTTTATGTTGACAATAAGTTAGCATATTGCAAATCCCAAGGGCCTTTGTTTTCCTTTGTAGTTATGTCTCTAGCTTCAGCTTTTCTGGTGACCTCTGCTTTCACAATGCCCACTAATTCTTGTCTTGATATTGTCATGTCTCCATGATAGCTCACCATCTGTATGGATGGAGGGAAAATGTCAGAGAATGGACAGTGGATAAAAGTGTCAAGTTCTGGGGAAGTAAAGGATGAATTGAGTATGAGTGGTTGCTGTATGCAAATGTTAATGTACTCATTGGTAACAGTGAAGCAAAACTTCAAAGAATAGTAAAAGTGTGTGGGAGTGTTTGTAAAGGAGTAAATTTAAACCAAAGGAAGGTTATGAGGATAAATGGAAACCTGGAAAATGGGATATGGATTGTGGAAGGATGAAAGCTATTGATTCATATAGGGATTAGGGGGCACCAGCCACTCATTGAAATACTACCGTTAGAGAGTTATTGGGCCCTTTGACTAGCCAGATATTACACATTGGATCTCTCTCTGGTTAAGTCTCAATTTTCATTTGCCTACCCATACACTGCCACATACATCCATGCAAGAAATGGAATAAGGGGTGACAAATTAAACTCCAAGTTTCTTTAAAATCTTGTATAACAAAGTTATACGGACATCAATGTGAAAGCAGCAGGCAGCAGATTGTCTCTACTGTGACTACTAAACAACAACTGACTATGCACATGATGGAAAGAAAAGCAGCATTGACACATATAATTACATTGTTGCCACAATATATAATGAAATAGTGGTTTTACAGTATGTACAATGGGAAAAGATAAATGGAAACATAAATATAATTCTTCTACAAAATAATAATAAAGTAAATGCAAATTAATACTTATAAACTGTATGTAATGTGGGTTCTGTACTACGTGATATTAGATATTTATACATTAACCAGTCTTCCACTGTCTTGGGTTAGAGTTCTCATGCTTGAGGGTACACTCAGACATACTATTCTATGTTTCTGTATTTCTATTCCTCTCTGGGCTATTTTCCATGTTGGAGCCTTTGGGCTTTTAACATCCTGCTTTTCCAACTAGGGTTCTAGCTTAGCTTATAATAATAATATTAATGATGATGGTAAGATGAGAATTGGGATGAGTAATAGAGAAGATGAAACAAGAAAGGTATCAGACTGTGTTCATAAGTTGAGAGTAGATTGGTGAAACACAAATTTTATATGGAAGTCAAGGTGAGACTGTTAAAACTGTTTACATATCATATGTGGTGTAAGAAGAATTGATAGTGTGAGGAATGTGGAAATACATATAAGTGGTGAAAGGATTAACAGTGGATTAAATTAAATTTGAAAGGGTTTGGTCTCATGGGGAAGATTAAATGACAATCCAAAAGGGAAAAAGACTTGGGTAGTAGGCCAAGAGTTAACCTTGGGATTAAATATGAGCCAAGAGTGTATCACCCCCACCACTCCCACTGCCACTTCTCTTGTTCACAGGAATATCACGTTTGTATTACATACATCCCTTTCGCAAAGTTACACCACATGATACTACGTCTTTTTGATGGTGTTTTGTTAATTTTCTATTGTATTTTTGTTCACTTTATAATCCTCTATGACTTTTTTATTTCTATAGCTCCTCTTGCTTTCTTTACATATCACAGCACTAAGTGATGACCATAATGGTTGTAATGTGAATATACAGAAATTAGTGAGTTATCATTCCCTATTTATAAACTACACTAATCCTTTGCCATGTAGCAGTTCGCCTATCGCTCCCTCAGTACATTGCAGATTTATAAGTGTATTGTATGTAAATCTACATTGTGGACTCCTCTTTACGTTTGTATATTTTTCATATTTCAATTGTCTTTATTTTTTAAATAGTAATTTGTGGGCTTATAAAAGTTTGAATTTATAAAGATAAAAAGAATATGGAAAAATATAAAAATAATGAAAAAAATAAACTTCCGGCAGGGCTTGGAACGAAGACCCGCTTATAGCCAAGGGATTTCTGTACTTGTAGGAATGTATGCTGTTAGAGAGGTCTCACTTTGTATAACGATACAATCTATTTTTATGTATAGATATATCTGTTATTTGTTCTTCCTATCATATTGGAATAACAGTTTGTTTTATTCCTCATTTTGTAAGTTACAGATTTATACCGGGGCTTCTTAAATGTTCCTGTAATCATCTTATCATATTCTCTAAACACACTGTCCATTGCTATGTATTGATATGCACCGACTGCCATTTCTGTTAGTGCATCTCATATCCAAAAACTCCCATGACAGTAACTACTTTTAATGATAATATATCTGTTTAAAGGCAACAAGTACTGGGTTCCTTTAACACCAGTGGCTACAGAATCTGCTCCTGGATCTGCAGTCCCCAGCAAAGAGACCACACCTGCTCCTGAAGCTGCTTTAGTAAGTGATGCAGCACGTACAGAAGGAATCTCAGAAGCCAGTGCTGTTTAAGAAGTAAGTTTGATACTGTATTTCTTAAGCTGGCTGAGAAGCTATATCTATGTAAGATATAACTTTGATTTGTTCTGTAACCGAAATATAAACCACGCTATTTACATAGGGTTTACTTTCGGCGTAGCCCTATGTAAATAGCTAAGGTTTGTATGGTTAGGAAAAATACAAATTATCTCCGAATTTGTCATATTTTTTTATTTGGCTAGGTAGCCAAAACATTGTTTAAGTCTCTTGATATTAAACATCACATTTATCTTAGCAGGATACTGCTAAGCTAAAGTACTAGTTAATATGTGGTGATTAAGTCACTAGCAATGTTACCCATATTGTGTCCATACAATATACAAACCTCTCTACAGCATTTCATTTATGTTGCATTTACCAGAATGGTACAATAGATGAAAAGCTGTTTCTTTCCTCATGTGAGTATCTTTTTATATGAAGAGATGCTGTACTCATCACTCATGATTTGGAAACATGGACATTAGCTCCAATATTTAGTAGCATTTATCTCCTGATATACCAACCTCAGAATGAAGTTAGAACTTATTAGTTATTTTGCACTCATCATCTGGATTTGCATCTATTTAGCATGTTGCCTACCTCCATTGAAGTATAACTTGCGTGACTAGTCGTTATAGTTAGATGTGGATATCTATCACATACAAATGCTTCAGCATGTTTACTGGCCAGGCAAATTAAACATGAGGAATGTCTTTGTTGGGATCCATGTTTTTGATCAGTTCTTTCCCCACAAAGTCATTACCTTATATACTCACATAACATGCAAATTTTGAAGCTAAATTCAAGGGGGTCTTATCATGGGCGAGATATAAAATTGGCGTAAGCTTTCTTGGTCCAGGCTACTTCGTTATTCAAAGTATATATCCATTTACTGTGGTAAAAATGACAGCTATATTTGAAATAAACCAGATTTTGATTAAGCTGTTGTTTCACTTAACTGATATCCAATAATAATGCATGTATTATTAACATTTTAATATATTTGTAAATAAATACATTGTGAATTATAATTTTTTTCCATTGTTTACATTTATAAGTAGATCAACACTCGTTTATGCTTTTAGAATCAGCTGATTAAAGCAAACTACCGAATGATATTTTGTATTTCCTAAAAGAAAAAATTATTACTTGATTTATCCTTTTCCAGTTAACGTACTAATTTCAAAAGTTTTATTTGAAATATTTCTCTCATGTTTTATTAACTGTTGGGTTGAATTGCATATTGAACTTAACCCCAGTTACATTCATGTTGCTGATGCATGATAATTTAAAGTTTTTATCTCTGTGATTCTTTATTATAAAGCTTAGGAAATTATTTATATCGTGTTATAACAAATCTATAGTCTGTTTTCAGACACTGTAACATTATCTTCGAAATTCAGCATTTACATTTAATTACGCGATTTGCGCATTCATAGTCTCCCACTAAATTTCCTTTTTGTTTCCTCCAGTTTCCGACATAGATTTCCCCAATTTCAAAAAGAATAGCGGCTATGAATATTGTTTTTCTCTCCTTCATTTAAAGTTTGTTAGTTTATATTTGGCGGTATATTTTCTTGAGGATCTTTTCTCCCTAGCGAATAAAGGTATACAGTATTTAAAATATCAGTTGTTCCGTCACTAAATGCAAACCAACGTTATTTATGGGGGTATTACTTTCAACAAAGCTGAAAGAAGAGCCATAAAATTTTTAGCGAGGGTTAACCTCCACCAGCTAGTTAGCAGGGGAATTGGGATTAGTAACTACCCCTCTCACTCACACACTTGGGCTGTGAACCCTACTTTGCTTTTGGCTCGGGTGAAGAACAGACGTTACCTCTTTTCCCCCTCACCAATTATTGACTTGCCATTACTAATCTTTAGTTTACTTATTCTCTTTTTCAGTGTGTGTGAGTTTTTGCTCTCTTCTTGGCCATCGTTATGCGGACCAGCCCAGGACCCGAGGGCCGCTCCTGCGAGACTTATATGTCTTCCGTTGACCTGGATCCGCATCTGTCATGTCCCACTTGTAGAGGGCGGGGTTGTAATAAGGACAACACTTGCCCTGAATGCCGGGAGTGGTCTCCCTCCCAGTGGGAGAGGTTTGGGCACTGGCAGAAGAAGGCTAAAAGGGATTTGTCACCTTCAGGGTCTTCCTCGAAGTCAAAGAAATCCAAGGCTGCTTCTTCCGCTCCCCGACATCCCTCCGAAGCTCCTGTTTGGTCGGTTTCCTTAGGGGAATCGTGGAATAATAGCGCAGGCCAATTAATGCCAGGTCAACGCCGGTTCTCGAGAGACAGTCTTGCTTTTGCCTAGTGAAGCAGACCCACCCCCTCCCCAAGGGGGAAGCCTTATCTTTTTGTGGTGTTTTACAGCTGTGACTGGCCCCCTTCGAAGAAGGCGCAGTTGCAGTTCCTTAAACTTGGTTTATCATCCTCCAAGGTAGATCCCTTGGCCTGCTGAGTTGACCTTTGTGATCCTGAGGAGTCGTCTGCGGCCCCTACCGACGATTCCCGCCCTGCCTTTTCCACAGTGGATGTCTCCGTTGCCTAAGACTGGGCTCTTCCCTTTGCTGAACTTCCGTCAGGGGTGGAGCAAAGTCCGAGGCAAGTCTCTCCTGTGGATGGTCACCTCTCTGGCTAGCGAGTGAGAACCACCATAGAGACAGGCATCCAGAGACCTGTCCTCCCTGCAGAGGTTCTTCATCATCAGCGCCGAATTCGTTTGTGGTCCTCCTCGTCGCCTCAGACGCTCTCCTTTGCCTCTGACAAAGAGATGTCTGTTTGGCTCATTGCCTTCATCTGCCGAACGATCCCTTTCGGAGGATCGTCCCTCTCCAGCACCTCACCGTTTGCCCACTCTACAGTCATTGTCTCCTCAGTCGCAGCTCTCGCCCAGGGATTGTCAGCCTCTCCGTCTGCCTGCTGATTCCCAACCCTCGCCTTTCCTCTCAGACTCTACTCGGACTTAGCCAGCCTTGCGGCAATCGCTTCACCCGTCAGGATGGGCAATTTTCCCTCTTGTCTACCAGTGGGGGGATGCCTGCATCGCTGCTGGCAGAGGTGGATGCAAATTGGGGCCAAACCCTGGATAGTCTTTGTGATTCGTTCAGGGTATTACATACTGTTCACACACTTTCTCTCTCCACTGACCACGGCTCCAATTCTATCAAGCTTCTGTTTGGGGGGATTCACAAAGGAGCTGGCCCTCCAGGCCTAAGTCCAGACCATGTTGGAGAAGGGCACTCTCCAAAAGGTCCTTGACGACTCCCCAGGCTTCTTCAGTCAACTCTTTCTTGTGAAAAAGGTGTCTGGAGGCTGGAGGCCAGTCATCAACCTCTCGGCTCTGAACAAGTTTGTTAAACAATGGACATGGTCAGACAAGCAGTAAGACCACAGGACTTCATGCGTGCACTGGACCTAAAGGACGCATACTTTCAGATCCCAATCCATCCGTCTTCAAGGAAGTATATGAGAATCATACTAGACAACAAGAAATACCAGTTTAAGGTGTTCTGCTTCGGTCTTTCCACAGCACCTCAGGTCTTCATGAGTGTTTGCCCTAATGTCATCCTGGGCTCACAGAATCGGCATCCGTCTCATACGTGATATGCACGACTGACTAATTCTAGTAGACTCGTTGGCGACCCTTCTTCAACACCGAGACAAACTTCTGAGGGTTAGCCAAGACCTGGGGATCATGATAAACCCCGAGAAGTCCTCTCTGCTTCCCTCTCAACGGCTGGTATATTTAGGTATGATAATAGACTCTGGTCTCCAGAATGTCTTCCCATCAGACGATAGGGTAGTGAAGCAGAGAAAGGTTCCAAAACCATTCCTCAAATGAGAAGAACTCCAAGCCCAGAGATGGTTGTGTTTCCTCGAGCAAAATCATCCCTGGTACGTCTAGTTCCCAATGGACACCTCAGGATGCGATTTCTACAATGGCGGTTAAAGTTCAGCTGGAATCAGTCCAACCACTCCCCTGATGTTCTAGTTCCAATGGGACTGGAAGAATGGACGCACCTTGAGTGGTTGATGGCAGACGAGAATCTGCTCAAGAGTCTTGACCTTCTCATCCTCCCCCAGACTTGAAGTTCTTTTCAGTGCTTCAAAAGAAGGGTGAGGGGCCCACATGCTGCACCACATGGCCTTAGGCCTATGGTCAGAGTCCGAAAGGTACCAGCACATAAATCTCTTAGAGATGAAGGCAGCCTTCCTGGCCGTTTAACAGTTCCAACAGTTCCTGGCAGGCCACTCACTTCTATTGATGAGCTACAACACCACAGTAGTGGCTTACATCATCAAACAAGGTGGTACCTTTTTGCAGCCCCTATCCCATCTGGCAGTAGAGATCCTGAGATGGGCAGAAGACAATTCGTTGACCCTATCAACACGCTTCTTTAGTTGCAAAAGTAACGTGCTCGCAGACAACGTGAGCAGGGAAACTCAGATTGTGGGCTCCGAGTGGTCTTTGAATCATCTAGTAGCCAACAAAGTCCTGACTTCATGGGTTTCCTCGACTGTGGACCTATTCGCAACATCCCTGAATTTCAGGCTTCTGCTTTACTGCTCCCCAGTCCCAGACCCCAAGGCTCTCTGGCAAGATGCATTCCAACAACAGTGCGACAACATCGACGTTTACACCTTTCCCCCATTCTGTCTGATGAGAAGAGTACTCTAGATCAGAACATCGGTCAATCTCTTGATATGACTCATAGCTCTGCTATGGCATCACGCAGAATGGTTCCCGGACCTTCTGCAGCTTCTGACCGAGCTTCCAAGAGAAAATTCCTCCACGATATGATCTACTCAGACAGCCACATGCCAACATCTTCCACAAAGCTATAGCTTAGCTACAACTTCACACCTGGAGACTATCCAGCATCTCCTCACTCAGAGAGGATTTTCGCAACACTTTGCAAAGCGGATGGCTGGACATCTGCAACGATCATCAGCATCAGTCTACCATGCAAAGTGGAATGTCTTCTGTGGTTGATGTCGTGGAAGGGGTATCTCTCCCCTCAATGCCACAATTCTGCAGCTTCAGACCGAGCTTCCAAGATAACATCAATCCACAACACGATCTACTCAGATAGCCACATGCGAACATCATCCACAAAGCCATAGCTTTGCTATGATTTCACATCTGGAGACTATTCAGCATCTCCTCACTCTGAGGATTTTCGCTACACTTTGCAAAGCGGATTGCTGGACATCTGCGACGATTGTCAGCAGCAGTCTAGCAGGCAAAGTGGAATGTCTTGTGTGGTTGGTGTTGTGGAAGGGGGGTCTCTCCCCTCGATGCCACTATTCCAGCAATAGCCGAGTTCCTAGTACACCTGCGCAAGGAAATACTCCTCGGTTTCAGCAGTAAAAGATTACCACTCAGCCTCGAGTCTCGCCTTTAAGCTGATAGAAGTAGATATTTCCTCTTCTCTGTTACTTTCTCTCCTCATTCGGAGTTGTGAACTTACCTGTTCCCAGTCGGAAGTGAGATCTCCTTCTTGGAACGTGGATTGGGTCCTTCAGTCCCTGAAGGGTCCTCCCTACAAACCATTACGCCAGCCACCAGATCGCCACCTCACTTTGAAGATGGTGTTCCTACTCGGCCAAAAGTGTTAGTGGACTTCATGGTCTCGTATGACATCGCCCATTGAAGAAGATGGGGAGAGGTAAGCCAGTTATGTCCATGAATTTATTACAAAGACTCAAAAATCCAGGGGTAGCCGATCCTAGATTCGATTCCTTCCAGATAACGAGTCTCCGTTCTGTAACCGATGACCCAGTTCAACTGTTACTCTGCCCAGTAAGGAGTTTGAGGTACTACAACCTCATAAGGGCATCTGCAGCTCACCCCCGAGTGCCAGCACTCTTTGTCAGCACGGGGAAGGTCAAGAGGAGGATCACGAAGAACACTATCTCTGCCTGGATTCACTAGGTCATTGACCTGGCACTGAATCCCGATCCTCCTCCGACACGTCCACCCAGAGGAAATTATGTCAGGGGAATTTCTACGTCCCTGTGGTTTAAACGAAAATACTCTGTGGCACCGGTTCTACAAGCGGGCGTGTGGAAGTGTCAAACGACCTTCACCGTCCACTACCTGCAAGACGTAACCTACAGGAGCATGGAAACTATTTCTATTGGTCCAATGGTGGCTGCACAACAACTGCTTTAACACCTCAACCTCCTTGATGGAAAAGTAGCAGGAGGTTGATGGCAAAGTTTACCCTGGATTAGTCAGAATGAATGAATAAGAATGACTAGCTCCTTTTCTTCATTCTCCCCTCTCACGAAGAACATCATCTCTGCCTGGATTCGCAAGGTCATTCACCTGGCACTGAATCCCGATCCTCCTCCGACACGTCCACCCTGAGGAAATGACATCAGGGGAATTTCTACATTCCTACCGTTTAAACGAAAATACTCTGTGGCAATGGTTCTACAAGCGGGCGTGTGGAAGTGTCAGACAACCTTCACCGTCCACTACCTGCAAGACGTAACCTACAGGAGCATGGAATCTATTTCCATTGGTCCAATGGTGGCTGCACAACTGCTTTAACACCTCAAGCTCCTTGATGGACAAGTAGCAGGAGGTTGATGGCAAAGGTTACCCGGGATTAGTCTGAATGATTGAATAAGAATAACCAGCTCCTATTCTTCATTCTCCCCTCTCTTGAGGAAATCAGCACCCAGAGTCCTCGGCAAAGCTGACCTTAGCCAACTGCAGGTAAATCATTGTTGACTTGTGTAAGCTGGTATTGTGTCAGTACTGTTATGTCCCCATACCCTATTGAGGGTAGTATTGGGTATGTCACGGTGACCTCTGAAGATTCCTACGACTCGGAAGAACTCTTACCTTGACAGTCCCATTGCTACTATCATGAACACGGCTTGATTAGGCCGCGGACCATGCATAGCACGACTTTATCAAGGTGTAGGTTTTCCACCTTTTAGGTGCCGAACTCATGAAGCAGAATCCCCGAGTCAAAGCCATATTGGCAAGGACTTCCACCCTCCTAAAGTGTAAGTAAACCCTTATAAATAGTGTTGGTTTGCATTTTCCGACGGAAAAAATTATAAATTTGGAAGTAATTTATATTTTTCCTAACGATGCAAACCTGTAGCTATTTATACAGATTGCCCCCCCCCCCCAAGTCCTACCTTCAAGCAAGGTGCATTTCACAGCCCAGGTGTGAGAGTGAGAATGGTAGTTACTATTCCCCACCCCGCTAAACAGCGGGTGTGTGGTTAATCCTCGCTAAAAATCAAATGGCTCGTCTGAAAGTAATACCCCTATAAATATCTACAGGTTTGTATCGTTTGGAAAAATACAAATCACTTCCAAATCTGTATTTCTTATGCTACTTTTACTATCGTACGATGATTGAAATACAACCAAAACAGCTGCTATCTGATTTGATTATACAGAACAAAACCGCTGTTTTTCGTTTGGTTATTATTGTGGCTGTATGCGTTTACAAAATGATTATAATGTTACTAACGGTACTTTTATCATTATCTTGAAGATGGGATAAAGAAATGGAGTAAAAAGGTTAGTCTATTGTAATTTGGTTCCTATAAAAGCAACTCACATGATACACGAGATATATGATAAATTCATCTTCTATGAGTGAAAATTTTGGGGGTTGCACAATACGTGAGATTGGCTGTTACAAGAGTATATACAATATTTAACATCTTGAGTTTGTGATCTAAAGAAAACCAGGCATGCCAAACTATGATTTATTTTGTGCATCATAAAATACAGTATGTTCATTTTTTTTTTTTACACTAAACTTTTTACAGTGGATGTACAGATTCTGAACAGTTATTTTGTACTGAAGAAAGACATTGTTTTGTGTAACTGGCTACATTGTGTAATACTCTATACATTAAACCTTAAAATTGTGTCCCATCACCAACATTGCCAAAATGCTAATAATACACACATTTATAGTACTCTTTTTAACTAATTTTATAATGCTCAAGAGTAAATTTGAGATATCACGAATTAACAAATTTCATATATATCTATATATATAAACTATAGAGTATTTCAAACCAATTCGTATATAGGGTGATTTTTTAATATTACAGCTATATGTACCTGGATAAAATTAGCATATTGGGTATATCACAAAGAATTGTACAGTATATTGTTCCTACATGTATTAAATGGAAATTAAGCCACATCTTACTTGTCTAGTGAATTCAAAAAAATTTCTAAATAATTTAGTAAATCAAATCCTAGTCTCATTGTTTTCCTGTTGATATCCACAGTAATTTATCATTCAACTACATAATTTGTGAAAACAGCAATTTACCTGCCAAACCAAGCATTAACATAAAAATGGGGAAGACGCAAATTATTTTATTTAAGTTTAGCCCGTAATTTATTCATTATATCATCACAGCCATTTCTGAATCTCGGTAATACTCGGTAAGCCTTATGTAGTATTGTCATGTGTATAATATCACTCTTTAATTTTATTTTACTGCACTCCTTCACTTTCGTGTACTCTATGCCTATTTATCAAATCAACAAACATTTTACATTCTTCAGTAATCAATATACAACAGTGTAAGCTTATTCTTTCCAAACTAAGCTTAAACCTTTGTTCAATAACAGCAATCATCTCTTTTTCTCTTTTTTTTTTCCTGCTTACACGCTTATTATTTAGGGTATCAAGTGTGCACTGTGATACTGTATATAAAAAAAATTAAATATAAAAACTTAGACCACTTCCTTCTGCTTTATTTATTTTATGTAATATGTGCACAGCTTTACTTTTTGACTTTGTTGATTAATTGTTGAAAGCAGACAAAGTTTGTGAAGAGGCATGTGGCAAGGATGGATGAGATTTCATAAAGCATATGCTTAACCTATTTTCTTTCTTGTCATAAGTTCCGTCTAGGTCTGAATGCATAAAGTATTTCCTTGTATGGTTTCTACCACATGTTCTTGCAATTTTCATATATAGAATTATATTGTTATAACTTCTTACTTCTTTCTCTCCTAATTACATTAGTTATGATGATCTATATAATTGTCGGCATTGCTTATAAAGTTTGGCAGTGTAAACAGCTGTAAGCATTGTGGGTAGAGCCATTTTGTGTTAACCAGTTTAGTTTGTGACGTTATTGCACTTCCCCTGTTGGTTGTGAATGCAGCAGAGGGCAGTTATCGATTAACTGTTAGTGTGACTACTCTGTACACTGATGTAAAATGACAGCCACCCAAGTCAGCTGACTATCCATTGCTGCATTCTGAAACAT
Organism: Palaemon carinicauda; assembly: GCF_036898095.1. NCBI lineage: Eukaryota > Metazoa > Arthropoda > Malacostraca > Decapoda > Palaemonidae > Palaemon > Palaemon carinicauda. Next base: position 95,222,019 of record NC_090747.1, on the reverse strand, counting down.
CTGACGGAGAATGGCTCCATCCACAGCACAACTGTATTGCTATTGTTTTTCTATTTGGCAGTGTCAATTAATTCAGTAATATTCACTCTACATGATTTCTACTACTACTGAAATTGAAATCTGATTAATTTTATCCATTTACAGATTTTAACATTACAAACCATGTTTTGCTTTCCATTTCAATCTTGTAAGGGTATTTGCAGTTTAAATACATGTTTTGGAACATCAATACTGTACCATGATTCTGTCACCATTACCTACTAATTGCACATTATTTACTTCACGTAGCACTGTCATGCATGAACTTGATAAAAAACCTTCTACACCGGTCAACAAATGTTTAAAAAATCTATTATAAGTAATAAAAATACATCAACATGTATGAGATCGAATGTAGCTAGAAGCACCTGAAATTTACACGATTGCACCATTCAGTTGGAAGAAATTGAGAAGCAAGAAGTCAAAGGAGTCAAACCTAGTACTGTACATTCACAGTATTGAAAAATAGTAATTGACAAAGTTAAGTTTTGCAGATACAATTATTGTTAATGTTATTCATTTACCTCATGAAAATGAATACACATTATTTGATAGATTACAGTACAATAAAAATTTCAGCGCATCACAAAACTAGTTTTGAAAGGCAGTATAATTGTGCAACATACTGTATTTCACAATAATGCAAGCTATTTTTGGCTATTCCTTGTGTTGAAAATTTAAGTGAAATAAATTAATGTTCATAGAAAAAAAAATTTATTTGACAAGGAACTTTATATAATTTTTTTTATATTGCACAAATTAAAAACTTAGTTTTAAAGATTGTATACATAAAAACTAGCTTTAGTTCACCTCATATCAATAAATTCATCTTTTAATTACTGTATATGAAAAATTAAAATTCTCAAAAATTCTTAGGAAAACAATAGCATCTAATACACGTCTACTTTGTAAATTCAGGTCAATTATCAGTGAAACTAACATTGTTAGAAATACTATTTAAACACTGATAAAATTTTACTCCTTTTTAGAGAAAAAATTAAATTCAGATATTGTCAGGAAAATCACAGTAAACTTTTATATTCAACAGTCGTTATATATATAATATAGGAAAATATAAATATTAAATATTTAAATTATATGAACCATTGGTAACTTCTAGTAATATAGCTAGACCTTAACATTCCCAAATTTGATTGGCTGAAGGGTCAGGAATATTTATGGATATTTTCACTATTATGTAACACCATATACAGTACAGGCCTTGATAGAAAAGAAAAGACAACCATTGAAGTATTACACAAGGGCTTAAAATTAACTTAACAGTATCGGTCTTTACTTACTCTGCCTTGTTATATAACTTTATGTACTGTATTGTACTGTGTTTGGTCTTAAAATACCTCAAAAGCATTATGTCTGTTCTGTTAAAGTTACATTTGGATGGACCTTGATTTAAAAAAAAGTATAAGCATGGAATCATACAACACCAAATATAGTACACCATACTTTGTTATATAACTGGGGAGAGTAAGCTGAGAATGGTGCTGTGATACAAAAAAAATTTTCAAGTCCATATGTAACAATGTCACTTTGTCTTTTATATAAATGCCATGTTCTGTATTTAGCGTTACATAACAATGAATACTGTTTTTTTTTATTATTTTTTTATCATTGTTATAGGAAGATAGGGGAGTGCTGAGGAAGTCTCTAAGAGGAGTAGCAATCGTTAGCAATTTTCAACATGCCCTTCGAATATTAAGGTCTGAGTGTGGTCTCGTCCAAAGTGGCACCTTTGTAATCTTGCTTCAGTAGAATCTAGTCCAAGAGAGGTTGATCACAAAATCTATATACAGCAATTGTCGTATGTGTACATGCTTATTATTTCATATATATATATTTTTTACATCGCCTAAAATGTACAATTATACAAGCCACTTACAGCATGTTTTTTTTTTTTTTAAGTATTAAACAATATTTTGACTCCGTAGTAGACCTTCTATTTCGGCATCCGGAACTTTGTGGACCGTAAGTAGATGCACCTTCATGTGGTAGTGTCGAGAGAGTACTTTACGGCATACAGGGCATTTGGTACGTAATTGATGAACCTTCAAAAGGAAAGTCAATATTATAACTTGGTAATAGTTAAATAGAATTTTCTTTGCAAAATTTATTTCATTACTTTACCAATATTCCAATGCTTTATGTTTTAAATTGTAAGCTTGATAACAAGAAAATATGAAAACTAATTTTCCTAGATATAAAGCTATTTCACCTAGGGTGGTATAATAAGCCATCTTCACTTTGCTGCTGAGCCAACTAGACTTTGGGGATGTGGAAGGGTAAATATATGAATAAATTCATTTCAAGGCTCTTCACTAATAGCCATATCCTGAACACATGTTTAGAGCTATAGTGGTCCCATTAGAGTAGATCAAATCTACCTAAATGGAAATGAAAATTAATGAAAATTTCTCTAATATTTTTGCTGTCCTATTCTCTACCGCTTTTGTCATATTGGATTCCCTATTCTAGCGTTTTACAGGAAATCCATTGGAGGCCACACAGCACTTTTACCCCCAAAATTAATTCTTCCTTCATTAAAACTACTTTACTTGTTGCCGCCTGAGGGTGGCAACATTTTTAGTATTTTCTTATTAAGAATGGCATGGTATGTAGAACACCATGGAGGGGCTTAATATAAGTACCTTAAATATGGTTAATGGTCCCTCCCTGTGCCTGGGATGTGACAAAGAGAGCCCACAGATACACCCTTGCATAAAGCCTTGGACAGGGATGTTACCCTGAAAACCATCTTTCTCCTTGCCTTAGCTTCAGGCAAGAGTCAGCAAACTTCTTAGGCTATCTCATCTTATGTCACACTCCAGAGGGTGGAAGGAACTAACTTTTATCTTTTGTTCCCGAGTTTGTGACCAAAACTCAGAATCCGGGCGTAAATTATCTCAGATTTGACTCTTTCACTATCCTGTCTCACAAAGAGGTAACTGATGACCTGGATAATCTTTTACTCTGTCCCATAAGAGCAGTCTTTAAATGTTTGAAAAGAACTGCCCATCATAGACCTCAAATTTCTAACTTATTTGTGAGCAAAGCTCACTCTGAAAACTTGGGCTACCGAGTGGTTCATGAACACGCTAGGGTTGCGCCAAGACCACGTATATCATGAGCTCTAGAGGTGCCCCTGGTGATGCTTCTATGGAGAATCTGTATGCTTTCGTTATTGTCTTTCTCAGCCAATAGGAAATAGCATTTCTGGACAGTATCACAAGAGCATACAGATCCTCAGGTGAAGCATCGCCTAAGCCCATCCGTGGTCTTGTTCCAGCATTCTGAAGAGGTAAGCCACTCTCATGGTTCACTATCTGAAAGATTGCATTCACAGATCATTAGACACCTTTCCTTTGGAGCCTATTGGGGTAAAATCATAAAAAGTGTTCCAAGCATGTATCTCCCACCAAATTTGCTTTTTGTCTTATGTATTCATCATTTCATTTGCTTTCTTACATATCAGGAAATTTGTCTTTTTCCTACTTCCAATTTTTATCCTCTGTTGTCAGCCTTTTTCATTACACATTGGCAGTATCAGTTTGCTTTGGCTATTTATGAATGGTCCTTCTCATTTTAGGGTCATCTAAAGAGTACAGTTTTCATGGCAAAGTAAGGCTGTACTTGAAAAAATTAGTCCCTACTCATTACATGTAAACTTATTTTTCATATTAAACCTAATCTCATACATACTGTATTTGTTGCAGTGTATTATAGTAAACCCAACCTCATACATACCTTATTTGTTTCACCCCACTGGGTGGTTTAGGACAAATAGGGGTTAATTTTTTACATCAAATTGGTGTGACTGGAGACCAAAGTACTAAAAAGATGCATTTAAATCAGTTTTGGGTATATTTCATCAATTATCTGAAGCTAAGGTTTTGTGTTTTCTAACTTTAAACATTAGACATGAGCAAAAAGTCCTAATCAAGTAGTGTATGATTTTTTTTTCTTGTGGACAGTGTTTTGATCCCTAATATTAAGTTGGTAATAATACTACTGTATTGCTTTGTATTGTATTATACCTTTGTATTTTAATATAAGTTTATTCCTCTTTTAATATCAGGAGACTTCCTTCATAGTTATTTATTTTAAGTCATTCTATGTACTTATAGTGTATGTTTTGGGTCCCATTTGATAACCTTGCTCCCATCTAGTTGTTTTTTATATTGTATGTTAGTATAACTTCCATTACTGTATTATATTTGCATTCTGTATACAGTACTTTTTTCTCCTTTGCCTTCAAGAGGATGTTCACTTGCATGTTAGTATCTTAACCGGCCTTATGCTGGGTTCACATATTCACGATTTTGCTCCAGATTGCTCCCGAAGACAGGAAATTGGTAGTTGGCAACCTATTACGATTATCGAAGGTGTAATGGCCAAATATCGAAGGGTTTTTTTTTTGTCACGTCGGCGAGGTTGGTGCGAATGTTGGGAAACCGGGCGAGCCTCGTGGTGCGGGACCACGTGGCCCAAACGGGGCCGACCATTTAGCGCGGTGGGCCGACTATTTAGCACCGCGCTAAATGGTCGGGACAATTGCCATTAGTCGAAATTTTTAACGAACTGCGCCATGCATTATCTGATCATCGTAATGTGTCTTTGATCATCGAAGAGCGTTTAGATTATCATAACCTAGAATACGATGATCAAAATGTGCGCACGAATTTCGTTGAAAAAAATAGCCTCGGTTGCAACCTTCGGATGATTGTTTAACGGCTGCTGAAAATCGAATCGCTTCTTACGACGATCGTGCTACTTCCCGAACATCGTTAAAGGGGGCGTGGCCTAATTTCCCTAGCACACAACCGATCATCGTAAACCTTTACAATCGTAGCGTGGTCCCCGATGATTCCAGATTTTCGGCCTGTGACTTCGATCTGGGCCCTCCAATCGCACATAATCGTGGAAAATTGGGAATTTTTTTTACGATGGAGCAAAAAATCAGCATCGGGAACCATAATCGAGAATGTGTGAAGCAAGCATTATAATGCAAAACATTCCATAAGTGCTGCTACTAATTTATGTCCTTTGCCTTGAAGTTTTCAAATTTAATTTCTATGACTGTAGAAGGTTCTTATTCAGGTGTGACTGCCGAGAACTGACCCGGTACCATAACCAGGTCTTTTCTCAGAATTTTCCAGGCACATCACAAAGTTTCTTCAGTCCAACTGATGGGTGTTCCACCTATGGATGCTGCCTTTGCATCAGATGTCTGCATGAAGTATCTACACCAGTGTATGTCTCTCTGTGACCGATTCAACACACCTCCACCAAATCAAATCAGGTTTGATAACTTACTTCCAGGTTTCCTAATTACCATGATTACACCACTGCACTGGCTAAAGGTCATGGATGGAAACCGAGTATATTACTGGAACCAGTAAATGGTACACAGATGCCCGTGCCAAGGATCAGAGCAATAACATTGAACAAATTAGCAAGCCAACCACAGGACCATGGATTCTTAGGACCTAAAACATTAACGACTGCAGCACCAAGGAAGTCACTATTGAGCAAGTCAAGAGGTGCAATAATACAGTGATACCTCTACATACGATCTTAATTCGTTCCAGAAACTGCTTCGTATGTTAAAACGATCGTATGTTGGAGCAAATATTCCCATAAGAATACACGCTAATTTGTTTAATTCGTTCCTCAGCCTAAAAACCCATAATAATTCCTTAATAAATGGCTACACATAATTACACATAACATTAATACAATTGAATATTACAGGAATATCTAAAAAAAGAATAATAATAAAGAAACAATAAATAAAAAGGGGTTTTTATTAACACTTTACCTTAGCGACAGGCCAGCGCAGGTGTAGGGACTGCTACGCAGGAGGAGACGGAAGATCAGCGAGGAGGTAGGGACGGCAACTATGATAACCTACGATAACTTACACTACGTGTACTTTAACTTAGCTTATTTTTTTTCTTTTTTTCTTTTTTTTTTATAATTATATTTTTTTTTAAATTTTTTTCTTTTCTTATTTTTAATTTTCATCACTTTCACTCGATTCGGTCTTCCTTTTCTTTGCTTCACTTTCTTTCTTTTCATCATGATCACTAGAGAGTTTTATAGGTTTTTTTAAAAGAAACTATCGAGTGAAAGTTGCTTGGTACGGCTTCCGAGGATTTTTCTGAAATGAGTTAAGCAAACATCATCGAACTGCGCAACTACACGGCAAACCTGAAGTTTTCTGTGGGTGATGCTTGTCGATGAAATCAACCACGTGTTGATGATATGCCAACATCTGTCTTATTTCCGCCGTACCTGAGATTTGGCCTACCTCCTCGGTCTCCTCCGACTCACTCAACTGCGCTTGGAACTCATCATGCTGCATGGCTTGCAGCTCCTTGAGTTCCTCGGTGGTGAGCTCTTCATGATGCTCATCGACGAGCTCGGTGATGTCATCTTCATCCACCTCCAGACCCATGGACTTGCCAAGGGATACAATCTCTTCGACGTCTTCCTCGGCGGCAAGCACAGGTTCATTCTCGGGGCCAAAACCTTCGAAATCTCTGGGAGCAACAGCATCAGGCCAAAGCTTCTTCCAAGCTGAATTCAGGGTCCGACGAGTTACTCCCTCCCAAGCCTGATCTATGATCTTTAAGCAGTGCACGATATTAAAGTGGCTCCTCCAAAATTCACGCAAAGTTAAGTTGGTGCTTTGCGTGACATTAAAGCACTGCTTAAATAAGTGCTTGGTGTAGAGCTTCTTAAAATTAGAGATGACTTGCTGGTCCATGGGCTGGAGGATAGGGGTGGTACAGTATTCGGTGGAAGATACAACACTTTTATAAATTTGTATTCGTCGATGATATCATCTTCAAGTCCGGGGGGGGGTGAGCGGGTGCATTGGCCAAACAAAGCAAGCACTTCAAAGGCAAATTCCTCTCCTGAAGGTACTTCTTGACAGCAGGGCCGAAAACTACGTTTACCCATTCCACAAAGATATGCCTAGTAACCCAAGCCTTAGAATTAGAACGCCATAGAACATGAAGCAGGTCTTTATTATTTCTATGTCCTTTAAATGCCCTAGGGTTTTCGGAATGGTAAACTAATAAAGGCTTAATTTTGCAGTCCCCGCTGGCGTTGACACAAAGCATAAGAGTCAACCGATCCTTCATTGGCTTATGTCCAGGCATTTTCTTCTCTTCGGCGGTAATGTACGTTCGACTAGGCATCTTTTTCCAAAATAGACCAGTTTCATCACAGTTGAACACCTGCTGCTCTACGTAGCCTTCCTCTGCCATGATGCTTTCGAACTTTTTAACAAAGTCTTTAGCAGCCTTGGTGTCCGAACTCGAAGCTTCTCCATGCTGAACAACTGAATGAATCCCAGTACATTTCCTAAATTTCTCGAACCAACCTCGAGACACCTTGAATTCCTCCATCGTAGGATCGGCTGAACTCTCCCCCGCGTCACCCCCAGAGCCCGCCGCCTTCAAGTCACTGTAGATAGCGCTGGCCTTCTCACAAATGATCGTTTCAGTGATCGTATCACCAACAATCTCCTTATCCTTGATCCATATTAACAAGAGGCGTTCCATCTCTTCAAGGGTAGGGCTACGATGTTTGGAAATAATCGTGATCCCCTTCGAAGGTTTCACTGCTTTAATGGCTGCCTTCTGTTTTAGGATCGTCGAGATCGTAGACATATTCCGGCCATATTGTTTAGCCAGATCGTTAACACGCACACCTCGATCATGCTTTTCTATTATTTCTTGCTTTAGTTCTAATGAAAGCATTGACTTCTTCCTTTTCTCACCACTACTACTACTTCCTGAAGTGAAACTAAGCTTTTTGGGACCCATGATTACGAAAAACAGAAAACAATACGTGAAAAAGGAAGATAAAAAACACTTTTAATAACGGAGCGAATAAAGAACAACCCCACGATGCGCACGAGATGAGAGGTCTGATCAAGGCGACGCTCGATTGGCGTCCCTTTGATGTGCTGCCGTCTAGCGGCGTCAACAACAAACCACGGTTGACGCTTTCAAGAAAATTTCACGCGTACGCGTATTATTTACTTCGTATGTTGGAGCAACACTTCGGGTGTCAAGACAGAAATTTGGTCGAATTTTACTTCGGATATTGGAAAATTCGTATGTTAGGACATTCGTATGTAGAGGTTCCACTACATAGATTTGCAGTGAACAGTGACTCAATAATTAGGTTACTGGAACTAATAATTTATAGCTATATAAGCAAACTGGACATAAAAGAGGTCTTGAAGAATTTTATTTACCTGCCCTTTCTTCAAGTAGATTATATTTGACAGCTTCCAAGAATCAATGCAGGAATTGACCAAGCTCCCCTGTTCCTTGTAGGGAGCATTTCATGCTCTTAGACAAGATTCAGCAGATGCCTGGATCCATGACCACAGCAATAACAGAACACAGACAGGGAAGCCAGCCATGGTACCATGACATCCAGGATGAAAAATTAATGACCACAACACCGAGGAAATCAGAGTTTCTTATGACAGTTGTATTTGCACAAAGTCAAAAGCTGCAATCGCATCCAAAATACCTGCAGTGAACAGCAAATCAATCAGTTACTAGAATCAACAACACTGGTTGTGCAGGTCAACCGGGAGTGAAAGAAGTCTAAATTATTTTAGTTACCGGGCTCTAGTTTAAGTGTATTTTATACAACAGATTCAAATGATCATGCAGGGAAAAGTAAAGCTGCATTTGACATGACCTAATATTATCCAATCTCCTGTGGCCCAATGCTGAAAGCTTGTTATTTTCCTAGCCAAGGCATCTTGACTTGAAAAGATTTGACATCACGGGGTATAGTCATAGATGACCCCAATAATGATGCTCCAGAAGCTCTATGGTTTAGTAGGAAAAGGGACAAAGCTTCTTTTTATCATGAATTGGGCTGGATCTACAGTATTTTCAAAATTGAAGGACACCAGAAAGTAGTATCTGACCAGCTAATGGTTAATGCAACAGCAATTCTGTCAAGTGGTATCTGATTGACTAATGGTCGATTCAAAAGGCATTCTGTCAAGGGGGGTATCTGTTCAGCTAATAATCAATTTGACAGACATTCTGCTTGATTAAAAACTCCCCAGGAGGGCAGAGGTTCCAGAATGTTAAGACAGACAGACCAGTGCTTCTTCAGCCTTCCCATAATATAAAGGCTTTATCTCAACAAACAGGGCTTTACAGTGGGAGTTCCTAGCAATGGGACTTTGGCAAAGAGTCCTTTGGGCTACCCACAAGTTATTTTTTATGAGCATCAAGGTGTTGGAGAACACCCATACGTCCATAAAGATAGGAAAATACGGGCATTGCAAGAGGATTTGAATCTCCATTGGGGATAAACCCGGAGTAGCCGGGTATAGTTGCAGATTATTATAACTAGCTAAGATTTAACCCTACTTAGAAAAGGAGGATGCTATAAGCCCAAGGGTTCCAACACAGAAAAACAGAGGAAAACCATTGTACAGAGGCTATGGGACTACCCAAGACTAGAGAACGTTGGTTTACTTTTGGAGTGTCCTTTTCCTAGAAGAGCTGCTTACCATAACTAAAGAGATTCTTTTACCCTTACCAAGTGGAAAGTAGCCATTGAACAGTTACAATAGAGTGAAGAAGAATCTTTTGTTGATCTTCATGTTGTCAGGTGTACGAGAAAAGAGAAGCATGTGTAAAGATGGGCTAGACTATTCGGTGTATGTGTAAGGAAAAGGAAAAAAATTTACCATAACTAGAGAAGGAGCCAATATAGTACTACCTGGCCAGTCAAAAGACCCAATAACACTAGTAGTATCTCAATGGGTTGCTAGTGCCTTGGCCAACTTACTCTTTAGATTACTGCTTTATTAGAAGAAAATCCACAGGTTCCACCAGAGACAAGACGAACAGCTTTGAAGAGATTAAGCTAGGAGCATGGTTTGCTCTTTGGGAATTACTTTTATCCTGCATTCATATGCCCATCTACCTCCTCTCAAATGTCATGTTGGACAGAAGGGACTCCTTGAGGGATTTCTTAGAACCCTGGGTATCTGCTGTGCCAGCACTTTCATTGCATTCCTAGAGTTGAGGCACCTCACACTTCAGAAGGTTAAGTGCAAACCACACTTGGTTAGTGAACAAGTTCAGAACCTTACAAAAGGAGTTTCATCAGTGTTATAAAAGTAATTTCTCTTGAATTGGGAGGGTAAGTCCAATGACCAGATTCTCTAGATCTTCAAGAGTGATATTTTCACATTTATATACATACAGTTTCCAGAAATTTCTGCATTTCATCTGGGCAACCAGTCTTCCAATTAAAGGGACTATACTGTGGTCTAATGATGGGCCCTAAGGTATCCACAAGGGTGATGACTTTAGTAATATCCTTAAACATTCAACCGAATGATCCTGGCTTCCACTCTCCTGGATCTGGTCAGGGATTTTTATACCCCTGCTTTGATTTGGACCTTCAAACCAACCAGAAAAAAATGAGACTGGACCTGTTCCTCCAGAGCTTTACAGGATACAATAAAGTCCTTGGTAGGAAATATGCAGGTAGCTGATGTCAGCTTTTCCATTTCCCATGGTACACTGCCCTATCCAGAAGAAGTGGCATTAGGCAATATGGCACCAGAGCTCCTAGGTAAAGCTGACACTATTGGCATCTTGGGGTCAGACATCCCAGACCCAGTGACAGGGGTATGTGGTAGATATCCTCTAGTAGGGAGACAGAACTTGAAAATAGTCCCATCGATTCCATCTAACCCAGAAGTACTTTTTTCACAGATTCCTCTTAACAGGCCTGTGGGGCACACACACCATATGACCTGTAGTGGGGGTCATGAATAATGAATGGGCACAAGTGTGTCTGATATTAGTGTAAGGAATGTGTCCTTAATTCACTTTAGCCTCCATGAATTAAAGTCATCTCTGGAATATCAATGTTAGGATGATGTCAGACAACATGACCACCTGGAGAACTTGTGAAACTCCTATCCTGAGGATCTGTTTCATATAGCAATAAAGCTCTTAATTTCTCTAAATAGTGCAAAAGGATAAGATTACTCCCTGAGCAGGAGACAATGAAGTCCTCTTCCTACTAATGGTAAGGCTAAGGCAGTTGTGGGTGGTCCTTCAGTGCACTCATAGTCACAAGTTTAAGGTGCTGGAAATACTTTTTTAATTTGCATGCAACCTTTGGCCTGATCTGTGAGACTCCCTCCAACTTCATATGTTGAGCATGGGTTAAAGGCAGAAGTCAGATACTGAAAAATTTCTTACAGGCAGTTCCAAGGGCTGCAACATAACATTCCAAATGAAATTTGGCTCTGGTTTGGAGTAGCTTAACCAGAACCTTATACACCTACATCCTAGGCCTCACAATGAGATGGATTTCTTCCTGATCTTAGCATCAACTGGGAGGTGAAGAAAACTCCATGCACAATTTGGCCTCATGACACGCTTGAGATCTGGTCATTTTGGGTCTTTCCTTTACTTAGAATTACTAAGTTCGGCCATACTGGTGTTACAACTCTTCTCTCTTGCATCCTCCCCTTGCTTGTAGCAGTAGAGGGCAGGTACCGAGGATCTCTATTTGCAGGAAAGGAAATATGGGCCTTGTTCTTTAGGCTTTTAATATTATAGAGTATCAAATTTCCAAAACCACTTATCTCAGGTGATCTCCCGGCCCTATACAAAAGCATCAAAGAGCCAAGCAGTCAAAAATCGAGGGCCCAGGAGATCCACGCAATTTACTCTCATACAAGTTGTAAAAGGGGTGGGCAATGCATTTAGCCTTCTTGTTGGTCTTGTTCTCGTCCTCCCTTCCTCAATTACTATATCCTCTCTTCCTCAATTACTATTCAGGTATTTTATGATTAATGGGTTCATGTGAAGTGAGTTATGATTTAGACACTTTTCATATACATCTCCATTAAAGATAAAGAAATCATTCCCAACTTTCATTCATGACTCAGTTTGGGCATAACAGTATTAGGATAGGCAGAGCATTCCAGTGAGTGTATATAGGAGACATATTATTCATTCATTTCACAGCGAATAATACATTTTAAAATTAATGGGTTTATATGTGAATTTTTCTTTAATGGTCTACTTAAAATATTCAGTGCTTTCACTTTTGCACAGAAAAATAGCTTTAAAATATTCAACTTTGTTAATACTAATAACAAATCATTCTTTGGACTTTACACTAACAATGTTAATTTTGTAGACAATTTATTTTGTAAATCTAATTCATATCTTATGTAATTACAGGTACCACCATTTTGACTCAGAGGCCTATTTAAACAAAGGTATTGTATGTTAAAACCAGGAGTACACTACAATATTTTTAATCCTTCCATTTACTCTTTTCATAAAGCTAAAAAAAAAAAGTGTGATGATTTATCAAATTATTCTGCCCTTAATTTTATGTAATATCTTATATATACTTGAAAACCCTTGTAATATTTACCAAATTATTTTAATAAATCTAATTATATTATTACTTTTATATATAATACTAAATTTGTGTATAAATTTTTAACCCCTTTATGTATTTTAAAAAATATTTAATTATCAAATAAATTAGTTTATATGAATTTTGTGAAAAATAAAACCATGTTTAACATTTAGTTCAAACTGGCTAGTAATGAAATTTATTAAAATACTCTCATGTTTATGTAATTAATGCTTATTTACAAGTTTTAAATATTTAAAAATTAGAGCAAGATGAAGTTAAAACTTCAACAATAAGAAAATATTACAAGGAATGAATGAACAGTGCAAAATAATCAAAATATTGTCATGAGAAAGCTGTGAAAATTATCCCTTAACAAATCAAAACCACAAAAATCTTTCTACCTGACAATGGCAGCAAACTACAGTTTTGTGCCAATCTGTTGTGTATGGTAAGTTTGTATTTTCAATAGAAATATATTCCTTTACAGCCAGGAATTTTATAACATACCAAACTTATTGTAGCATATGAGTATGAATAACTGATTGCACTATACCATACTATGAAAAAGTACAAATATATATTAAATATACCGTAAATGATTTTTTATTAGGTATGCACTTGGTGGAAGAGCTTTATTGTTGGTTTACTGATTGGCTTGGTCTTGGTGAATATTTTGGGCCATATGGCCCATAGCCGGCACTTGAACTCCCATGGTTCAACAGGGGATGGGGGACACCCTAGTAGTACTATGAGGTAATGAGAGGTTGGAAAGCAAAATGGAAGACAGAAAGCAGGGAGAGAAGTCAAGTAGAAGGCTAAAAAGCAAGTGAAGCTAGGGGTTGAAGGAACGTTGCTAAGAAATTTAAAGTAGAGGGCTAAAAAGTAAGTAAAATTAGGGGTTGAAGGAACATTGGTACGAGATTAAAATGATAATCCCGTAAGTGCACCACATAAGTAAACCAGGGTCACATGAATCTGTTTCCTAGTATATGTTATTTATGTTTAACTATGACAAATTTGTGAGTAATTTGTATTTTTCCGAACATACATACCTGGAGCTATTTATAGGGATATACTTTCGGCGAAGCTGCGAGACAAGCCATGTAATTTTAGTGAGGGATAACCACCCAAACCGCTAGTTAGCGGGGAGGGGAGGGGGTTAGCTGACTACCCCGCTCACTTTGCTGGCTACTAGATATTTCAAAGACTACTCAGAGCCCGCTATCTAAGTCGCTCTGCTCAGATTGTCTGCATGCACATTCCTGTTGTCCGGAATGAAGCAAGTGGATAGGGACACCGAGTTGTCTTCTGTCCATCTGATTATTTCTACTGTTAGATGGTTCTCTAAGAGATTTATATGCTGGTACCTTTCTGATTCGGACCAAAGGATGGCTATGGTTTGGTATGGCATATGACCCCCCACCTTCTTCTTTTGATGCATCCGAAAAGAGCATCAGCTCCAAAGGGGGGGAGACGAGAAGATCAACATCTTTGCAGAGGTTCTCGTCTGTCACCCACCATCTGAGGTCCGTCAGTTCTTGTGAACTTAATTGAACCAGGGTGACAGGGGAAACGCTTGCTTGATTCCACTTTGACTTGAGGTGCCAGTGGACCCATGAGGAAAGATTTTCCCTCTCCGATCATCGGAAAATGGGAAGAGCACTGGGCTACCTGGTTAACCAATTACCCCGTAGGGTGGTCAACAATAACCAGAGATTGTGACTGTTGTTCCTCTCCCCTAAGGGCTAGCAAGTTCCCTCGAATGGAACAAGCGACCTTGACTCTCAAGAGAAAATCGATGCTCCTCGGTTCGTCCCGAGGTGTGGAGAGATTGCGTAGCAAGAAAACATTACAAGTTGATGTCAAGACGTGCAATTGATTGCAGCTTCTGTTATAAAAGGGGGGAAGGTCCTGTCCTCCCTCCAACTGCCATCAATTTAGTGGTGGTTGGCCGAGTAATTATGGTACAGATTGGTAAACCAGTAACACAGACCAGGGAGCTGGACGAACATAAGGTGTAGCCCAAATTATTGCCATGTCCGGAACTTGGTTGGATAATGTTGAAAACGTTCGTAACCGAGATATTCTCCTTCCATGAAAGACGAAGACACATTTCTTCGTCTCCAATCGCTAAAACTGGCATAAGTATTGAATGTTCCCTTTTAGGAAATGGATTCACTTATGAGAAGTTTTCGGTCCAAGTCTTTTTAGAAGTTAAACCCTTCGATCGGAAAGAAGGAAAGGAACTGCATATGAGGACAGATCGCACAAATGCAGTATGTCTGGCTACGGGAAGGTTGAAGAGTAATGTATAACCTGGTTTCCCATAAGGGATATAGCCATCAACACTTATAACTTATTAGAACGGAGTTCTAATTGTAAGATGGTCTAAAGTCCTTGTCGGCAGAAAGATCGCTTGCTGTTAGTTTGCCTATCCTCCTTGTGGGCGAAGCTTGCCAACGTTCATACATCGACAAAGTTGTTTGACCCCCTTGTGCTTGTGGGTGGGGTTGTTGCTATGGTTCGTAAACATTAGCTAACACTGTTCCCTTGGGACTAAAGGCTTGAGACAATAACCCTGTAAGGGTAAAAATAATAAAAGGCCTCACAAGTCTATCATGTTAAACAAGAATTCATTGTGCCCAATGACGGCCTACGGCTGACTCAAGCAATCAGTAGAAACCATGTTTGTGACAATAACCTGAAGGTGTTTGTCTTGAAGAGAGTGCATGTACCCCAGAAGGAGTTCTTACGGCCTTTATAGAGTTTTAACAAACTCCTTTAAGAGTTATGTAAAACTTCTCACTGATGAAAGGTTAACATAAAGGGTGTAATCTCGTATGAAAGGGTTTGTTAGCCCTGGACTCCACAAACACATACACTAGAAAGGTCCGTATAGGATTGCCATTGAATGCTTTCTCATATGGGGTTGCCAACGAAAGCTTTCTCGCTACTGAGAAATACCACCATCTAATGCAGGCAAAGACCTACCAGAAGGAATGAACTAATTAGAATGTAAAAATTCTTTCTGCTCTGCTTTTGCCCCGGCCGTAACGAGATTGACGCTGATCTCGCAGAGACGATCACAAGCCGCCTGCTACCCCAACCGCTAGTTGGTGGGAGGGGTGGGGAAGGGTGATGGTCGTTCATTCGAAGATGAAAGGAACGGAGCTGACAAGAACAAGACGCTGAGAAGCTGATGCAAAGCAACAAGCTGCTAGGGCTGTAGAGTGACGTAACATATGCGACACTGCTCCATCACGCAATACTGCAGCGTAGACAGCTGTAGTCCGGCTACGAGACCCTGGGGGATCAACGTAGTCGAGAGTCTGAGACTTCAATGTCACGAAAATTAAAAAATTCAACATGACGAAGGCCTGAAGTCTTGAGCGCCGGAAGGTTCCACGCAACGAGAGCCCGTAGCCTGAATGTGACTAGAGCCCGAAGGCTCGGGGTAACGAGAACCTCAGGGTTCAGAATGACAAGGGTCCAAAGGCCTGAGGTCACGAGAGCCCCAAGGCTCAAAAGCAACGAGAGTCCGAAGGCTACGGTTACAAAAGCCCGGAAGCAAACCTTACCTTAGCCCAGAGGCTCAGGGTCACGAGAGCCCTAAGGCTCAGAGTAACAAGAACCTGAAGGCTCTGTGTCATGAGAACCAGAGGGCTCTGTGTAACGTGTACCTGGTGGTCTAAGGTTACAAGAGCCCATGGGCTCAGCGTGTCGCAAGAACCCGAAAGTTTAGCAAAACGAGATTTACGAGAGCCCAAAGGCTCAATGTAATGCCGGTCACGAGAGCCCAGAGGCTCTACGCGACGAGTCTGGAGACTCTGGGCTATGAGAGCCCGAAGGCTCAACATAAGGAGGGTAACAAAACCCCAAAGGCTCAGCATAACGAGGGTCATCGAGAGCCCGAAGGCTCAAAGCGACGAGTGTCACGAGAGCCGAAGAGCTCAACGTAACGCAGGTCTCGAAGGCCCGTGGGCTCTACGCAACGTGAACCCGAGGGTTCCAGGTCATAATAGCCCGAAGGCTCAACGTAACAGGAGCCCTAAGGACCTGAAAGTCCCAGGTTACGAGAGTCCAAAGGCTTAACGCAATGGGAGACCCGAGGATCTCGGTCATGCAAGGTCAATGCGAGACCATCACGAGAACCCAAAGGAACACAGTGACTTGAACCTGAAGGTTCAAAAAGACATTTCCAGGAGCATACCCGAGGTGAAGTTGGGTCAGAAATTCTTCCATCAAATGGACCTGGGAAGGGGAACGTTTAGTAGAATCTTCTGGAGAGGGAGACTGCTCTGTCACAAAAAGCTAATCACACATAAGAGGGTGAGCGGCATAGCAAGAGAGAAGGAGTATCAACACAATAACAACCCCCTTACGGTGTAGACCAAGTCCGTACTACACTGTTAAAAAAACAGCAACTGTAACAAAAGGTTAAATATATCTAAAAACATACGAGTAGTTTTAGAATAAGTAAAACAGAATTAAGTGTTAGACAATCAAATGGAAAGTCTTTGTGGGAGAGAGCAGCAGTATGTACTTCCTCTACCAAGCCAGAAAGAAAAGTGGGTGCTCAGCCCACCTGTGTGAGTGAACGGGGTAGTCTCCTACATGCTACCCCTCCCCGCTAACTAGCAGTTGGGGTGGTTATCCCTTGACAAAATTTCCATGGCTCATCTTTCAGCTTCGCCAAAAGCATATCCCTATGAATAGCATAGGGTTTGTATTTGTGATGAAACAATTATTTTAATGGTTTTTTTTTATCTTAATGCTTGGCTTTTTATTATTTATCCAGTTCTTTACTGCTCTGAGTTGCTTTCCTTATTGGGGCCCTTGAGATTATAGCATTCTGCTTTTCCAACCAGCTTGTAATAATAATGAATTAATTAACCCTAACTCCAAAGACAAGCTTAAATTACATTTAAAAGGAATGAATGGTGTTGACCATCCTCCACCAATTATGTAGAACAGACTGGCAGAAAATTCATGTAAAATACCATAAACAAGTACTGTAATGTCATATACCAAATTTAAAGAAAACATCCAACCTGATAATGAGCAACCAAGGATCCCTGATGCTTGAAGACTTTTCCACATACTTTGCAAACAGGATAGCCTCCTTTGTTATAGTTTAATGGTAACGGGGATAAATTCTCACCAGATGGCCAATCTACTGTAGATGAGAAAAAAAATAATCTTGCAACATCTTACATACAAAATATGATACTGAACATAAATACACAGTACAATACTAGAAAAAAAATATTTTACATTTGAAATTTTATAAGATAAAAAAGGTTATTTTGCACAAAGGAAAGGAATGGCATTACTATAGTAAATAAAAAATATATCAATTAGTTTTCTGACACTTTCAAAGGTGAGGTTCTAGGTCATAGCAACCTAAAATTATATATATAAATTAACAAACAAAAAAAAATCATAAAATAGGCCTTTCATTATGAAATGTGAAAAATAATTTAATTCATAAACAATATGCCAAAAAAAAAATACAACAGAAGCCTTTTAGCTTGTGATAATTCCAAAGACAACCATAGTGAAGAAAGTAACTGCTATATGAAAAGGAAGTTATAATTCTCATAAATTGTCCATTAATCATAAAAAGAATACCTAAAAATTGAGACTATATTAACTTACTTTCTTTAAAACTATCAACTCCAAGATTTGATCTGTCGTGATTACTAAATTCAGATTCGGATTCTCCATCAGGCAAAGGGACTTCATCTTCACTTTTCAAACTTAATGAGGTTTTCTCAGTTGCTACACCTGCAAAAGGAAAACAAGGACATTAGCTTTTTCATGCAAAGCATAAATATACCTTTTCTTACAAAGTTCAATGTTGTAATTAGAAACAAAAACAATCAAGGGATACTTTGTGACCACTATTATTCAATGGTAAATATTCAAGCTTACAGTATAAAGAATTCCATGCATAGTATTTGCAGAAAAATTCACAAATTTTAAAAAGTAATTTGTATTTTTTCTAACTAACACACCCGAGTCCTTTTAATAAGAGTATGATTTCACCGAAGCAGGACCTCTGTTGTTCAGATTTTATAACGAGGCATCTGTATTTATAGGTGGTTGGCGGGGAAGTCTCGGCCCCATGCTGGCCCTCATAGTACTCACTTGGACCTTTGCCTAGGAATTGCAGTGTGGATTGAGGTAGGAAGTTAAAAGAACTCAGATTTGTATAATTGGGAAAAATACAAATCACTTTAAAATTTGTGATCTGTTACTGCACAAAATAAAAACCTTTGTCCTTTAATAGGAGACTAATCCTTTGGAGAAAAGAAATTCCTACGACCAAACTGACTAGTGTAAAATCCTGGGATGTCGATACACTCAAACCCAAGATAGTGCAGTAGCACCAACTTCCATCCACATCTATTTTCCTAGAAGAGTTTAGGTGACGGATTTAGGCTTCTGCTGTTAGACAGACTGTCAATTCAAGAACCTTTATCCACAATGGGGTCTCTTGTCAGAATATGAAGCTAATATAGATTATTGGGTTTCCATTTATATCCATCCTTCCCTTAGATAGGAGTATGGGAGATTAACTTCTGCATTTACAAAAGATAGAATAGTGCTCAGTATGGTAGCTTACCTGCATGTGTTCATTCAAGCAACACACTTTTCGACTGCTGCATCCCAAAGGAGGGGAAGAGAAGAGGAATACGGCCAGACTCAGACTTAGTGTTGGCAGATGTGAGAGGAGAATGTGTAAAGCATAGGGCAGACTATTCGGTGTATGTGTAGGCAAAGGAAAAATTAGTCATAACCAGAGAGGGATTCAATTTAGTACAATCTGGCCAGTCAAAGGACCCAACATCTTTTGCAGTAGTATCACAATGGGTGGCTATTGCCTTAGCCAACCTACTACCTATAAAAAGGATTAAAGGTCACTCATGAATGATATAGGCATGGGACAGTGACAAGCCCTAGAGAGTGACCATATATACATGCACAATCAGCACCCAAGCCCCATGTCCACTCAAGTTAGGACTAAGGAGGGCCAGACAATGACTGCTACTGATTCAGCAGGTAGACTTATAGGCTCTCCTAAGCCTCTCAATCATAGCTTATAAGGATGATGAGATTGCAGACACTACAAAAAAAACTATTGAGCTTGAGCAGGTCTCTAAACCTGGTCCAGCAGATCTCCTGACAGGGGCGCTTCCAATAGGCTACTACATAAAAGCATTTTTTATCATCCAGCAACAACAAAGTCCCAAGGGTGCAAATTAAAATGAGTTCTACTGTACGGATGTCATGACTGCATAAATTGTATTGGTTCAGACAAAATTTTAAATTTCTGCCAAGTCACATCTTCACTTTCCTTTCTTAAAAATGTTATTTTCATTAGTAAAATAAATTTTTGAATATACTTACCCGATAATCATGTAGCTGTCAACTCCGTTGCCCGACAGAATTCTACGGAAGGGATACGCCAGCGATCGCTATACAAGAGGGGGGTGTACTCACCAGCGCCACCTGTGGCCAGGTACTGCAGTACTTCTTGTTGACACCACCTCAATTTTTCCTCGGTCCACTGGTTCTCTATGGGGAGGAAGGGTGGGTCAATTAAATCATGATTATCGGGTAAGTATATTCAAAAATTTATTTTACTAATGAAAATAACATTTTTCAATATTAATCTTACCCGATAATCATGTAGCTGATTCACACCCAGGGAGGTGGGTGAAAACCAGTGTACATGTATATCAAGAAGCTAAGTATCCCGTATTTCATATTATCAGTTATTCAAAATAACAATGAAATTATAAGTACCTGGTAAGGAAGTCGACTTGAACCATTACTCTGCCTTTAATAAGTTCGTCTTCCTTACTGAGCGCAGCGTTCCTCTTAGGAGGCTGAACAACTCTAAGGTGCTGAAGTATCAAGGGCTGCAACCCATACTAAAGGACCTCATCACAACCTTTAACCTCGGCGCTTCTCAAGAAAGAATTGACCACCCGCCAAATCAACAAGGATGTGGAAGGCTTCTTAGCCGACCGTACAACCCATAAAAAGTATTCAAGAGAAAGGTTAAAAGGTTATGGGATTATGGGAATGTAGTGGCTGAGCCCCCGCCTACTACTGCATTCGTTGCTACGAATGGTCCCAGGGTGTAGCAGTACTCGTAAAGAGACTGGACATCTTTGAGATAGAATGATGCGAACACTGACTTG
The DNA here is from genome assembly GCF_036898095.1 of Palaemon carinicauda. Lineage (NCBI taxonomy): Eukaryota > Metazoa > Arthropoda > Malacostraca > Decapoda > Palaemonidae > Palaemon > Palaemon carinicauda. Next base: position 95,201,293 of record NC_090747.1, on the reverse strand, counting down.
CTTCTCCAATAGGCTGCATCCATAACACTCTGCAGAGAACGGTTCTGTTTGAAGGCCACTGAAGTAGCCACAGCTCTCACTTCATGTGTCCTTACCTTCAGCAAAGCAAGGTCTTCTTCCTTCAGATGAGAATGTGCTTCCCTAATCAGAAGCCTGAATAGTAAGAAACTGAGTTCTTAGACCTTGGAAAAGAAGGCTTCTTGATAGCACACCATAAGGCTTCTGATTGTCCTCGTAAAGGTTAAGACCTTTTTAGATAGTACCTAAGAGCTCTAACTGGGCAAAGTACTCTCTCCAGTTCATTCCCCACCAAGTTGGACAGGCTTGGGATCTCGAACGACTTAGGCCAAGGACGTGAAGGAAGCTCGTTTAGCAAAAACCGAGCTGCAAGGAACATGTAGCCGTTTCAGATGTGAAAACTATGATCCTGCTGAAGGCGTGGATCTCACTTACTCTTTTAGCTGTTGTCAAGCACACGAGGAAAAGGGTTTTTAATGTGAGGTCCTAAAAAGAGGCTGATTGGAGAGGTTCAAATCTTGATGACATAAGGAACCTTAGGACCACGTCTAGATTCCAGCCTGGAGTGGACAACCGACGTTCCTTTGAGGTCTCAAAAGACCTAGGGAGGTCCTGTAGATCTTTGTTGGTGGAAAGATCCAAGCCTCTGTGGCGGAAAACCGCTGCCAACATAATTCTGTAACCCTTGATCGTAGGAGCTGAAAGGGATCTTACGTTCCTTAGATGTAACAGGAAGTCAGCAAACTGGGTTACAGTGGTACTGGTTGAGGAAACTGCATTGGCCTTGTACCAGCTTCGGAAGACTTCCCCTTGAGACTGATAGACTCTGAGAGTGGATGTTCTCCTTGCTCTGGCAATCGCTCTGGCTGCCTCCTTCGAAAAGCCCCTAGCTCTTGAGAGTCTTTCGAAAGTCTGAAGGCAGTCAGACGAAGAGCGTGGAGGTTTGGGTGTACCTTCTTTACGTGAGGTTGACGTAGAAGGTTCACTCCTAGAGGAAGAGTCCTGGGAATGTCGACCAGCCATTGCAGTACCTCTATGAACCATTCTCTCGCGGGCCAGAGCGGAGCCAACCAACGTCAGCCGTGTACCTTTGCGAGAGGAGAACTTCTGAAGTACCCTGTTGACAATCTTGAACGGCGGGAATGCATACAGGTCGAGATGGGACCAATCCAGCAGAAAAGCATCCACGTGAACTGCTGCTGGGTCTGGAATCGGAGAACAATACAACGGGAGTTTCTAGGTTATCGAGGTAGCGAACAGATCTATGGTTGGCTGACCCCACAGGGCCCAAAGTCTGCTGCAAACATTCTTGTGAAGGGTCCACTCTGTGGGGATGGCCTGACCCTTCCGGCTGAGGCGATCTGCCATGACATTCATATCGCCCTGAATGAACCTCGTTACCAGCATGAGCTTTCGATCTTTTGATCAGATGAGGAGGTCCCTTGCGATCTAGAACAACTTCCATGAACGAGTCCCTCCCTGCTTGGAGATGTAAGCCAAGGCTGTGGTGTTGTCAGAGTCCACCTCCACCACCTTGTTAAGCTGGAGGGACTTGAAGTTTATCAAGGCCAGATGAACCGCCAACAACTCCTTGCAATTGATGTGAAGTGTCCTTTGCTCCTGATTCCATGTTCCCGAGCATTCCTGTCCGTCCAAAGTCGCACCCCAGCCCGTGTCTGATGCGTCCGAGAGGAGACGGCGGTCGGGTTTCTGAACAGCCAAAGGTAGACTTCCTTGAGAAGAAAGCTGTTCTTACACCACGCGAGAGTAGACCTCTCTTCGGAAACAGGAACTGAGACCGTCTCTAGCGTCATGTCCTTTATCCAGTGAGCAGCTAGATGATACTGAAGGGGGCGGAGGTGGAGTCTCCCTAACACGATGAACAGGGCCAGCGATGAAAGTGTCCCTGTTAGACTCATCCACTACCTGACTGAGCATCGGTTCCTTCTCAGCATGCTCTGGATGCATTCTAGGGCTTGGAAGATCCTTGGGGCCGACGGAAAAGCCCGAAAAGCTCGACTCTGAAGATCCATACCCAGGTAGACAATGGTCTGGGATGGGACGAGCTGGGACTCCTCAAAATTGACCAGGAGGCCCAGTTCCTTGGTCAGATCCAAAGTCCATCTGAGAATCTCCAGACAGCGACGACTTGTGGGAGCTCTTAAAAGCCAGTCGTCTGACGGAGCCGGACACAAGATCATGGTACTGCTGCACAGTCTGTGAACTGTCAACCATGGGGAAGCGAGGAAGTACAGTGACAACCCGAAGCTGTCTAGATTGTCTGGGTCGTACAGACAACTCCTTATCGGGTTGCTGAGGTTGCCGCACTGCGTCACAACAAGTCACTTCTGCTGGTTGTTGAACGTCTTCCCAGTGACACACTGACTCCGTAAACAAAAAATCCTCTAACAAGGACTAAGCTTGGACTGCATGTCTTGCAACACAGCTCAAGGTCTATGGGAGCAGGTGTGGTAACAGACGGGGTTAGCGACTGAAGTGGAACCATTACCTTCCCTGGAAGCATGTTATGCTTAAATAAAAGTCCATAGGAGGCTACGCAGCTAAAGGCTCCTCTCCAAATGACAGAGTCCTCAAGGGAATATCAGAAGGAGGGAGAATAGCACTTTCTCATCTACAGGGACCATATCCGAGAAAAGCTAAGTTCTCTCAGTGAGGGTTTCACTGGTGCAAAAGCAGCAGACTAGAAGGCAACGTTATGAAACTGCTTGACAGTCTAGTGAGTTGGCAACAACCAAAGATGTGTGACTGAGAAGCATGCGGTAAGGTATGCAGAGCATGCTGTATGCAGAGCATGCTGTATGTAGAGCATGCTGTATGGCGTGTGGCTGATGCTGCATGGGATGAGGCTCATGCTGCTTAAAAGAAATCTGAACCTGACACTAATCTAGCTGTCCGAGGATTTACCTGGTGAGACATCAGTCTCTTTACCAGAGAGTTTTACCAGATTTCCCCGGGCCACCACGTGACACAATTGGTAGTAATTCATTCAAATTACCTCTAATGAGTCAATATGGATAAATATCAACACAACATCGTTTTCAAACAGAAATAAATTTCTACCTCATACTTGAGATCGAACACTAGCCCCTTCTAATGAAAGGCCAGGTCGAAACCAACCATGCCACGAGAGCCCATAGGATGTCGCATAGCATGAGGCTCCTGCCTCATGGGTTGAGGAGGATGCCGCATAGCATGAGGCTCCTGCCTCAAGAGTTGCGTCTGCCTCAAGGGTTGAGGGGGTAGCTGCGCAGAGAGAGGCTCAAGCTGCATAGACTGCGGTTCAAGTTGAATGGGAAGAGGCTCAAGCTGAGGAGAAAGTGGCAGATGCATGCGTTGAGGTGGCTGACTCATAGCATGAGATTCCTGCCTCAAGAGTTGCGCTTGCCTCAAGGGTTGAGGTGGCTGCGCAGAGAGAGGCTCTTGACTCACGAGTTGAGGTTCTTGAGGTGTGAGCTGCGAGAGTTGAGGTGGCGGCTGCGCAGAACGCGACTCCTGTCTCACGAGTTGAGGTTCTTGAGGAGCTTGCCTCGAGAGTTGAGGTTGTAGCTGCGAGAGCTGAGGTGGCTGCCTCAAGGATGGTAGAGGTTGTCGTACCTCAAGAGGTTGCTGCCTCGAGGATGGTCTTACTGCAAGAAATTCTTGCCTCAAAGGAAGAGGAGGTTGTAAGGCATAAGACTCCTGTCCCCATTGTTGAGGAGGTTGTAGCGTGGTAAGAGATTCCTGCCTCAAGGAAGGTGGAGGTTGCTGCACAACGCTGGTAACTGGCAACTCCCAACGCGGCAGCTCACGCATGGAGGTAGCTTGAGGAACCTCAACCTCATACGTCTGGCAGATTGTACTGCGCAGAGGAGGAGGAGCGTTCGCAGGAGGAGGTGTATTAACCTCCTCTGCCTGAAACTCCTGCATCAACACCGCAAGCTGAGACTGCATTGACTGCAGCAAAGACCACTAGAGTTTAAGAAAGACAACAACAAACGGAGCTACTGTCCGTTGAGACTGAGGGTCTAAAACAGCTGGTGCGGCAACAGACGGAGCTACTGCCTGTTGCGATACCACCTTGCCTCTCTGGGAGGTGTGCAGTTGTCGTACTGCAGCAAGTCCGAACTGACCCAGGGCTAATGGCTACACCTAGGAGTTGGACTTGTGCGGAAGGGACCGACTTGCACTTAAAAGCTGCAAGATTGGTCCATGGTTTCTGCGAGAAACCTCTTCCGCAGACGAGGAAAGAAAGGGCTCTCTCGTCTGTGTGGGTGGGGTGATCACGTCGGCAACGTGTGTAGATACACCCGAAACCACGGAGGGAAAACGTCTGTTCGTCGATCAAGGCCTGCTGAACCCATAAGTCCTTCGACATTACTTCTCCCCTGGGCTTGGGAGCTTGTAAGAGGTCCCAGACTAGGCGAACAACTGGCACGAACAGACGAACCCTCGAACGCAACACTGTAACACTTTGCGCTTATCACTTATCACTTTTGATTTTCTGTTTGCACTTATTTCACTGAACTCGAAACTTTAAGTGGTTTGTACCTGAAACACGCAATTCTATCCTTCCTTAAAAGTTAATAATTGCGAAAACAGAATTACAATGTAACAGAAAAATCTAATGAAAGATAAATAATTCAGTGGCTGGAAAGAGACTAAACACTAGATCAAATAAACTACGTTTAAAATCTCTCACCGCATAAAGCTTGAGAACAAGAATAAAACTCTAGAAACGTTTACCTTCTTCCCCTAAAGAGACTAGGGAGAAGAGCAAAAACGATAACAACGTTACTCGCTTGAACGAAACGTTTATCCTCCTCTCTCTCCCTCCGTCTCTATCTCTCTCTCTCTCTCTCTCTTGACTTAGAACCTGAGAGAAGAGCCCAATCATATATATCGTTAAAACATATTATTGTTAAAGGAAAAAAACTGAAAGATTTCCCAAATAAAAAGTTCCTTTATTAGAATTAAAACCATTAAGCTAAGAAAGAATGAACAAAACGCTAGAAACGGTTTACTCTTACTGCAACGTGACACCGTGAAAATTCTCTCTCTATCGTAACGATAGAGCGCAAGTTGAACGTTCTGAACGTCAACAACTGCAGAGACAAAACAAAACGTTAGTTCAACTTTGAAAACAGTACGAGACTATCAAAGAAATTCTTTCAAAAACATTAAAATAGCATAATATGTTAACAGGTAAAACCGAAATGACGGGCTCAATGTTAATTAACTTCGGTACAAGAAAAGACCGCCTACTATTAGGAAAGGTCGAATATAAACAAATATAAAAATTAATTTTAATAAGTTTATAAAAAAGGAAGTTAATCGAAGAGGCCTATAAAAGGCGGAGAGATATAAAATAAATCTATAACTTTTGTTAAGCAAAATTAAGAAAGAGAGTCTATACAGTACTCTCTTAGACACCAACACTTCCGTCTAAGGGAAGGGTCGGCCATTTAAAAGTGAAAGAGAGTTCATACTCTCTTCGTCACCATAATTAATCAAATTAATTCCAAAAGCTAGCTAAGCTAATAATAAAACTTCCTGAATAGCGAAAGCTAAACTCTAGAGCAAATACATCACCAAATCGTGAGCAAAAACTCCAGAATCAACAGCGTATCCATGTAGGTCTAGCCGGAGGCACGACAGAGGAAAAATTGAGGTGGTGTCAACAAGAAGTACTGCAGTACCTGGCCACAGGTGGCGCTGGTGAGTACACCCCCCTCTTGTATAGCGATCGCTGGCGTATCCCTTCCGTAGAATTCTGTCGGGCAACGGAGTTGACAGCTACATGATTATCGGGTAAGATTAATATTGAAAAATCTTGCATCAATTATCCAGCAAAACATGAGATAAAACCATAAGTGGAAAGCACTTAAGTATTACAACCTTACATGATTTCTCTTAACCCACTAGCAGTATAATAATATAGATGAAAACAGTAACTGGATGTTGATAAGAATATGACACTCCAAAAATACAGTATAAGATGTCCTCTTAAAATCTACAGTAATTTCTATGCAAATACAACTACAACTACTAAAACAACATGAATATAAAACTACCTACCTCTTGGACTTGCAGCCCTAGTAGAAGGAGATGCCCCACTAGCTGTAGCTGGGGACATGGCAGATGATCCTGTGGTACTGACTCCAGAGTTGGATTCTAACCCTGAACCTTCCGGTCCATCTTGTGACGATGCCTGACTCTTAGCCGAAGACTGATTCAATGCTGTGATAGTGGTTGCTTTGATTGTCATTTCTTCCAGATGACCTTTCATAATCGTAGACGAATTTTCAGATCTGCAACATTTAAAATATAAACATACTGGTTTGTTAAAAAATACTTTGGACTCTGCAGTTTAGTTGACTGCTAAATACAGCAAGAAGTTAGTAATATTAAAAAAATTTTGTTCTGCCTTCGAAAAATGAATCAGATTTTTACAGTTAAGCAAATATGCGAGAAATATTTAGCAAAAGGTAAGGAGGTATATGTTGCGTTTATGGATCTAGAGAAAGCGTATGATAGAGTTGATAGGGAAGCGATGTAGAATTTGATGAAGTTATATGAAATTGGTGGAAGGTTGTTGCAAGCAATGAAAACTTTCTACAAAGGTAGTAAAGCGTGTGTTAGGATAGGAAATGAAGTGAGCGACTGGTTTCACAGGAATGTGTGATGTCATCATGTATGTTGATGGAGTGGTGAGAGAGGCGAGTGCTTGGACGAGGATTGAAACTGGTTGACGAGAATGATCATGAATGGGAGGTAAATCAGTTGTTGTTTGCGGATGATACTGTACTGGTTGCAGACTTGGAAGAGAAGCTTGGCCGATTAGGGACAGAATTTGGAAGGGTATGTGATAGAAAGAAGTTGAGAGTTAATGTGGGTAAGAGTAAGGTTATGAGATGTATGAGAAGGGAAGGTGGTGCGAGGTTGAATGTCATGTTGAATGGAGAGTAGATAGGGTTAGGAACGAAGTACTGAGGGTGAGAACGGGTGTAAGAAATGAGTTGGCAGCTAGAGTGAATATGAATGTGTCGAGGTGGTTTGGCCATGTTAAGAGAATGGAAAATGGCTGTCTGCTAAAGAAGGTGATGAATACAAGACTTGATGGGAGAAGTACAAATAAAGTCCAAGGTTTGGGTAGATGGATGGACTGAACAAAGCTCTCGGTGATAGGAGGATAGATGTAAGAGAGGCAAGAGAGCGTACTAGAAATAGAAATGAATGGCGAGCGATTGCGACCCAGGTCCAGTAGGCCCTGCTGCTTCCTCCGGTTGCCTTGGATGACCGCGGAGGTAGCAGCAGTAGGGGATTCAGCATTATGAAGCTTCATCTGTGGTGAATAACGGGGGAGGGTGAGCAGTGGCACCCTAGCAGTACCAGCCGAACTCCGTTGAGTCCCTCGTCAGCCTGGGAGGAGTGTAGAGAGGAAAGGTCCCCCCCTTTTTTTTTTATTTGATGTCGGCTACCCGCCCCCAAAAAATGGGGGGAAGTGCCTTGGTATATGTATGTATGATGTTACAGAAAATGTAATGAAGTGTAAAGTACCAAAAACAAGGCAATTTTGCCTTTATGAATTTTACAAAGATAAAATTCCTGTAGGGAAACCAGTATGCAGCTAACATAATACAATTTATAATTGAGAAATCCTAACACCATCATCCACTTGAGCTTACTAACAGATATTTTCAAAACTATGATTTGATTAGTAGAATTAGGACCACAAGGCCCAGTCCTAGGGCTGGGAGGTCATTCAGGACTAAAGTGAAAATAGGAAGAAACCAACAATTGCACTGTGAATAATAAATTAAAAGCAGTTAAACAGAAAAATGGAAGAAAAGTGGGGAAACAAAGGTGGAATAGGTTAAAGAATGGATACAGCCAGGGTACAAAGGAACCCCAAAGAGAGTTTGCACTGATAGCAGTAACACCCAAAAAGACTAGCAACTATGAACAAAAGCATTTCAAAAACAGCCCAGGTGTAGCCTTAACCTGCCACATCTGTACCATATAATCCTTTACTTACATGTTACTAATAAAGGAAACACACAATTACCAGCTACAATCAATTGAAGTATCGATTAACATTTCTGACAAATGAGAATAAAATGGTAATCCTTCTATACTGTACACTTATATCGCTCTTTTCATCGGTTCAAAATACAATACATCAGTTCCAACTTATGTAGCTCATCCTTACATATTTAAGTGAAATCCATGTTACACCATTTTACCATACCTTATGTTGGTCTATACATCATACAATAATGAAGTACTGTCCTTCACATGGAAGCTTATAAATGGATGTACAGTACCTGGTTATTATAAAATGACAGCATGATACCCACAACATGCTAACAGAATGGCCAGATACTGAAGAGTTAAAAGAAGGTTGGGAATAACACTTATAAACCCAACTCTGAGTGAACCAAAACCGTTGATCTACAGACTAGGCACTACATACAGGAAACTTTGTTTTCCAGGTAAAGAATGGCACTGAAAATTTGGATCCTCATCATTGAGGGACATAGAAGAGCTGAAAAGTTTGCCTCTCCACTAATGCTAATCACCCAACAAGAAAACCGAAGGGGATAGGAAAACACACTAACTACACATGAGGATCACCTAGAAATTATAAATTTGAATATTAATTAATGAATCATCCAATTAATTCTTCACTAAAAAGGTCCAAGAAAGCTTCTCAAGAAAATTAGATTTAAAAATGAACAAAACTACAACTAAAAATAAAGAATGAAGGTAGTTGTAAACATACACTGAATAAATACGTGAAGGAAACACCAACCCCTTGCAGTAAATCAAGGCTAACACGTCAAGCTCATCCCATGAAGCAAAAGGGGAAATGAAAGCAATTCTAAGAGCTTGAGGACAATTCCCATAACTAAATATGTAAATCCAAGCCTAAAACTGCATTTGCATAAAAAAGATTAAGTGTAAGTGGGGAGAGATACAAACAGCTTAAAAAGGAAACCCTTATATTAATGCCACAAAGCACAATATATCGGTATAAGACACAAAGATTAATAATTTAGGAAAAAGGAAGGTTAAGATGACAGCAATGCCAAGCAAGAATCATAGATTTATGGTACAGTAGTAAGGCATTTTATAATTAACAGCTTTGTAGGAACACGTAAAGTTACACAGAAATTGTAACAAGATTAGTGTAGATGAAAGAATTTATCAGAATATTTTGGGGTAGCTGTTCATATGGAAAGAATAAACAAGGAGAGGTTAGTGAAAAGAATATATAATTCCAAAGTGCAAAGAGGTAAGACAAGACCAAATATAAAGGGTTAGACTGATCACATAACAGGCGTAACCGGAAATGATGGCTTTGACATCCAGGAAGTGAGTGTGATTGGGGTAAATAGAATAGTGTGTCTACGGGGTTTAATGCACTGTTGACAAGTCTTCTGTGGCGGTGCATGGAGCAATGTATAATGTTGCCGAATCTTTACTATACAGTGTTTATCCATGATTCATCAGTTGAAAGTTTAAATAGATGAAAGTTTGAATAAAGTTGCTACATTTTTTTTTCATCAGACCACCATGTTTAGAGTAGATGGCTTGATGCTGATAACAAAAAAAAATCACCATATGCCTTTTCCCTTGTTTAAGGAGTTGGCACCAGAATGGTAGAGCATTCTGATTTTCAGAAAATCTCTAGGGATGAAGTTGCTGGGCCCATAACCTTTCCTTTAATTCACAGCTGATCCTGGCACCCATTCACAGCAGGGTTGACTGGTGAGGCAGTGGGATAGGATCAAACCATAGACCACATGAATGCGAGTCCAGTGCTCTACCACTGAGCTGATGAATTAGGATGTTTGAATTAGCTTAACTTTAAAGACGACAGCTAATTGATACAATGCTATATTAAACTTCTGATAATTTTCATAAATAATGTGTATCTAAATCCCCAAATCTATTACAGCATGTATCATATCTATATTTATTACCAGGAAAAAAGCAATACAGTACTATTACAGTGCTTTTTAAAAATGCCATTAACAGAAAAATCTAAATTTAAATATAACAAAGTAGCTACATAAAGACAATTATTTTTTTTCAATCAAGATCAGAAAAGTCTATAGGACTATGTCAATTACAAGAATCCAAAAAAATACAATGGAATTGAAACATGCTAAAAAAAAAAAAAGCACAAAAACAACAACAAAAATTAACTTTCTGCAAGTTCACTTGCCAAATTTACATGATGCTCAAAGAAATGTTTCATAAAACTCATACATTAATGGTAAATAAAGGGCATTTAATACTAACTTTACCAAGTTATGATGATAATGGTGCAACAGAAAACAATTAAAAGCTTAAGTTTTAAGGGAGTTAAAATATTTCTAATTTCAACAATCTAATCTTATCAAAATTAAAAATCATGTGACTACCTAGGAATTAAATTTATAATTACATAAACAAATTTGTACTAATCATTACAATACAGCAATAAAAGTTGTAGAAAAAAATTAAAATTATAGATCACCTTGGTGGAAGACTGTGGGCAGGCGGTGGTCGACGAGGTCTCTTCAATGGGGGAGGCTGGTAGGCCTCTCCTCCAACCTCCCCACCTATACCACCCCCTACGTACATCTCTTGCAAACGACTGATATGATCACCAATATACGGCTGCATGACAGAAATCAACAACACATAAAAGAAAGAGAAGCAACAACTAAGTCAATAAAGAAAAGTGAAAACTTATTTTGAAGGACAGCATGCAGAAAATTCTTATTTACACGACCTATCATTAATTTCTTCCACACATACACACACACTTTGGAATATGCTTATGACATGGCCTATGTAAACCATTAATGGTGATGGAAAAGCTTCAGTAAGACAGTAGATGCTATTACTAAAGTTCTAAGAAAACCAAATCATGTATGAATTATAAATTTTTTTTTTTCTATTTTTGAGTAATCCTAAATCAAAATATGTCAATCCCATAAGCCAATAAAGGACATTTTCTGAAGTAGTAATTTAAGAGCTAGTAATTTTGCATATCTATCAAAGAAAATATGAATATTTAACTTAGTCCCCTGTGAATCAAACAATACTGTATATTCAAAAGTAAATTTGAAATATTAAAAGCAATAATTAATGCCTTCACATATCGAGCAACTAATTTGGAAATTCTCATTTTACAAGATCCTTAAATCACCATTTCAGAATGCTGAAATACCATCTCAACTGAAGTAACTACATATGGAAACCATGAAAGCCAGTTCTGGTTAACCAACCCTAATTTGCATTTCAGGTCTTCTTTCTCTGGATTTGTTAGCATTTCTTCACAGGGATAGCATTGTGTTTTAAATAATCATTGTGAGGAGTGAGTTTGCCTCACTGCTCCTCTCACATTAAGGGTTAATGGAACTTGTTTTTAGCTCAAGGGGAAATTCAGAGAAAACTAGGCTAGCTGTTTTAGCATACAGTAGAGTTGATGACAATATTACATGTCAAATACTTTCATAACCGGCCAAGTTTTGTTACTGATGAGCCTTTAAAGCTCTTGACTTATTTAGACTGACTTATTTGCTGGTAGTCTGGATCCTCATATCCCTCCTCTCGCCACAGTAAACATATCTTGTGGATGGCGTTTCATTTAGTAGGGTACTCTACTCTAGATGTTTAATGTTGTTGTTGATGTTTCAGCTAAAGCTGATCGGTTTCATCATGGTAAGTTTCTTTCCTTTGCAAGGCCACTCTTCCATCACATACTGTATTTACATTAGCTGGGTAAATGTTAATACTCATACTTTTATTACAGTTACAAGTCTTCAAAGGAGATTTAATTATTACTATGAACAAGATTATAGTAGGTAAAAAATAATTTATCAACTTTTGCTCATGTACAGTTGGACACATTAATTCCTGGTACAGCTCACTCTGAAGAAGCCCACCCAGCCATACCCTTACTACACTGCAATTTCCTGTGTTTAGCCCTGCCCACCACCTCTGCCATCTCTTCCTACACTATCTGTTTGGTTACTCACCACGAAGTAAGGGTGAGACAGGGTACAATTCTATGGAGCAAGGTGTGCCAGGGAATTCTGTGTCTAATTGTACCTAAACAGGATTAAGCTAGGATATGCAGATGAAAGTGAAAGGCTTCCCAAATGGAGTCAATCAACCTTTATAACCTATAAATGCCCTTTAAACATACCATATAGCACTTACTTCTGTTTGGATGGTTCACCATTGGCCATATCAAGTAGTTAAGGTTATGTAAAATGAGTTACATGGATATCTGAAGGAACAACATTATACACTTGAATATTATTTCAGAGAAAAAAGAAACAAAGAAGTTATGCAACTTAATTCTGGGTTATACTTAGTAGGTGACTAGATCCACTATCACAAAATAAAAGTTACACCCTTGAAGATCAGTCTGACAAACTACTAAAATATGCAGTTCACCAGAGATACTAATATTGGACTCTCATTTACACAACAGTTTATTCCTGCCAGAAAACTAAACTCTTTCAAGAATACATCATCAAATAAAATTTAAAAAAACACTGGCTAAGCTAAAGTTCCCAACTGATAACTATACATACCTACAGTACAAAAACCCATTTTATAGTACTTTATCATACTTCCTTAGCAACTGCCTATATTGTACATTCAATGTGGGGCTACTAAGTCAATATAAAATCTCCCACTATAAAAAGATACTACATAAAACAAAAAGCATAGAACATAGGCATCCATGCAGTTTACAACAACATGCAACTGAACATACATTGTTCTATAATCTTACGTTTATCCTTAGGGTGTTGTTATTGTTATTAACAGCTGCAAGACCTTTGATTTGTAGAGCTTCAGCTGTCCTGATGAAACCAGGTAGCTGTTCTTGCATCACATTAACCTGAAATCATTAACTGGTATCAGTATTGCTTTACTTAACAAGCAAAACCACAAATCTATTAATAAAATTTATTATACTGACACCTGCCTCTCAATTACAGTCGTCCCTCATTGAAAATCCTTCGTATTTACTATATCTTTCATTAAATAGTTGAAGTTCACACTCTCTCTCCGTACTATTGCTGTATCCACTATGATACTATGATGGCACACTGTATCTGCGGTGCTCTATGGTAACTAAACAAGGTGTGTTTACGCTTTCAACATTCTCTTCACTTCATTGAGCATTGGCTGCACTTATATATTTCCTCTAACCAATTTCCAGTATCAGTATTTGGTTATGATTTTTTTCTAATGTCAGTTAAGACATGCATGCATGTTCTAGTTTTAAGATCTGCCTGCATGCTAAATGTTCAGGTAGGTTGTTATTAGAAGAAATAACACTCATTCAGTTTGTCATGCACTGAGGACAGCAATGAGAGTTAAAATGTACGTTTTGTGTGCTCAGTTAACAAGAAAGAATGTCAAACTGAAAGGCACTGGGATGTACTATGACGTATTATGCCAAGAGAAACCATAACCCCCAGGGGAACATCAGTCAGAATCAAATACCAAGTACTGTATATGAATAATGCCCCCAACTTGCACGGGGAATAGGGAGATATACTTCTTTGGTTACAAAGAATAGTACTCTTTAGTGCAAATTACCAGCATCTGATCGAAATTACTTGTAAAGCCTCGACCACTGACAACAACAGAGAGACAGAAGATTGAACAAGGGCCAGTTATACAACATTGCCTTCCCGACTTAGGTCAAATTGTTACCATAGACGAGATGCATCCTTGTCCCACGTGGGAGATGGGCTGGTCACACAACCGCTTGAGCAGCCACCACAGGTCCAAACATAAAGGTGTCAAGGACTTGTGGGTATAACCTTGCAAGTAAAAGTCTGTGAAAGTTGCTGTGCTTTTCAGGCATCTGCCTTCAATCCTTGGCCCACCGACATGTTTCTCTTTAAGATGCGCAGGAGAGCAATACCCCTGACTGCGTGAGCCCTGGTCCTGGCTGGCGCCTCAACCCTTTTGTCAGTCAAGGCGTAAGCTCCTCTACAATTGACCTCGCAAAGCTATAGGAAGACACCTTGACATCTCTTTCTTGGACCTGCCAGTGCTAACAAAAAGTCTCCTCGACTCAGGGCTGATGTGTTGGGGCCTTTTCAGATAGCACCACAGAATCCACTTAAGGCTTCTTGTTTTCTGATTTCGCAGCATTTATGACTAGTTTAGTATCGTTGGCTAATCTACTACTTAATCTTAAATCTATGTCATTAATGTAGATCAGAAATAGCAATGGTCCAAGGACAGATCCTTAAGTACTCTGCTTGTAACAGCTGCCCACTCTGAAGCTTTTCCGTTGATTACATCTCTGTTTTCTGTTTGTTAGCAAATCTTCGATCCATTCAGCTGGCTCGTCAAAGATGTCTAGCGCTCTAATTTCAACCATTAATTTTTTTATGAAGAACTTTGTCAAAAGCCTTTTGAAAGTCTAAGAATATAATGTCTATTGTCCGGCTTTCGTCATAAGCACTAAACGTAGAAAAATTCCAAAAGATTTGTCACACATGATTTCTTTTGTATAAAACAATGTTGGCTGTCTACCAGAGGACTGTTTTTCTCTATATGTTATAAGATTGAATCTACCTGTAATATAATAGGTTAAAAAAATTTGCAAGACACTGAAATTAGACTCACAGGTCTGTAGTTGCTAGGTTCTTCTTTTGGCCCCTTCTTGTAGATTGGAGGAACAGTGCCAAGTTTCCATCCTTGTGGTGCCTTTCTTTCGTTGGCTGTCTTTTAGAACATTTTGTAAAAGTGTAGGGTTATCTCTTCTTCTAGTTCTATAATCTCTCTTGGATGAATATCATCTGGACATGGTGCCTCAGACTTCCCGAGTCCTTTTATTTTTTTTTTGACATCATCCATTGTTAAAGTGATTCTATTTAATGGTTGTAACCCTTCATATTTGATAGCTGGTTCGGGGAGGGTCGTTGATTCTTCCCTAGTGAATACAGTTGTGAAATATGCATTCATCATTTCAGCTTCTTCCAAATCATTTGATATAAGATTACCCTCCGAGTCTCTTAATGGGCTAATGTTTTTGATTGGCTTTCTACTGTTTACATATGCAAAAAAATTCTTCTGGCTTTTCTTGAGAGAGAGAGAGAGAGAGAGAGAGAGAGAGAGAGAGAGAGAGAGAGAGAGAGAGAGAGAGAGAGAGAGAGAGAGAGAGAGAGAGAGAGAGAGAGAGAGAGAGAGAGAGAGAGAGAGAGAGAATCCAATAAAATTAATAAATAAAATATATCTATTAGAAAAGTATTGAGCAATCTACCTTCGGAAAACTAAGTAAGTTTAGCAATTTTGTAGTAGGTGTTTATCGATAGCATTTTATATATAGAAGCGTTAATGCTTTTATATTGTTTTATATACCATATAAAAGTAAAAAGAATGGGCTTTCTAATCACGTATGAGACACTTATATTTCAGTTATCTACATACGCACAAACCAACCTAGAAAACCTTTTTCTATGAGCAAACTTTAAAAAAATAGATCACATTGTAAATCAGCAAAGGAATGCCATGCATGCATTGCTACTACCCATTTTCTTTTAGGCTCCACATGCCCCTCAACCATCTTCCCACTCGTAGAACGTTTCGTTTTCTTTGAGTGGTGCGCGTATTTATGCCAAATTTTCCCTGAAAAATAAGCTACGTATGATAATACAATAAATATTTTCCTGTGTCATCGGACCACTGAAGGGTTAAAGAACTCAGGTTTGTATGTCGTGTAGGAACAAATAGGTATGCCAGATTTTTTTGTGCGATTTAAGATATATACCATGTAAGCTTTTCAAAGTAAATTTGCAATAAAAATCACACCCAGAATTATAAATTAGTTTTATGCAGATGAAGACACATTATCAATGAAAAAATCTGGATGTTGAGGTGTCACTGTCCTTGGCCTACTTACAATTATATTCCTAATATTTTTAGGGTTCAACTTCATCTCATAATGTACACCATGCACTATCTTTAGCTAGGTCTCTAATAAGGATTTCAGTAAATACTGGGGATGGAATTGATGTAAAGAGAGTAGCATCATCTGCATATGCAACAGCTTGTTTTCAAGACCAAACCAAATATTATGCATTTATGATATAAAAAGTAATGGTGCGAGAACACTATCATCACGTAAAAATGTTATTTTCATTAGTAAAATAAATTTTTGAATATACTTACCCGATAATCATGTAGCTGTCAACTCTGTTGCCGACAGAAATCTACGGTCGGGATACGCCAGCGATCGCTATACAGGTGGGGGTGAACACCACAGCGCCATCTGTGGTCAGGTACTCCAGTACTTCTTGTCAACACCACCTCAATTTTTTCCTCGGTCGACTGGTTCTCTATGGGGAGGAAGGGTGGGTCAATTAAATCATGATTATCGGGTAAGTATATTCAAAAATTTATTTTACTAATGAAAATAACATTTTTCAATATTAATCTTACCCGATAATCATGTAGCTGATTCACACCCAGGGTGGTGGGTGGAGACCAGCATACATGTTAACAAAGAAGCTAAGTATCCCGTATTTTATTTTATTAGTTATTCAAAAATAACATAAAATAAATAAGTACCTGGTAAGGAAGACGACTTGAACCATTACTCTGCCTTTATTAAGTACGTCTTCCTTACTGAGCGTAGCGGTCCTCTTAGGATGCTGAACGACTCTTAGGTGCTGAAGTATAAAGGGCTGCAACCCATACTAAAGGACCTCATCACAACCTTTAACCTCGGCGCTTCTCAAGAAAGAATTGACCACCCGCCAAATCAACAAGGATGTGGAAGGCTTCTTAGCCGACCGTACAACCCATAAAAAGTATTCAAGAGAAAGGTTAAAAAGGTTATGGGATTATGGGAATGTAGTGGCTGAGCCCCCGCCTACTACTGCATTCGTTGCTACGAATGGTCCCAGGGTGTAGCAGTTCTCGTAAAGAGACTGGACATCTTTGAGATAGAATGATGCGAACACTGACTTGCTTCTCCAATAGGTTGCATCCATAACACTCTGCAGAGAACGGTTCTGTTTGAGGGCCACTGAAGTAGCCACAGCTCTCACTTCATGTGTCCTTACCTTCAGCAAAGCAAGGTCTTCTTCCTTCAGATGAGAATGTGCTTCCCTAATCAGGAGCCTGAATAGGTAAGAAACTGAGTTCTGAGACCTTGGAAGAGAAGGCTTCTTGATAGCACACCATAAGGCTTCTGATTGTCCTCGTAAAGGTTATGACCTTTTTAGATAGTACCTAAGAGCTCTAACTGGGCAAAGTACTCTCTCCAGTTCGTCCCCCACCAAGTTGGACCGGCTTGGGATCTCGAACGACTTAGGCCAAGGACGTGAAGGAAGCTCGTTTTAGCAAAAAACCGAGCTGCAAGGAACATGTAGCCGTTTCAGATGTGAAAACTATGTTCCTGCTGAAGGCGTGGATCTCACTTACTCTTTTAGCTGTTGTCAAGCACACGAGGAAAAGAGTTTTTAATGTGAGGTCCTTAAAAGAGGCTGATTGGAGAGGTTCAAATCTTGATGACATAAGGAACCTTAGGACCACGTCTAGATTCCAGCCTGGAGTGGACAACCGACGTTCCTTTGAGGTCTCAAAAGACCTAAGAAGGTCCTGTAGATCTTTGTTGGTGGAAAGATCTAAGCCTCTGTGGCGGAAAACCGCTGCCAACATACTTCTGTAACCCTTAATCGTAGGAGCTGAAAGGGATCTTACGTTCCTTAGATGTAACAGGAAGTCAGCAATCTGGGTTACAGTGGTACTGGATGAGGAAACTGCATTGGCCTTGTACCAGCTTCGGAAGACTTCCCCTTTAGACTGATAGACTCTGAGAGTGGATGTCCTCCTTGCTCTGGCAATCGCTCTGGCTGCCTCCTTCGAAAAGCCCCTAGCTCTTGAGAGTCTTTCGAAAGTCTGAAGGCAGTCAGACGAAGAGCGTGGAGGTTTGGATGTACCTTCTTTACGTGAGGTAGACGTAGAAGGTCCACTCCTAGAGGAAGAGTCCTGGGAATGTCGACCAGCCATAGCAGTACCTCTATGAACCATTCTCTCGCGGGCCAGAGCGGAGCCAACCAACGTCAGCCGTGTCCCTTTGCGAGAGGCGAACTTCTGAAGTACCCTGTTGACAATCTTGAACGGCGGGAATGCATACAGGTCGAGATGGGACCAATCCAGCAGAAAAGCATCCACGTGAACTGCTGCTGGGTCTGGAATCGGAGAACAATACAACGGGAGCCTCTAGGTTATCGAGGTAGCGAACAGATCTATGGTTGGCTGACCCCACAGGGCCCAAAGTCTGCTGCAAACATTCTTGTGAAGGGTCCACTCTGTGGGGATGACCTGACCCTTCCGGCTAAGGCGATCTGCCATGACATTCATATCGCCCTGAATGAACCTCGTTACCAGCGTGAGCTTTCGACCTTTTAACCAGATGAGGAGGTCCCTTGCGATCTAGAACAACTTCCACGAATGAGTCCCTCCCTGCTTGGAGATGTAAGCCAAGGCTGTGGTGTTGTCAGAGTCCACCTCCACCACCTTGTTAAGCTGGAGGGACTTGAAGTTTATCAAGGCCAGATGAACCGCCAACAGCTCCTTGCAATAGATGTGAAGTGTCCTTAGCTCCTGATTCCATGTTCCCGAGCATTCCTGTCTGTCCAAAGTCGCACCCCAGCCCGTGTCTGATGCGTCAGAGAAGAGACGGCGGTCGGGTTTCTGAACAGCCAAAGGTAGACTTCCTTGAGAAGAAAGCTGTTCTTTCACCACGTGAGAGTAGACCTCCTCTCTTCGGAAACAGGAACTGAGATCGTCTCTAGCGTCATGTCCTTTATCCAGTGAGCCGCTAGATGATACTGAAGGGGGCGGAGGTGGCGTCTCCCTAACTCGATGAACAGGGCCAGCGATGAAAGTGTCCCTGTTAGACTCATCCACTACCTGACTGAGCATCAGTTCCTTCTCAGCATGCTCTGGATGCAATCTAGGGCTTAGTAGATCCTTGGGGCCGACGGAAAAGCCCGAAAAGCTCGACTCTGAAGATCCATACCCAGGTAGACAATGGTCTGGGATGGGACGAGCTGGGACTCCTCAAAATTGACCAGGAGGCCCAGTTCCTTGGTCAGATCCATAGTCCATCTGAGAATCTCCAGACAGCGACAACTTGTGGGAGCTCTTAAAAGCTAGTCGTCTGACGGAGCCGGACACAAGATCATGGTACTGCTGCACAGTCTGTGAACTGTCAACCATGGGGAAGCGAGGAAGTACAGCGACAACCCGAAGCTGTCTAGACTGTCTGGGTCGTACAGACAACTCCTTATCGGGTTGCTGAGGTTGCCGCACTGCGTCACAACAAGTCACTTCTGCTGGTTGTTGAACGTCTTCCCAGTGACACACTGACTCCGTAAACAAAAAATCCTCTAACAAGGACTAAGCTTGGACTGCATGTCTTGCAACAAAGCTCAAGGTCTATGGGAGCAGGTGTGGTAACAGACGGGGTTAGCGACTGAAGTGGAACCATTACCCTCCCTGGAAGCATGTTATGCTTAAATAAAAGTCCATAGGAGGCTAAGCAGCTAAAGGCTCCTCTCCAAATGACAGAGTCCTCAAGGGAATATCAGAAGGAGGGAGAATAGCACTTTCTCATCTACAGGAACCATATCCGAGAAAAGCTAAGTTCTCTCAGTGAGGGTTTCACTGGTGCAAAAGCAGCAGACTAGAAGGCAACGTTATGAAACTGCTTGACAGTCTAGTGAGTTGGCAACAACCAAAGATGTGTGACTGAGGAGCATGCGGTAAGGTATGCAGAGCATGCTGTATGCAGAGCATGCTGTATGTAGAGCATGCTGTAAGGTAAGCAGAGCATGTTGCATGGCGTGCGGCTTATGCTGCATGGGATGAGGCTCATGCTGCATGGGATGAGGCTCATGCTGCATGGTATGAGGCTCATGCTGCATGGGATGAGGCTCATGCTGCAAGGGATGAGGCTCATGCCGCATGCGTTGAGGAGGATGCCGCATAGTATGAGGCTCCTGCCTCATGGGTTGAGGCGGTTGCCGCATAGCATGAGGCTCCTGCCTCATGGTTTGAGGAGGATGCCGCATAGCATGAGGCTCCTCATAGCATGAGACTCCTGCCTCATGGGTTGAGGAGGATGCCGCATAGCATGAGGCTCCTGCCTCATGGGTTGAGGAGGATGCCGCATAGCATGAGGCTGCCTCATGGGTAGAGGAGGTTGCCGCATAGCATGAGGCTCCTGCCTCAAGGGTTGAGGAGGATGCCGCATAGCATGAGGCTCCTGCCTCATGGTTTGAGGAGGATGCCGCATAGCATGAGGCTCCTGTGAGGTTCCTGCCTCAAGAGTTGCGTCTGCCTCAAGGGTTGAGGAGGTAGCTGCGCAGAGAGAGGCTCATGCTGTGAAGAATGCGGTTGCTGCATGCGTTGAGGCGGCTGCCTCATAGCATGAGGTTCCTGCCTCAAGAGTTGCGTCTGCCTCAAGGGTTGAGGAGGTGGCTGCGCAGAGAGAGGCTCTTGCCTCAAGAGTTGAGGCTCTTGCCTCAAGAGTTGAGGTTCTTGCCTCAAGAGTTGAGGTTCTTGCCTCAAGAGTGAGGCTCTTGCCTCAAGAGTTGAGGTTCTTGCCTCAAGAGTTGAGGCTCTTGCCTCAAGAGTTGAGGTTCTTGCCTCAAGAGTTGAGGTTCTTGCCTCAAGAGTTGAGGCTCTTGCCTCAAGAGTTGAGGTTCTTGCCTCAAGAGTTGAGGCTCTTGCCTCAAGAGTTGAGGTTCTTGCCTCAAGAGTTGAGGTTCTTGCCTCAAGAGTTGAGGCTCTTGCCTCAAGAGTTGAGGTTCTTGCCTCAAGAGTTGAGGCTCTTGCCTCAAGAGTTGAGGTTCTTGCCTCAAGAGTTGAGGCTCTTGCCTCAAGAGTTGAGGCGGTTGCCGCATAGCATGAGGCTCCTGCCTCAAGGAAAGTGGAGGTTGCTGCATAGCGCTGGTACCTGGCAACTCCCAATGCGGCAGCTCACGCATGGAGGCAGGAGGAGCCTCAACATCATACGTCTGGCAGGGTGGACTGCGCAGAGGTGGAGGAGCGCTCGCAGGAGGAGGTGTGCTAACCTTCTCTGCCTGAAACTCCTGCATCAACACCGCAAGCTGAGACTGCATTGGCTGCAGCATAGACCACTAGAGTTTAAGAAAGACAACAACAAACGGAGCTACTGTCCGTTGAGACTGAGGGTCTAAAACAGCTGGTGCGGGCAGTAACTCCGTCTGTTGCGATACCACCTTGCCTCTCTGGGAGGTGTGCAGTTGTCGTACTGCAGCAAGTCCGAACTGACCCAGTGCTAATGGCACCACCTAGGAGTTGGACTGCGCGGAAGGGACCGACTTGCACTTAAAAGCTGCAAGATTTGGTCCATGGTTTCTGCGAGAAACCTCTTTCTTCCGCAGACGAGGAATAAAAGGGTTCTCTCGTCTTTGTGTGGGTGGGGTGATCACGTCGGCTACGTGAGTTGGTTACACCCGAAACCACGGAGGGAAACGTCTGTTCGTCGATCAAGGCCTGATGAACCCATAAGTCCTTCGACGTTACTTCTCCCCTGCTTGGGAGCTTGTAAGAGGTCCCAGACTAGGCGAACAACTGGCACGAACAGACGAACCCTCGAACGCAACACTGTAACACTTTGCGCTTATCACTTTATCACTTCTGATTTTCTGTTTGCACTTATTTCACTGAACTCGAAACTTTAAGTGGTTTGTACCTGAAACACGCAATTCTATCCTTCATTAAAAGTTAGTAATTGCGAAAACAGTATTACAATGTAACAGAAAAACATAATGAAAGATAAATAATTCAGTGGCTGGAAAAGAGACTAAACACTAGATCAAATAAACTACGTTTAAAATCTCTCACCGCATAAAGCCTGAGAACAAGAATAAAACTCTAGAAACGTTTACCTTCTTCCCCTAAAGAGACTAGGGAGAAGAGCAAAAACGATAACAACGTTACCCGCTTGAACGAAACGTTTATCCTCCTCTCTCTCCCTCCGTCTCTATCTCTCTCTCTCTCTCTCTTGACTTAGAACCTGAGAGATGAGCCCAATTATATATATCGTTAAAACATATTATTGTTAAAGGAAAAAAACTGAAAGATTTCCCAAATAAAAAGTTCCTTTATTAGAATTAAAACCATTTAAGCTAAGAAAGAATGAACAAAACGTTAGAATCGTTCTACTCTTACTGCAACGTGACCTCTCTCTCTATCGTAACGATAGAGCGCAAGTTGAACGTTCTGAACGTCAACAACTGCAGAGACAAAACAAAACGTTAGTTCAACTTTGAAAACAGTACGAGACTATCAAAGAAATTCTTTCAAAAACATTAAAATAGCATAATATGTTAACAGGTAAAAACGAAATGACGGGCTCAATGTTAATTAACTTCGGTTCCAAGAAAAGACCGCCTACTATTAGGAAAGGTCGAATATAAACAAATATAAAAATTAATTTTAATAAGTTTATAATAAAAGGAAGTTAATCGAAGAGGCCTATAAAAGGCGGAGAGATATAAAATAAATCTATAACTTTTGTTAAGCAAAATTAAGAAAGAGAGTCTATACTCTCTTCGACACCAACACTTCCGTCTAAGGGAAGGGTCGGCCATTAAAAGTGAAAGAGAGTTCATCTCTTCGTCACCAAAATTAAATCAAAAATTAAATCAAATTAATTCCAAAAACTTGCTAAGCTAATGATAAAGCTTCCTGAATAGCGAAGGCTAAACTCTAGAGCAAATACATCACCAAATCGTGAGCAATAACTCCAGAATCAACAGCGTATCCATGTAGGTCTAGCCGGAGGCACGACAGAGGAAAAATTGAGGTGGTGTTGACAAGAAGTACTGGAGTACCTGACCACAGATGGCGCTGTGGTGTTCACCCCCACCTGTATAGCGATCGCTGGCGTATCCCGACCGTAGATTTCTGTCGGCAACAGAGTTGACAGCTACATGATTATCGGGTAAGATTAATATTGAAAATATATAAATACTGTATGTCTTATCACATTTTCATGTGTGTGATTTTAGTTGCAACAAAGTACATAGTAATGATACCAAAAATACAAACTAAATCATGAAAAAATTACTAAACAAATCTGCAACACCCTCAGTTTGACCAAATGATCCTAATTCACAGTCAAAATAAAATTGAATACTAAATAAGCAGATAAAATTTGAGTGCACTCAAAATGCCAAAGTACTAGTCAGAAAACAAAAACATAAAACATGTGTAACTTTGGACATACCCAAATGAGCTTAGATCAAAGTAAAAAGTGTGTGATTAGAGTTGAAACAATAACAACATTCTAATAATATAAAAAAAAACTACAAGCCAAAGGACTTGTCAGAAAACAAAACCATAAAACCTGTGTAGCCTTGGACAAAGATCAAAAGGTGAGACTTTACAATAAAACACTAGGCCAACTTTAAATATCATACTATATGTACTAAGAACACTGGTAAAATAGAAATAAAAACAGTTGTATACAAACAGAATGATTGGAACAATTTCTATGCATGGCCTTTAAGTTTTTCATATGCTAAGAAAGAATTTTGGATTCAAGTAAAGTATATTAGAAATTTACCTAAATGTAATTTGTCTTACTGTTAAACAAAGCATTCTAATTTACTTTGTATAAAAAAAGATCTTTCCTCAGCCACAAAATCCAGTTAGTTTTATTACCATTTTGTTAATAAGCAATATACTGTATTTAAACATAATTAGATTTTCTATCTAATTTTAAGAAATAAAAAACTGGTCCAGTTATAAAGCATTGCAATAATCAAATTTCTAAGAAAAACTACAATCCAGGATGGACTAACCTGTCCATTATATATGAAGTCCATTATCGATTCGAGTTCCCAGAACCTAACATCACGTAAGAAAATAATTGGATGGTCACTTGGATTTTCCTGAAAAATGAAATGAATGGTTAAACATATTCAACACAAGAAAATCCTTTAAATCAAATTCTCATATGAAACATCAGAATACATAGATTTTGATATAATGCTAAGAAAAATCATGCAAACACCTGCAGTGTAAAGATACCTTGAGTAGCTGTCTGAAAAAGTTTGAACATGCTGACAGCATGAGCTTGTGCGCTTTTAATCGTCTACCATCACAGGCCAGCGTAACATCCACAAACTGTCCTTCTTCTAAAAGTGACCGGAGTACCCCAACCATACTGCTTTGGTAGTTGTTCCATCGCAGGCAAAAGCATTGATCTCCCATTGTGAATTATAGAAACCTAGGAGGAAGAAAAAATCAATAAATATACTGTATATAAATACATTACTATATATACATATACAAAAACCTCATTTGATTTGGTTAAAATTAAACTCACAAATTGCCATGTTTTACAAGCATCTATGGATTACAATTAAATGGCCTTAGACCTTTCACAGTAAAAACATTACAGCTTTCCCTTGTGAAGGTAAGTGTGGATGTTATACAATATTATCAATGAAAGAATTAAAGCACAATTCCACCACAGCAACACAAAACAAAATGTAGCATGCAACTTTCAACCAGAAGACATGTGGCACACCTTTGTTGAAAGGTAGGGTGCACATGCAGAAGACATACTAACACTAAGCATGCCTCTAGACTCATGATGTAACACCGAGACCGAGTGCCAGCAGGTGGCTTCGAAGGAAGTAGTCTTAGAATGAGACACAATCTCTTCTCCGCCCCTCAACGGGGACAAGCTAAAGGTGTCCGGAGCATGAGCAGAAACACTCGCCTGTGCTTCCTTCAAAGCCACCACCGTCAATAACAACTTGGAAGGTAGGCCTTGGAAACCCAAGGTGGTCCCCAAATCTCGCAGGACATCGTTAATTCATAAATCAGTTGGGGCCACCTTCTGAGGGAGAAGCCCTCCTGTTCTGGTAGGGGAAACGGGAAGGTTTGCCTGCCTTGAGACTTTGCCCAAAGTTAAAGGGCTGCTACTCTTCTCCTTTTGGTGTTTGGCTTCCGAAGGAAACCAATGGGGAAAGGATCAGAGTTATAAGTACAGTACCGGGGTCAGAGAATCATTTTTAGACCTCTTCTTCCTCCTCCTGCAATACGCAAGCCAGTGGGAGGGTGACCACTCTCGACACTCGTCACATGGCGATTCCTGTCTGCAGGAGTGTCCCTTGCTGGCAGGACACAGAAGGTGGAGATAACTCTCTGTCGTACTCATGAAAGTGCACAATGTCGTCTTGACATCCACAGGCAGGTCCACATATATGCAGGCATCCCCAAAGAAGACACACTCCAACATACTGGAAAGTGAAAAAGAGAAAATAGATTAATCTTTGGTAAAAATTTTCCAGACAGTGGAAGAACGTGTTCTCAGTGTCGGCTGGAATCAGAGCGAGTGATCAGTGAGCAAGCAGAGGGAGCGAGGCTTTCCCCCTCCAGGCCACCTGTTTACACCTCTTTATAAAAGTATAATTGAAGTATTCTTCAGCTTCACTGACATTCTACCTATGTAAAGGTTTTTATTTGTACCAGAATAAATTCTTTTGCCCGCTGAAATAGATTGTATGTGGTTTGGAAAAATGTACTACTGTATCTACATTCATGCTTTCCTTCCATGGCCAATGCATATTTAACAGGAACATGTTTACCATCACTCATGCCAGCCATTAATGTGAATTCCCTGGTATACACATTAGGAAAACACAACATACCATTTATATAAGACACAAGTCTTTGAGAAACAATTCATGGATGTACAGTATATCTCAATTCTAGAACATGCCATTCTTTTGTAAATTCAATAATTTCATGGTCAAAACTCCAAAGGCCTACATATGCTAATAGCAGAGTACAGTATAGACATTCTAATTATGAATACTTTTTTAATTGTATAAAGTTTATGGCATCAGCAAAAGTAAAGAAATAAGAAGCAAGATTATTCCTTTTCTCAATAACTGCAAATAGATTCATTAATAAATCATTATATTCACAACTAAATTTCAATGAGAAGCAATAAAATCACTTAAACTAAATCAATGAAAAGCAAACTAAAGATGATGAAATCAAGATAATAAGTGAAAAGAGATTACTATATTCCCAAAGCATAAGAGCTTGCAGGTTAAAAACTAAATGAATTGTGATTTACAGCTAATGCATGGGATGGCACAGTTCAGAGTACATGTGAATACTCTGTACTGATTATTACAATAGATGCTTCTATTATTGAATGACTGCTTAGAGCCTACTGCAATCTAAGACAAATGTAAAGGACATTTTTATCGGCACACTGTAAGATAGGTTAGTTGCATAAAATAAAATACATAGTAACAACACTACACTCATTTCATAGCTTGAGGCAATTTGGAAGAACAAAAAAAGCAAAGATTTAAGGTTTTTAAAGGTTACTCATAAGCAGAAGAGGCAAGGAACATAATAATGCACATAGGAGGGGTGCGTCAGGACACGTGTGTTTGGTAAAGCGCTTCTGTATAGGGAGGCGGGTCTGGTAGAGAGGCTTGCAGGGAAGCCGCTCATGGGGTCATACGCCTATAAAGGAAGCACATCTGGCTTGTCTAGCAAGGCTCATCGAAAGAAAAGCGTCTCTTGCATATGTGAGATGCGTCTTGTGAGGCCTGTCTAGCAAGGCTTGTTGGAAGAATTACTTCAAAAGTGAGACTTGAAGAAGTACGTATTTTGGATAAGGCATCTGGACGAGGATTGCCCAGATAAATTACATCCAGATGAGTTGTATCTGGGCAATGAGCTTCTGTGGTTGAAGCACCTCTGTGGTTGTGGCACGTCAGGTTGAGGTGCAGCTGGTTAAGGCACGTCTACGTGAGGAAGGTCAAATTTAGACATTACAAGGTGATCTGAATGAGACTTGTGGAGGAAGAGGAAGAGCACCTGTGAGGCATTAGGATTCTTCTCCTTCGAGAAAGGATCAGCAAAGATTAATTAGTAACTTTGCGAGCACATTCCAGGGAGCTAGAGTGTTCTGGAGGCGATCCCTTGAGGGGGGGCAAAGCCCAGAACTCAAGGGAATAAAGAAGGTCCTCAAAGATGCTTGTGAGTCCTTGCAAATGTGATGACCTCTAGAAGGACAGGAGGAAATTGGTCCTTCTCAAGAGAAGAGCACCTGGGAGACAAGTCTCCCAGGAAGGTCTCAAAGCAAGTCAAGAGACAAAGAAGGTAGTGTCAAAATCCCGGAAGAGCCAATGACTTCTCTGGCAGGGGCTGCAACTGCTCCTGCAAGGGGAGGGGCCTCGAAAAACCACCTGCAACAGTTACCATACTTACTGAGAAAACCTTGAAGTTCAAGAAGGGCCGCATCACACTTGCCAATCTGAAATAAAAACTAACCCCCTCAGAAGAACGACTCTCATTTCCCAAGAAAATATTACAAGGAATCGCTACCTCAAGGTATGTCAAAGTAAGAGGGAACCCACCTCGCCCGAACGGCCTCCATAGGAGCCAACCGGAGAGAGAAGGCAAAGTATAGGGGTCAAGGTGACAGGTCAAGGCTAAGCGACCTCAAAGATGACTCCAAAGCTGAAGACTACTCTTCCTTGAAAGACAACCATTAAAAACTTGAAGGGGTCTCGAATTCCAGTCCCATACATCACCAGGCAGGGACACATCCAAAGGGATCCTACAATACCATTTCGTCCTGAGAAGCCCTTGGCTTGGGTCAAATCCTCTGCAGGAAAGCATAAGAAGCAAGGATCACTTCCCTCACTCAAGAGGGAGCAGACCTCTGCCAAAATCCTCTTGGGAGAAAAAAAAAAAACATGATTCATAAAGACACTAGAAAAAAAGAAAAACAAGGCTAAGTTTGACAAAACTGCACCCAGCAGGAACATCTATTCTCGACGATGCTGCTATCCATGAGGTTTTTCAGTGAGGAAGCTGGTTTTTGACACCTTGTTATAATTTTCAATTAGCGTATTTCAGCTTCACTGTTATCATTCTCCTATGTAAATGATGATGGTTTGTATTAATGTAGGAACAAATACTGTATTCTCTCTCTTATGATCATCCAGAGAGGAGCTCCTATAAGAATATGAAATTTCTCCAAGGCCGAAGGGGTGTCAAATTTAGCATGCACTGAAGTGCGGCAGCCCGTACCCCTAGACTTCTGCTCCGGACTCCCTCCGAGGCGGTCATCATTTGAGTGTTTCTGGATGGGTCCTTTGATAGAAGTTTGTTTTTAACATAACCAGAACTTGGTTGTTACAATTATAACTAGGGGAAGCCGTGACCCTTCGCTAGCACACTGAGTAGCCACTTTGACCCTAAAGCTAGCACTTGCAGGGTGGTTGAGGTGGGAATTGCAACTTGGGAATCATATTTGTCTAGTTAAGAAAAATACAAGTTAGTTTTTAAAATTTATAATTTCCTCATCATCATCATCTCCTCCTATGCCTATTGACGCAAAGGCCCTCGGTTAGATTTCGCCAGACATATATCTTGAGCTTTTAATTCAATACTTCTCCACTCATCATCTCCTACTTCACACTCCACAGTCCTCAGCCATGTAGGCCTGGGTCTTCCCAGTCTTCTAGTGCCTTGTGAAGCCCAGCTAAACGTTTGGTGAACTAATCTCTCTAGGGAAGGGCGAAGAGCAAGCCCAAACCATCCCCATCTACCCCTCATCATGATCTCATCTACATATGGCACTCAAGTAATCTCTGTTTAGTTCCATTTCTGATTCTGTCCTGCCATTTAACTTCTAATATCATCCTGAGGCCTTAATTCTCAAATCTTATAAATCTATTGGAGATAGTTTCATTGTCATACCATGACTTATGTTCATATAGTAACACCGCTCTCACTAAACTGATATCTACTGTAGTCTGATTTTTATATGTAATTTCAGGCAATTTGATTTCTAAATTTTACATAACCTAGTCATTGTCTGATTTGCTTTTTTCAATCTTTCACTAAACTCTGATTCTAAAGACCCTGCATTGGAAATCATAGTTCCTAGATACTTGAATGATTCTACCTCATTAACCCTTCCTCCTCTCAATGATATTTAATCTTCCACTGCATAATCCAATCTCATCATGTCTGTCTTTCTTCTAGCACAGTGTGATATTTCATGCATTCTGCTAAGCATCCTTAGGAAGGAGTAAGACCCTATACCCAAATGGCTGATTTACTTTGCTGGAAATATCAAAGATCTTAAGTCCTGTGTAGTAACATAAGTGATGACTACAGTCAACCTCCTAACGACATGGGCATGAAGATGCGGCAGGTGTTAGGCTAAGCCACTACCAGTGACTGGTACAGTCAAGAAAAAACCTACATCAGTGTGAAGAACATAAGTCAGAATGTATGGTCATTATGAGAAGAAATAAGTTGCATACTTTTAGCCACCCTCCCCGTCGTCCTATTTCTTATGAACTGTTGCTCGATCATGTGGCCTACGTGCATCTAGCATCCAATCCAGCCAACAGCGGAGTGACTGCTTCACCGCAGGGATGGGGAATAAAATAGAGGCAGAAGAGCCAGTCCATCTTCCCACTCATTCTAGACTGACACCGCGACTGCTATCTTAGATAGGATGTCTCTTGTCCAGTAAGAAAGCTAGACCTACTACTGTACCTTATCTGTTGAGTACAGTAACTACCACTGAGCCAAGGATACAGATACCCTCAAGTATACTCCCTTAGATAAATGGCCGAGAAAATTATCTGTTGATACAAAACTCTACACCCCTGAAAGCTTCTTCCGGAGAACCGGGAAAATCCAACATGTCTGACTTCATGCGCTCGAATCCGAGATGGTCCTTTCATCTCCTCCCTTGCAGGAAGAGTATGTCTAATTGTCACAAAGTCTGAAAAGAGCAGAGTTCTAGGACCTCCTCTCTTATTCTTTCTGTTACTAAAAGAATAGTCATAGTAGTGTTCTTTCCGGACAATGGGTTCTAGGTCCTGAATACGCACTCCTGAGCTAAGGTGATGAAGGAATTCTATCTGCGTTAGCACAGCTTGGGGTTATAAAGGTCAGTGTTGAAGGTTGAAGCACTACAGTATTTACTACTTGTCACACGTGTTCATGCGCGATTGCTAGAGCAACCTGTGAACTTGTGAACAGTTCTATGCAGCTTGAACTCTTTAGAAGCTCCCCAAGTCTAGATGACTCGTGAAGTTCAGACTTAAGCCAAAGATGAAAATTTGGTCTAAGGACTGTGCAGTATTCTTCACCACAGTTTAATGAAAATAACTGAAACAGTTGATGATGATACAATCAGCTTGTAGTTCTCTGGAAGCGACTGAGGTTATGTCGAGCCTCTACATTGTCTTCCGATTGCTTAGCAGACAATACAATGGCTACGAGAAGCAGGCAAGGAGTAAACATCTTAAATTCCCAGAGATATTGGAGGATATCGTCATATGCTGCTAACAGAGAGGTATGGGGAAAACTGAAAGTTTCTTGTTCAGCTGAAATATTGAGCAGATCATGCGATGATGACAACTTGAAGATAAACCTTTCAGCTCAGTCATGATGAAGAGAGTTCAAGAAAAACAAGACATTGTAGAAATAATTACTTTACCAACTCCTTTGGAAAGCTTATAAGTAGCAACACTGCATACGATACTAGTAGGTTGAAAAACCAGGGACTTTCTTGTGCGGATCACATCTGCGAAATGAATAGGAGGATATTCAAGTGGGTGACCCCTCCCTCCATTGACAAGTCTGTGGACTACACATTCTCTGGAGGTGAGGAGTTCTTAAGATAAGGATCTTTGTAGGTAGTAGGTTGGCCAAGGCACCAGCCACCCATTTAGATACTACTGCTAAAATTTATTGGGTCCTTTGACTGGCCAGATAATACTACACTGGATCCCTCTCTGATTATGGCTCATTTTTTCTTACTTGCACATAAACCAAATAGTCTGGCATATTCTTGACATTCTCCTCTTTCCTCATACACCTGACAACACTAAAATAACCAAAATACAGTATTCTTCTTCCCTGAAGGGGTTAACTCCTGCACTGTAATTGTTCAGTGGCTACTGTCCACTTGGCAAAAGCAGAGGAGACCCTAGCTATTGGCCATTTGGTAAAGGTAGAAGAAACTCTTTGGTTATGGTAAGAAGCTCCTCTAGGACGACATTCAAAAATCTGCGTCCTTATTTCCTTTCCTCACAGAGCTATTTTCTCTGTTGGAGCCCTTGGGCTTATAGCATCCTGCTTTCCCAACTAAGGTTGTAGCATAACCTGTTAAAATAATAATAATCCCACCACCACTTGGGTAGGTCTTTCCATATTTTTGTTCCAGAGAGCAACTAAAGGTATGGAGGACACTAGTTGCTGACTAGTAGTACTACTGAAATTACTGAGTGATCATTGGGTAACTTCGACAAGAACTTGCCTTACTAACAAGCAAAGGGAGTCTCAAACATAACTGACGAATGAGTGCAACGACCTTGGTAATTATAGGCCAAAACTTAGATCTCTGCTTTAGTAGGCAGACTAAAGTCGAGTGTCATAGGGTCAATGGTTCTCAACATCTTCGAAGAATCCCTTAAGATATATATTGGCTGGCCCACGCATGGAACTGAATAATTCCATGGTAACAAGTAGGAAGAATGAGCTTTAGCTGGTTTCCTTCACCAACTGAACTGCTTCTGGCTCTAATGCTTTCTAAGGTTGAAGGGCACTAACTACCTCGGGTTTTGGGCAACGAACAAAAGTGTGATATCACAGAAGTGCCTGTCCTAGGATGGATAGGATTCTTCCTGACAACTGAGCTAGCACAATGCGGCTTCTTGGTGCTTGTAAGAGTGATAGGAGTGCTGAAATAGGACCTAGGAAATCACCTGTTCCTAACCTTATTGAGTGACGAGCTGGAAGGTCTTTGCGTTTGATAGGAAACCATAAAAATCCTTTAAAATTCTAAGCTTTTTTTCCCATAAAACTTGGCATGTGGGAAGCTCTCATGTCATGAATAGATCCAGGAACTGTAACAGTCTCATTGCACCCCAAAGTCTCTAGCCTGAGAGCACTGGGAAGGAACAGATGACAGAAGATAGGTGTACAGTACTAGTTCTCTGATGACTCAAAAGTGACAATCACCTGAAGAATGAACGTAAATTCAGAATATGTAGTTTCCAATTGCATAGTTTCTAATTACATGGTTCTTGGTCATAAGGATTCCGATGGCTCATTTTCAGTTGCAGTCAATCAGATGGCAACTATGATTGTGGAAAACCTGCACAAAGAATTCCATCTCAAGGGGAAAGCTCACAATTGTTAAGTTCCTTTGAAGGCAAAAACATGAAGGGAAGACTAGACAAATTCAGCACTCGTGAAATGAAGACCTCGTCGCTCATACCCATACAACATGAGAATGACAATAGGCTCCTTTTCAACGATAACATGGCATGGAAAACTGGCACAAAGCAGCAGTCAAAAGTTATGTAACCCGAAAGCCAACAAAGAGATTCAACCAGGAGTTATACAAATGCAATATGTCCAAATAACACATAGAACACTGATCCAGTAGTGACTGGTCAATGTGGCACTGTACTATACTGTACCACACAAACAATGACCAAGTGCATAAAGACTAGAGGCAATATGGAAGGCCGGACTAGTGGAGCTCAAGTGCGTGCTGATTGTCTGTGGTGATCATGTCGCGAGATCGGCCAGCTGCAACAAGACAGTCTATCAATGTCAAAATGTTTTTACCATTCATTGATTGCACATTCAAACCCACTCTTTCTCCTTCTTTGTCTGCATCTTTTCCCACTTTTACGTGGGGTTGATGTTTCTGGCCAGCGTTCTCCATCTACCTCTGTCCCACACTTCATTACCGTTTAATCCCTTTGATCGAAGGTCATTCTTGTTTGGTTATCTTTTCTGGAACCCTTCAAAGAGGGAAGGATATAAGGGCAGCATCCATCATCCTAAAGAAAGGTGAGAGAGGTTAGTCTCGTACAAGGCTAAGCAGTGATAATAGGTGTAAACCTATGCTATCTGAGAAGGAGACGTTCCTAATACGAAACCACTTGCTTCGAGTACGACACATCAACATAAAGAGATTGAATTCCTAGAAGGGTACTTTTTCGATACTCATGTTGATTTCCTCAGAATAAGATCTTCCAAGCACTGGCATCACCCAATTTTTCTAGGCATCTTCCCAGCGTAGGAGAGGTATGAGACGTTTAACCCGTCCTGACCACTACCACATACGTATTTATGCGGAAGGAAGCATTCCCAATATGAACCTTTCTTCTCATGTCCTGTACAAGATGAGAGTGCAACAGGATAGTCTTCCCAGATGGGCCTGCTGTAGGAACATAAATGAGGCTTAAGAGACGTCAGTGTTCTAGGAATGTCCCAGAGTGGGAGACGGACAAGGGTACAGTTGCTAGCATCTTAACCAGCGATGCTTAGCTTGAAATTCGGAGCATACCACTCCTGTCTATTGTACCATAACTCGTTTTCAGGAAGGGGAGAATTTTGGTATGGCATTATTCCTTCCCCGAAACCATGCAGATAAGTGGCCAATGACTTTTGAGTCTTAGTCGGATAAACAGTACTTTGCCTCGCCGACTAATTGCTCTTCCTCTTCAAGTCGGGACATCTGAAGCACGGCTGTAGGTGAGAAATAAAAAACAGGAACAGGTAACGGGACAGGGTAAAGCCCTTTCTTCCCATCACCCATATGAGTGCTTGGTTCCAGGAGCAGGAATAGTCAAATCTTCTTCATAAAGTGGAAGTACAAAAGCCCCTGTAGAGTTCGATGATCATAAGTGCATGTAAAGCTGGTAAATGACCATAAGCACATGAAAAGCAGTCAAGAGAAGCTACCTGCTTAGACTAAAAATTGAGGATGAGCGGGAGGGTCACTTGTCGCAAACTGGTCCTGCGTTTGAAGATTCCATGACATATATTGTCCTTGGAGCATAGGAAAGCTGTTTATGCTTATTAAAGCATTAGCTAATGTATGAGTAGTATTGAAAAGAAGTACATGACAGGAGCCCTGTGAACATTCCATTCCCTGAATGGTCACCAGATTGGCAAGTCAAGCAGCTTCTGATCTAAGTAAAACCGGGCCTAGTATTGTATGACTTAGCTGAATCGGCAAAACGCAGATTTTTTTTATGTAGTATAATTGAATGGTCTCAGTAGAACTGGTCGACTAAAACTAGGAAGCGAGAATGTCTTGCTAGCTACTTGCTGGGCATCATCTAAGGTGTCCATCCATAAACTTCCTGGAAGTCTGAAGGAGGATAGAGAGAGTGAGAGAACTGCACCCTCTGTCTTGATTGAGGACCCAGTGTTAAATCTCGTATAGGACAGAGTACAAAAAAAAATTCTATACTGGAAAATGAGGTACATTCTAGGTGTACCATTCTTCTTGGTTACGTACACTAAGGTGTGCAAGTACGAAGATGAGCACACACTAATTGGTGACTGTGTTCAAACATGGGATAGCAGAGCAAGCAAATAGCAGAAAGCGTTTTACCCAAAGATTGCGCATGAAAAGAAGAGTGTGAATCTAGAAGAGCATATGCGTGAACAGATGAATGGATGCTGAGAGAGGCAGTTGTCTACAGGAGAATTTTCCAGCTCAGAAGAATTATCGTTAAATGTGGTGCGGCATACACGAACCGAACCGTAATGTGTTCGCAATTTTGAAACAGAGTGCCAACTATAGAGCATGCTCGTGCGCGAACAGGTGTGAAATCAGGATCTGATGAATGCATGTCACAATGGGGGGGCAGGGTATGCAATACAGATAGTACAGTACTTGCAATCAAAAGATCACAAGCCTAGTGGTGAGCTTACTTGTAAGAGATTAGCAAATTGCACGCTCTCTTCATGCACACGAAAGCATGTACACCCTCTGAGACCAATGAATGTCTGATAGGGGGGGATGAGCAAACAGCAAAAGATTAAAAAATTTCAGAAACTATGTGCAGAATGTAGAACGCATGTGTTCCTTGGACTGCATGTGAATAGATAAATGCATAAGAATGAACGCGTGTGCACCATCAGTGGCGCGAACAATTTTACATGCTATAAGTCAACAGCATGCGAGTCAATTAAAGAGCATATACGCTCCAATGAGCATGAGCAATCGCGAACAGGTGAGGTGGTGCTCCCTTAGGGGCACATGATCGCAAACAGGTGACGGCGCAAACAATCATGTATTTTCCCAAGATCACATAGGCTAGTAGCATGCTAATGCACTAAAAGTGACGAAGCACTCCAGGAAATATTTTCATACTATCTCTTTGTCCTCATTCCAGGATTGGGCAACTCTCTCCCACGGGGAAAGAAACGGCATGTCACATATACTGTATATAACTCATATCAATCGGTCTTAAAGAATTAATTGTCCAAAACGGGGAAAAAGAAAGAGCTTAAAATTCAATTAAAAAGGAAGCAACAAAAGGGATTGATACTATGGGTATCATTACTGCATGATGACAATATTGTATCTAAAATTAGAGCAGGAAAATACATAAGAAGAACCATTGAAGCTCATGTAACACTAAGACTTGCCCCTTTCAAATGCTACACTGTTGAATTTTACAAATTGCACCCAGATGTCAAATAAAATTTGGAACCTGAGCAGGCAAGCTGAAGATACTAAAGAGCAGATATCCAACATTCAGGCCCACTTCACACAAGCAGTTTGAAACCGTGTGGCAGATTTCCGCATGTCTTCACGCAAGCAGTTATTTTCCATGCGGTTTATCTCCATCAGAGAACAGAATACTAGCCAGTCGGTATTTGTTCGAGTCTGAGGACGTGAAGAAGAAAGTAGTCTGTCTGCCTGTATTTAAAGATTGGATAATTTTATCTTAGGTCATATACTGTACAGTATAAGAAAAAGATATATCACTTGTATAATCATGATCTTATTTTGTTTAGTGTACCTCTGCTAGTACAGTGAATAATAATAATAATACAATTCATATTAATCACTGAAAAAGAGCAACAGAAGAAGAATGCCTACCCTCTACAACAGCTGAACCACTATGACTACCACAAGGGAAAACCTCTCGTCTGAAGGGAGCCATAAACTTCCTAAGTGTGCTGTGCGGTTTGCAAATCCCTACCGTCCGGATAATCTGCCGCAGGGATATTTTCCGCAGATTGTGAAGGGCCTCATTGATCTAGATTGATTTCTAAACCGCATGGTTTCAAACCACTCGTGTCAAGCGGGCGTCAAAGCGACTCTTCACTACATGCATATGATGAATACAATGATCATGTATATCAGATCTATCTAACTGAAAATTGGGAGTTACATCTGGCATCAATTGAAGATTTTGCGTAGTACTTTTTTGGCCTTTATATGACAAGCTATTCAGGTAAGACAGTATAGTACATATCGTATATGAAACAGATAGAATGCAAACAGCCAGACTTATGGAACAAGTTTATAAAAGGACATTGGGTAATTTATGAGAAAACTACCTATTTGCACTTTAGGTTCAAATGAAGCTTTTGAACATGTAAAGGCAGCAATGAAATCACTTGTGATTTGGTAAATACTGTACAGTATAGCACAAAGGAAACAGGCACTGACGAGACTCTTTAAGTCTGTATTCAATTATCCAATGACATAAGGTAACACTTCAATACCCACTTCAAAGATGACATTTGATGAGGATAGAGAATTTGGTGGATCTAAAACATTCTTGGGAATTTCACGATAAGCAATTGTTTCTTGAATAAAATGTATTTACCTATTATATCAGAAGGGTTGAAAAACTCAAAGAAAATGAGCAACAAAGAAAAGAACACATTCAAGTGGTATACACACCTAAAACAATGAAGTAAAAAATAATGTTACATGGAAACCTATAGAGAAAAAATGGCAAAATGACTATAATTCAACCACTGGTAAAAAGTTACATGTAGATACGAAATTAAACTGTTATTGGTGGTTACTAGTCACTTCCTCTGCAAAGCCTACCTCAAGATATTTTCAGTAACTTCTATCACCTTCATGTCTAATCTAGAATTAGAATAACTTGGCCTACTTCACCTAGGTAATCTATAATTTAGTGATTGATACATTTTCAGAAATAATCAAAGCTGTAACTTGGAGTTGTATGTATGGTTTTTCCATTATTCATATAATGCCATGATTTTGACCATTTTTCATCAGAAATGAAGAGTTTCAGAGATAGAGGACCAAAACAAAAAAATCAAGAGTGTATCAACCGGAAACCCTGGGCTATTGAGTCAGGGAAGATGATGATTGGGGAAATAACCTTCCCTACCGGTTATATATATACTTTAATTTATAGCCAGATACAAGAGCCATATATTTTTACTATTCGTCATCTTGTATTTTATCCATTTCTGACCATGAATATTTGGGCCAAAACACCAGTTTACGAGTTCTCCTAACACCCTATATAAAAAAAACTAGGCTATGGGGTATCCCAGAGGGAGAAAAATCAAATGGTCAGAAATGCATAATAAACACAAGATAACCAGTAGTAAAGATATACAATATGGTTCACGTAAGTGGCATGAAAATAAAGTATCATAATAACCTATAATTTATATCACGTCTTTCAAATGATCCTTGCTCAGCTGTAGCTCGTTTGCTCAAATTTAACCATTATTTCATTACCCTTCTCTTCTGATAAGCTATACATATGCAATGCCCCCAACGCAACTAGTCATACGGAGAAAAATGGCAAAATAGCCAGCACTTGTACATTTTTTATAGAAAAAATCCAGTTTTGCTAGAAATTACAGTGCTGACCTTGGCATGGTGGTGGAAGATATTTTTTTTTCTTTTTTTTTTTGGGGGGGGGAACTGTGACAATTCATGTTATGGTGAATATATATGCTTTGATTTTATTCTTTTACGATTCTATAGTTTCTGAATAAATTTTCTTATACTTATTTATTTAATTTTACACAATATTATAACAAAGGCTAAACATTTTTTTGAGCAGTAGCCCCATTAATCTTGGGTATGAACGGCCACTGAATTAAAGTATCATATACCTACCCTACTAACCAAACTTTACATTAAGGCACCAGTCTTAACCTGACTGTGGGGTCTTTACCCTGGTGAACCCTTTTGACAGGTGTATACTAAAAGTCGGAGGCATTCGGAAACATACCGGGGGCATTTTTTGTGTAATTGATTTGTTTTCTTGCAAGATGTTAAATAATAATACTGCACATCTATGGTATTTGTATAATATTTATTTGTACGCACAAAGTAAATCAAAATTATATTACATGACATTGATTTTAATATTGTATTTTGAATGTGATTTATGTTTTAATCACTTTTATTATGTTATTTCCATGATATGTTTATTTGCTTTTTGATGTTTTTCTTGTCTTATTTTACTAATAAGGACAAATATTTTTATCCTACATTTCTACATCATTCCATTTCATCTGTTTGCGCTGAGATAAATACGCAATATCTTCAATTCCAAGGTCAATAGAAACATAGAGCTCTCTTTTCAACCAATTTCTAAATGCCTCTAACTTCAAGTATGTACCCTTTTGACATGACCTGAATTATCGCATCACTTAAAAAATTTCTGTGAGGTCTGAACATGATTTTCAAGTTGAGCACATCATAAAGCCTGCATGAAATAAAATATATACAAAACTGATCACTTTATTTACCAATATTGGAGCCTTTGTATAACGATTGACAGGTTCATGTAAATATTACACCATCTAACCTAAACTTCCCCACTTAACCTAAGCTAACCTACAAGACCTACTTATCTAAAGGAGGGGCATCAGCATCTCTACGATCCCCCCTTAAGTTACGTTTTTCATGCAGCGATTGTTACAATCATTGCTGAGCACTAATTACATTTATTCCTATGGGCCTGTTTGGCAACAAGCGATTATCACTACAGTTGCGAGCGATTATCGCTACAGTTGCGAGCGATTATCGCTACAGTCGCGAGCGATTATCGCTAGTCGCAAACAATCATCGCTGGCTCCAAATAGTCGCTCGTTGCAGAACAGCCCTATAGGAATAAATGTAATTGGTGCTCAGCAATGATCGCCACAATAGCTGCATGCAAAACATACCTTTAGACTACCTTCTTTATAGCGAGAGGGTTGAAAATAGGGGTTATGGGACATGGCCGTCATCATACATACAAACCCCCCCAAATAAATTTTTTTAAACGTTCAATTTACATCCATGTACCAAAATAAAACTTATGCGAACGTTTACCAATTAAAATTCTAACCTAACCTGACTTATGGCAAGCTAGTCCCCACATATCTTAATACCGACTAAGGCTAAGCTACTCTTAGAACTAGTTCCTTCACAGCAAGATAAAAATCTATGTAAAATAGTTAAACTACGATTAGCATAAAGAAAACAGACATAACTCGTGCAAATAGGCTAATAATCTAAAATATTTCTACCTTAGCCTTTATTGGTCACTTCAGCCAGCTTAAGATTCCGAGGAATTGCACTAGCATTTCTAAACTAGCTTAAACTAGACCAATTAGGCTAAACTATAAATGCAACTTTTCTCCTATCTCACAAGTTATTTTCTCATCCAAGTTTCATTATTCAATAACTATAACAAACTGTATGTAAATGACCACTTTTCTTATGAAAATTAAGCCTTACCTTCCAATATATGGGAAAAAAATCCGTATCCAAAGTGAATTTCACGCACACACACATGAACCAAATCGAAACTTTTTTTCCCCAAGATA
>NC_090747.1:95146534-95156534 GCF_036898095.1 Palaemon carinicauda | reverse complement strand
TGCGAGAACGTAAGGAAATTTTGAGGTCACTGATTACCAAATTGGTTTTGATTTAATGTTGTTAAGAAGGCAGTCAACAAAACAAAAACCACCTCAAGCTGGAAAACAGTTTATTGATAGTGTGTGTGTGCGCGCGCGCGTGTGTGTGTGTGTGTGTAGCAAAGGTTCTTAGGACAGACTTAAGAAAAGCTAAAGTCTAAGAAGATGGATTTTACCCTTGGAAAAGCCGACGAATAACGATTTAGAAAACAGAAAGAGAACAAATTTCAAAGACAATTTACAGAAAATAAGAAATTCAATTATTATTATTATTATTATTATTATTATTATTATTATTATTATTATTATTATTACAAGCTAAGCTACAACCCTAGTTGGAAAAGTCAAATGCTATGAGCCCAAGGGCTTTAACAGGGAAGGAAAGGAAACAAGGAATAAATAAACTACAAGAGAAGTAATGAACAATCAAAATAGAATATTTTAAGAACAGTAACAACATTAAATTGGATCTTTCATATATAAACTATAAAAACTTCGAAAAAAACAAGAAAAAGAGAAATAAGATGGAATAGTGAGCCCGAGTGTACCCTCAAGCAAGAGAACTCTAACCCATGACGGTGGAAGACTATGGTACAGAGGCTATGGCACTACCCAAGACTAGAGAACAATGCTTTGATTTTGGATTGTCCTTCTCCTAGAAGAGCTGCTTACCATAGCTAAAGAGTCTCTTCTACCCTTACCAAGAGGAAAGTAGCCACTGAGCAATTACAGTGCAGTAGTTAACCCTTTGAGCAAAGAAAAATGTTTGGTAATCTTAGTGTTGTCAGGTCTATGAGGACAGATTAGAATGTGGAAAGAATAGGACAGATTATTCTGTATAAGTGTAGGCAAATGAAAAATAACCTGTAACCAGAGAGAGGGACCCAATATAGTATTGTCTTACCAGTCAAAGGACCCAATAACGCTCTAGTGGTAGTATTTATTTCCCTGTTGGAACCCACTGGTTTATAGCACACTGTTTTTCCAAATAAGGTTGTAGCTTAGCTAGTAATAATAATAATAATAATGACGTCATGGCTGGATTTAGCAGGCTCAACAGGATTCGCTGTAGATTCCCATTGTATGGGCATAACTTCAAACCGCGCTCAGGTCTGATAGAATCCACCGAAAACATTTCCTCAACACAAGATTTAGGGCTGGGTATTGAAACTGAGTGGCTTAGTGTTTATTCTGACAAAATCTGATAATCTGTTCGATCCTGGACTGTTGCCCAGAAGATTGCCCCGCTGTAAATGGTTTCCAGTATCTGCTTGGTCAAGAAAATAAGCTTGAGACTAAGAATCTAATCCCTCAGAACTTGTTGACGAACCAAATGATTGATCATTTTATAAACTCTATTCAATGAATGTATGCTCTATATACGTACATACATATATGATATTTATATCAAATATTTATATATATACACACATATATATACAAATATATATACATATACATATATATATATATATATATATATATATATATATATATATATACATATATATGCATGTATATATATATATATATATATATATATATATATATATATATATACACACACATACATATATATATATATATATATATATATATATATATATATATATATATATATATATATATATCTTTTCGACTAAGTAGAACAGAGTACGAAACATGACCTAAGACACGAAACGTGAGAACACTTTGTGGTTAAAGAAAAAGATTTAAAGGTGAGGCGAGTTCTGGGCCAATGATTTGCAAAGTGATTTTGATTTAATCATGCTAAGAAGAGAGATAACGGAAGAAGTCCCTAAGCAGAAAGGCAATATTCCAAATGAGAGATGGTAAGATTGTGTGTATATATATATATATATATATATATATATATATATATATATATATATATATATATATATATATATATATAGATTAAATACTTATATATATATATGTATATATATAAATATATATATATATATATATATATATATATATATATAGATTAAATACTTATATATATATATATGTGTATATATATATATATATATATATATATATATATGTATATACATACAGATTAGATGTATATGTATATACATATATACATATATACAAACCCAATTGTGCATAATGGTTTCATATAGTATGTCATAGTAATTCATGGAAAAAGTTCTAATAGTGTTTTTTTTTTTTTCTGGATAAAACGGAGAATTGTAAAAGTTTTCGGATGTAATTGAAAACGACTGAAGGAAAAAGGATTTTTCTGAATTTTAGACACTAATGAAGATGGAGTGTAGTCGTGCATATTTTTAATGTAATTCTTTTAATAGGCCCTAAAACAAAAATGAGAGTTCAGTTTCGAAATGTACAATTTCATTACTCCTATTAAAATGGCACATGGCCACTCTACTAACGCTACAGTTCTGAAGATACTTTGTTGATTTTAGAAATGGCCGCGAGACCTTGGAGGAAATGACCTGGGGCAATTGGCATAATATAAACTTGCATCGAGTTATTCAAGTTTTTTGGAAAGGCTTTGTGGTTTTTTTTTTCTAAAAAATTTCGGAGTTAATTATTCTTTATATTAGTTTCATCATTTTTCTACTCTAATAAAATGAGCATATTGTTTTGTTAACCTTTACGGCTCATTATTTATAATTTGTTTGTAGAAAAAAAAATGATAATATGATATAGATAAAAAATAAAATTTAAAATATGCCTTGAAATGTTTGCATACTCTGATTTGATTAACATTTACCGGGTCACAAATCTGAGTAACCCTGTAGTAGTTATGAGTCCTATATAATATCATACAATGCAATCAAGTCTCTCTCTCTCTCTCTCTCTCTCTCTCTCTCTCTCTCTCTCTCTCTAGTCTTGCAATGGTAGCTTACAAAAGTAAATTAGTCAGGCTGCTTCGATGAATTATTACCTTCTTCCTCGATACGTTTAAGAAAAGAAGGGAATTGAAGAACGCAAACGAAGGTTTCTTCAACTTTATTAATTGCTTGAATGAGATCACGCAAGAATCAGATTTTTAGGTTGGCTTTATTTTCATTAGATTTGTACAGATACCAAGTTAACGAGTATACTATGGATTTCAAATTTATGATACTATACGTAAGAAAAAAAAAACGCAGATTGTTTTTTAAAAAAAAGGTGCAATCTATAGGTATAGAGCAATAGTTCCCAACCTAGGGGAAATATGAAGCTTCCAGGGGGGAAATAATTAAACTATCTACTAACTAAAACATGCAGAAAATGTCCTCATAGTACGTGCGGCAATATGTTGTTAGCCATTCAATTTTGATAGGATCATATCAGTTCTCACTGACATGATATTCAAGGGGAGAATTAGAGTATCATGCCCATTTCTGAGGCAGGCGAGTGGGCAAGAGGGCTGGGCGGGGCATGAAGGGGGAAATCTGGATGGTTGAACTGGGTGCAGGGGGGAAATGACAGAAAAAAGTTTGGGAACCACTGGTATAGAGGGTCTGTATTCTAAAGTTAGGAAGCGAGGTGTGTGCATTTTTAATTTTGTATAGATTTGGCTCTGGACTCTATGATTGACCAAACTAAAAGAGTATTGTTTTAAAAGAATTCCTCGATTTTAAATACATGTCTCTCCTGCCGAATAAACACTGCCATTTGAACTGGACATTGGATGAAACAAAGTAAATGTATTTTTTGGTACATATATATATATACTGTATATATATATATATATATATATATATACACATTTATATATATATATATATATATATATATATATATATATATATATATATATATATGTGTATATGTATGTGTATATGTATGTATGTATATGTATGTATGTATATATATATATATATATATATATATATATATATATATATATACATATATATATATAATATATATATATATATATATATATATATAAATATATATATATATATATATATATATATACAAAGGTTATTTTGACACTATATAATATGTTAAACATTCAGCTACTCAAAACAATAATAAACAATAACCGTAAAAATAAACATGTTTTAGATTAATTATCATGGAAAGGTTATTTTTTCTTTTGTAAATTACAAGAGCTAAAATACTGCTCCCATCAAAACTTCTTTTCACCTTCAAAATATTATTTTTCAAATGTACAAATAAAGCATTTGATATTTTGCAAGTTTTTCAGAATATCCTTATTGATGTGGTTTTCCAGTTTACCCAAAATGATTGAATAAACATTTGGAGTTTCCTTTTACCCTTCTGTAAACGACTACATCAAGTTCCTCAATTCGATGCAATTAAAAGTAATGTCTTTTATACTTGTTCCATCAAAGTCAAAGTTTTAAAGTTCAGGGTATAAATTTTAACTTCTTCCACTGAGGTTAAAATTTATACCGTGAACTTTAAAACTTGGCGCTTTTACTAGTATACAGTTATTGTTAAAGCTTTATGTGGATGAGATCATAATGAGGGGTAGATGGAGATGGTTTGGGCATGCTCTTCGCACTCCCCAAGAAAGATTAGTTCACCTAACGTTCAGCTGGGCTCCACAAGGCACTAGAAGAGTTGGAAGACACAGGCCTACATGGCTGAGGAATATGAAGCACGAAGTTGGAGATGATGAATGGAGAAATATCGAATTAAAAGCTCAAGAGAGAGGCGACTGGTGAAATCTAACCGTGGCCCTCTGCGTTAATAGGCGTAGGAGATGATGGTGATGATGATGATATAGCATAAACAGTCTCCGATGTTATATTTTGGAAAATAAAAACCTTTATAATGCACAAGGGCGATTCCATAATAATTTGACTGACCCTAACCTTATTGTTCTTAGAAGATGAATTTTTTAAAGTAATTTTTCTGCATATCCATATGCAAAATGAATTACGGAAACTTTCGCATAAGATTTTGTCTGTTTGACCCAGAATTTCTAGTACAGATTATTAAAAACTCCTCACGTTATCCCCATTAGTCGACTATCTCCCTTTGGAAGGGGTGGGGTGGTCCCTGCCCCACAATTGAACAAAGATGAACACCTTTTCTTCAAGGATGCTTTGTTTCAATTTTGACTGAAATG
Source organism: Palaemon carinicauda (assembly GCF_036898095.1). Classification (NCBI taxonomy): domain Eukaryota; kingdom Metazoa; phylum Arthropoda; class Malacostraca; order Decapoda; family Palaemonidae; genus Palaemon; species Palaemon carinicauda. The sequence continues at coordinate 95,151,427 of NC_090747.1, read as the reverse complement.
GGTTCAGGGGTTCTGGAGTAGCATGCTATATGAAAAGTTTACGATATACATATATACATTATTATTATTATTATTATTATTATTTCTTGCTAAGCTACAACCCTAGTTGGAAAAGCAGGATGCTATAAGCCCAGGGGCCCTAACAGGGAAAATAGCCCAGTGAGGAAAAGAAACAAGGAAAATAAAATATCTTAAGAACAGTAACAACATCAAAATAAATATTTCCTATATGAACTATAAAAACATACATACATACAAACTTTGACCAAAAACCTTGCCCGCTTTCAGCACAGGTCAACTAAAAACTAAGGCAAATCAACGAGGGTTTTCAAGACGTTTAAACCACACCCTTACCTACTAGATACTCTCGACCTTCACAGACAGAACATTAGCGAAAGTAGACTATTTTCCGTATGTGGGATATTTATTAAAGTGTTATTTATCTTAATTATATAAAATGGATAACAGCAAGTGACTTGGGGTTTAAAGTTACAAACTACCTATAAGAAATAAAGGAAGGAAGTGAGCATAAAGGGATAATAGAAAGGGAAAAGGGGTGTGACCATAGATGTCTATATATCTATGGGTGTGACATTTAGTCGACGATTTTCATAGTTTCCACTACTGTTGCATCATACGATAAGTAGCCTATACAACTTCTCCACTTCTAAGTTCTTACGCATTTTATTAGAAATACATAATACGTTACTCTTTACATAAGTTCGAAACCGAACATAGTTTTATGCCTCAAGTATTGATAATTATAGAACAATAATTATCGTATTCCTCATGACTCCGCTTTTCGAAGACATTCGAGTTAAGAGAAAACTAAGTACGCAGCTTTTGTTTTCCTTATATTTTAAAGATGAAGCTGATCTTTGATAAAAAGTATGGCATTCCACGTCTAAAACTCAACATTAAAATGAAAAGAACAGTAAAAACCTTGATTAGACCGACAGTTATATAAAAAAATGCCCACCACCATTTCAATCTAAGCGTTATCTGTCGGATTCATCTTGTGATATGACCTTTGTAATAACCAACCATGGGAACTAAAATAAACGGATTCAGAGCCGGCTTCACAGGGTGGACCACTTTTTGTCGTATTCTAACCACCTCTATTTGTCTCCCTAACTGCTTTCTTCCGATTATTTTCCTTCGAAGCTATTCCAGTATTTTATTTACTTCCAGTCTCATTTTGTTTTCTATATTCTCCTCTCATCTCAACTTCTCTCAGTGTAACTGAAAATATTGATAAGCTTCCATATCTCTTCAATAGAATTGTATTACCAAAAGCCTTCTTATTTTTCAATGTTAAATAAAACGATTCTACACCTATATGGCGATCAATAATTACAGTAGGCCTAAAAGATCCAATTCTGTCATTATTGCTATAGCTCCAGGATTGACTTGACAGTAATGCTAGGCAGATGGTCACTCTACTTTCAAAATACAATCAATGATTCAAGTACTTGATACTTTGGAAGATCCTTGACCTTGATTCTTATCCAGGGCTTGACCGAGAATAGCTGCCAGAATGGCTTCCATATCTTCCAAGACGATGCTTCGAAATCGACAACTCAATAAAACCAATTTGGGGAACGAAAGTTACAAGTGACTACTTGTCAAAAAAAAAAAAAAAAAAAAAAAAAAAAAAAAAAAAAAAAAAAAAAAAAAAAAAAAAACTCTAGTCCCGTAAGACCAGTTAATGGAATGCTTTTAAATTTCTTGTCAAAATACCTAGGAGTTTATTGTAATGAATAATCGGTATACATGGTTTTCGTCTGGTCAAAATTATTATGTTTATTATCATTATTAATAACATTGATTTTCACACCAAACTTCCATCTTTGAAGATGCTGGAGGAAAAGAAAACACTTATGAAACGATAGAAATAAAAGTAAAAATAGTATACACACATGTACTGTATATGTATCTATATGTGTACATAGTTTATATACAGTATATACGTACACACATATAAATATATATATATATATATATATATATATATATATATTTACATACATATAGTTTATATATATTCTAGTATACGTGACCCAACAAAAAATAATAGCTAAATATTTAGATAGACATGCGCACACACGCACGTGTAGCCCCCTCTGACCTGAATATGACTATTCCCTCTCCCTTTCCCGAAGGACGGGGAAAATTCTTCGTTACCGGAAAGAAATATATATATATATATATATATATATATATATATATATATATATATATATATATATATATATATGTATGTATATATATATATATATATATATATATATATATATATATATGCGTAGAAAAATGTTAGTGATAAAATGTAACATGAGTAAAATAAGACAAATACAGAGATCCCGTCTCAAGAACTTGCAAGTCTATCGTTTGCGTTTGATATGGTATTCTGAGTTGTGGAAGATAAAGGGAGATAAATAGGTTTAACGCAAGAGAGGATGGTGTCTGTGTGAATTTGACAAAAAATAATTTAAGATGCTAGATTAAACTAGTAAAAATAGACCTTTTGAAATGAGACGACAGTTTCGTATAGGAGAAATATATGTTTAAATGATATTATACAATTAAACTTTAAGTGGTTATTTGAATTATGTACCATATATTTTGAGATTAATAAAATCTGCTACTAAAATCTGCAATTCAAGTTTTATGAAATGATTACTGTATATGCTAAAAGCAGCTACCGTAGTGTTCCACGGGTTAGAGAGAGAGAGAGAGAGAGAGAGAGAGAGAGAGAGAGAGAGAGAGAGAGAGAGAGAGAGAGAGAGAGAGAGAGAGTATAAAAAAATTAAACACAAAGTGATAATTAAATCATAGCTACATGGACAGGAAGATATTTGCCCAACAATAATTCCGAGACCAAGACAGTCCTATCTCGAACTTTTCCAAATTCAATATACAATTCTATGTCGTTCACAGTACAAGCAACACCCAACAGTCCTTGGAAGAAAAGTTCACAAGAACAGAGATACGTATCACCGACGAGGCAAAGCAATCCAGAGTAATGAATAGTTAACGGCTTCGTGACGGAGATGAAAGAGATTAGCGAGAATTGCTATAAGAACCGTCGTAAAATGAACAGGTTCACGCGGGCATGTTACAGACGAAAATGTAAACTTTAAGTCATGGAGAGAAAATGTTATGGGCAGTTTCTGTTTTTTTAGCTACGTTTTTACGGCAAAATGGAACCACTTCTAGAAGTACGGTATGTTTTGCTGCGTGCATAGTGTTTTGGAAACGAGGGATTACAGGTGGTGGTGTGGTGAGATTATAAAAGTTAAAGGATAAAAGAAGTAAAATAGTGAAAATAAAGTCTGTGTATATATATGTTTTGTTTCTTGTTGTTGTTGGCTACCCCCCAAAATTGGGGGAAGTGCCTTTGGTATATGGATGGATGGATATATATATACATACAGTATATATTCGTATACATTTACACCAATACAAACACATATACAGTATTTATACATATTATAAATACATATATAAATATATATATATATATATATATATATATATATATATATATATATATACACATATATATATATATATATATATATGCGTATATATACATATACATGTGTATATATATATATATATATATATATGTATATATATATATATATATATATATATACATATATGCATATATACTGTATGTAAATATACAGAATTTGATGGTAACAGGATATTCCTCTGTGTGGTATACTGTACAGTACATAGAATAAGAAAATAATTTGAGTCGATAGAGCTGCAATGATGGGTGGGTTTAGGATTTATGTTATTCTGAATTATCATATGTCATGGTTTGACGTCATAATTGGGATGGCTATTGACACGATTCATAGAATATAGTTAAATATGCTGAAAGCGGTTGAGTGTTTATGATGAAAGCAAAACATGTGCTAGAATATGTAAGTAGCTGAGTAACTCGTTTAGTGCAAAAGTGAATCTGAGATGGGAATCTGTTATGTCTCCATATCTGTTTGATTTCTTTCTGGACCCAATGATGTAAAAATTCGAAAGAAACACTAACCACAGGTGCTAAACAGTATGATCGTTAAAACAGTCCTGAATGGCTGAGGACTATGAAGCGGGAAGTAGATCATGAATGGAGAAGTATTGAATTAAAAGCTCGAGATAGAGACGACTGACGAAATTTAACCGAGACCCTTTTATTATTATCATTATTACTTGCTAGGCTACAATCCTATTTGGAAAAGCACAATGCTACAAGCCCAGGGGCTCCAACAGGGAAAATAGCCTAGTGAGGAAAGAAAACTTAAGGAAAAATTAAATATTTCAAGAAGAGTAACATTAAATTAAATATCTCCTATATAAGCTATAAAAACTTTAACAAAACAAGAGGTAGAGAAATAAGATAGAATAGTGTGCCAGAGTGTACCCTCAAGCAAGAAAACTCTAACCCAAGAGAGTAGAAGACCATGGTACAGAGGCTATGGCACTACCCAAGACTAGAGAACAATTGTTTGATTTTGGAGCGTCCTTCTCCTAGAAGAGCTGCTTACCATAGTTAAAGAGTCTCTTCTACCCTACCAAGAGGAAAGTGGCCACTGAACAATTACAATGCTGTAGTTAACCCCTCGGATTTAGAAGAATTGTTAGCTAATCTCAATGTTGTCAGGTGTATGAGGACAGTGGAAAATATGTAATAAATAGGCCAGACTATTCAGTGTGTGTGTAGGCAAAGGAAAAATGAACCGTAACCAGAGAGAATGATCCAATGTAGTACTGTTTAACCAGTCAAAAGGCCTCATAACTCTAGCGGTAGTATCTCAACGGGTGGCTAGTGTCCAGGCCAACCTACTATCTTAAAATCAATATGCATAAGAGGAGATGATGATGATG
>NC_090747.1:95124034-95139034 GCF_036898095.1 Palaemon carinicauda | reverse complement strand
TTAGAACTGATTAAGAAATATATTCTGCGCTTTTAGGGCTGGTCAAAAATAGATTCTACGTATTGAGAGCTGGTTAAGAAATATATTCTGCGCTTTAAGGGCTGGTCAAAAATAGATTGTACGTATTGAGAGCTGGTTAAGAAATATATTCTGCGCTTTAAGGGCTGGTCAAAAATAGATTCTACGTATTGAGAGCTGGTTAAAATATATTCTGCGCTTTAAGGGCTGGTCAAAAATAGATTGTACGTATTGAGAGCTGGTTAAGAAATATATTCTGCGCTTTTAGGGCTGGTCAAAAATAGATTGTACGTATTGAGAGCTGGTTAAGAAATATATTCTGCGCTTTTAGGGCTGGTCAAAAAGAGATTCTACGTATTTAGAACTGATTAAGAAATATATTCTGCGCTTTAAGGGCTGGTCAAAAATAGATTGTACGTATTGAGAGCTGGTTAAGAAATATATTCTGCGCTTTTAGGGCTGGTCAAAAATAGATTCTACGTATTGAGAGCTGGTTAAGAAATATATTCTGCGCTTTTAGGGCTGGTCAAAAAGAGATTCTACGTATTTAGAACTGATTAAGAAATATATTCTGCGCTTTTAGGGCTGGTCAAAAATAGATTCTACGTATTGAGAGCTGGTTAAGAAATATATTCTGCGCTTTTAGGGCTGGTCAAAAATAGATTGTACGTATTGAGAGCTGGTTAAGAAATATATTCTGCGCTTTAAGGGCTGGTCAAAAATAGATTCTACGTATTGAGAGCTGGTTAAAATATATTCTGCGCTTTAAGGGCTGGTCAAAAATAGATTGTACGTATTGAGAGCTGGTTAAGAAATATATTCTGCGCTTTTAGGGCTGGTCAAAAATAGATTGTACGTATTGAGAGCTGGTTAAGAAATATATTCTGCGCTTTTAGGGCTGGTCAAAAAGAGATTCTACGTATTTAGAACTGATTAAGAAATATATTCTGCGCTTTAAGGGCTGGTCAAAAATAGATTGTACGTATTGAGAGCTGGTTAAGAAATATATTCTGCGCTTTTAGGGCTGGTCAAAAATAGATTCTACGTATTTAGAACTGATTAAGAAATATATTCTGCGCTTTTAGGGCTGGTCAAAAATAGATTGTACGTATTGAGAGCTGGTTAAGAAATATATTCTGCGCTTTAAGGGCTGGTCAAAAATAGATTGTACGTATTGAGAGCTGGTTAAGAAATATATTCTGCGCTTTTAGGGCTGGTCAAAAATAGATTGTACGTATTGAGAGCTGGTTAAGAAATATATTCTGCGCTTTTAGGGCTGGTCAAAAAGAGATTCTACGTATTTAGAACTGATTAAGAAATATATTCTGCGCTTTTAGGGCTGGTCAAAAATAGATTCTACGTATTGAGAGCTGGTTAAGAAATATATTCTGCGCTTTTAGGGCTGGTCAAAAATAGATTGTACGTATTGAGAGCTGGTTAAGAAATATATTCTGCGCTTTAAGGGCTGGTCAAAAATAGATTCTACGTATTGAGAGCTGGTTAAAATATATTCTGCGCTTTAAGGGCTGGTCAAAAATAGATTGTACGTATTGAGAGCTGGTTAAGAAATATATTCTGCGCTTTTAGGGCTGGTCAAAAATAGATTGTACGTATTGAGAGCTGGTTAAGAAATATATTCTGCGCTTTTAGGGCTGGTCAAAAAGAGATTCTACGTATTTAGAACTGATTAAGAAATATATTCTGCGCTTTTAGGGCTGGTCAAAAATAGATTCTACGTATTGAGAGCTGGTTAAGAAATATATTCTGCGCTTTTAGGGCTGGTCAAAAATAGATTGTACGTATTGAGAGCTGGTTAAGAAATATATTCTGCGCTTTAAGGGCTGGTCAAAAATAGATTCTACGTATTGAGAGCTGGTTAAAATATATTCTGCGCTTTAAGGGCTGGTCAAAAATAGATTGTACGTATTGAGAGCTGGTTAAGAAATATATTCTGCGCTTTTAGGGCTGGTCAAAAATAGATTGTACGTATTGAGAGCTGGTTAAGAAATATATTCTGCGCTTTAAGGGCTGGTCAAAAATAGATTGTACGTATTGAGAGCTGGTTAAGAAATATATTCTGCGCTTTTAGGGCTGGTCAAAAAGAGATTCTACGTATTTAGAACTGATTAAGAAATATATTCTGCGCTTTTAGGGCTGGTCAAAAATAGATTCTACGTATTTAGAACTGATTAAGAAATATATTCTGCGCTTTAAGGGCTGGTCAAAAATAGATTGTACGTATTGAGAGCTGGTTAAGAAATATATTCTGCGCTTTAAGGGCTGGTCAAAAATAGATTCTACGTATTGAGAGCTGGTTAAAATATATTCTGCGCTTTAAGGGCTGGTCAAAAATAGATTGTACGTATTGAGAGCTGGTTAAGAAATATATTCTGCGCTTTTAGGGCTGGTCAAAAATAGATTGTACGTATTGAGAGCTGGTTAAGAAATATATTCTGCGCTTTAAGGGCTGGTCAAAAATAGATTGTACGTATTGAGAGCTGGTTAAGAAATATATTCTGCGCTTTTAGGGCTGGTCAAAAAGAGATTCTACGTATTTAGAACTGATTAAGAAATATATTCTGCGCTTTTAGGGCTGGTCAAAAATAGATTCTACGTATTGAGAGCTGGTTAAGAAATATATTCTGCGCTTTTAGGGCTGGTCAAAAATAGATTGTACGTATTGAGAGCTGGTTAAGAAATATATTCTGCGCTTTAAGGGCTGGTCAAAAATAGATTCTACGTATTGAGAGCTGGTTAAAATATATTCTGCGCTTTAAGGGCTGGTCAAAAATAGATTGTACGTATTGAGAGCTGGTTAAGAAATATATTCTGCGCTTTTAGGGCTGGTCAAAAATAGATTGTACGTATTGAGAGCTGGTTAAGAAATATATTCTGCGCTTTTAGGGCTGGTCAAAAATAGATTGTACGTATTGAGAGCTGGTTAAGAAATATATTCTGCGCTTTTAGGGCTGGTCAAAAAGAGATTCTACGTATTTAGAACTGATTAAGAAATATATTCTGCGCTTTTAGGGCTGGTCAAAAATAGATTCTACGTATTGAGAGCTGGTTAAGAAATATATTCTGCGCTTTTAGGGCTGGTCAAAAATAGATTGTACGTATTGAGAGCTGGTTAAGAAATATATTCTGCGCTTTTAGGGCTGGTCAAAAATAGATTCTACGTATTGAGAGCTGGTTAAGAAATATATTCTGCGCTTTTAGGGCTGGTCAAAAATAGATTCTACGTATTGAGAGCTGTTTATAAATATATCATGCGTCTTTAGGGCTCGTCATAAAAATTGATTCTTTGTATTGAGAGCTGGTTAAAAATATACTTTGCGTTTTCAGAACTGAGTAGAAATAAATTCTTTTTTAAAGCTGGTTAAATATAATTTCTGCGTTTTGAGAGCTGGTCAAAAATTTATTCTGCATGTTGGGGGCTTGCCAAAAATAAATTATGCATTTTGAAGGTTATCCTTATTTATTTTTTACGTTTTTAAAGCTAGTCGAAAACAAATTTAAAAGCTAGTCGAAAACAAGAATAAATCATATCCTTTTAGATGTGGACAAAAATGCATTTTGAGTTTTGTTAGCTTTTCAAAATCTTATTTTGAATTTTGACGGCTAGTAAAAGAAGTTCTGGGTTTTGAGAACTGGTCAAAAATGAATTTCACATTATGGGGGCAGATAAGAAATAAACTATGTTTTGAGAATTGGCCAAAAATAAATTCTGACTTGAGGGTAGGTCAAAAACAAATTTTGTGTATTAAGACCTGGTTAGAAATAAATTATGCATATTGAAGGCCAATAAAAAATTATGTATCTTGAAGGCCAGTCAAAAACAAATTGTGTGCTTTTAGAGTTAGTAGAAAATACATTTTGAAGTTTTAATATACACTCTGTGTTTTGAGAACAGGTCAGAAATAAATCCTGCCTTTTAATATTTGGCCAAAAATAAATTCAGCATTTTGAGGGGCTGGTCAGAAATTAAATCTGCGTTTTGAGGGTAGGTCAAAAATAAGAAATAAATTTTGCACTTTCGGAGCAGGTAAAAAATCTGTTTCTTTTAGAGCAGGTCAAAAATAAAATCAGAGTTTTCAGAGCTGGTCAAAAATAAATTCATAGTTTTAGGAAGAGGTAAACAAAAAGGCAAACCGCGTTTTAAGGGCTAATAAAAGATAATTCGGCCTATTGAGAACTGGTCAAAATTATTTTAGAGCTGAATAAAAATACAATCCTAATTTTAGGAGCTAGTCAAAATTATATTCGTTTTTTGTCTGAAAGAAAATAGTCCGGTGAAAAATGCAGTTTCCATTTCCAGATCTCGTTAAAAAAAATTTAAGTTTCATGTACGTTTTTTTGTTAAAAAAAAAAAGAAAAAAAAAAGGAGAAGAATATGTTGTTAACAAAATAAATACCTCTTTCAGAAGTAGAATGAATACAGTTTTTTAATTCTGAAGCTGTTATGTAATTATTAATAGTATAATGAAAGAGTGTGCCACGATTAACGTGACAACGTTTTTAGACTTTCATAAGACTGTCTCTAAGAAAATCTAAGTCAAGCTAAAGAAGTTGAATGGCTAAGCGGAAGAAGAAAGAATAGAAAACAAAAAGCAACACAGCTGAGACCATGAATTAATGCTAATGGAAATAGAAATAAAAATTAGTAACCAGAGCTAAGGAAAGAATAATGATGGGAATAACACTAAGAGACAGAAAAGAGCAACGTGGAAGGAGATGATAAATGGAGAAGTATTGATTTGAAAGCTCAATATAGAGACAACTGGCGAAACCTAACTGAGGCCCTTTGCGTCAAGAGGCGTAGGAGGAGGAGATGATGATGATGATGGTTCACCATGCCAACGCCACCGTATGCTGTATCTCCCTACGACTCCATTGCTGGCCAAAGGGCCTTCGTTTCAGAGATTTAAGAAAACTCGTTGTTCTTGAGCAATGTATTTTTTTTTCCCCAGAATTGCAGAATATTAATTCAACTTTATTTTACAGGATTCTTTTCTGGTTGTTTCATCATTAATGTGCTTAGACCGCTTGTAATAAAAGATATTGACATGTTATATAACTTTCGAATATTTCAGGTAATCTTTATAATATCATCTCAAATATAAAAGCAATTTTGAAATGCAATTATACTTCAACAAATTTCAAAATACTTTAGAACCAAATAAGCTCATGCAATTTTAGATTATTACCATTTCTTCAAATCTACAAATACGAAGAATGATAATAATTGATAATGATTTAGTTTTGAGAGATATTTAGTTTTTTTTTCATTATTTGTAATGAATGTGTTTCTTCTCTATTATGCAAACGTATTATGCTTATCTATTATCTAACAAAATTGCGTTTAAAGGATTTTTAAGTCTATGCATTTACAAATTTTTAAATAATCTCTCACATTTTACAATTCATAGATTCTCGATTTTTTTTCGATGAAATAATAAATTTATCTAATAATGGGTCTCATAATTTCATGAACTTGAAAGAGTAAATGAAAATTTCTAAAAAGAAGATGAAAGGTAAAAGAATATTTTAAGAGCTAAAATAAAGAGAAAATTATTATTCCTAAAGGGAAAAGGAAGAGCAAACGAATATATCTGAGGGATAAATGACTCATAATTGGCAATATCAAAGACTACATTGCTTTGGTATTGTTCTCTTACATAGCAACACTGTTAGATAAGACATGGGTACCACAGTTCCCGCCAGCAAATATACAATATGATTTAATTTGCATGCATGGGAATTTATATACGTGATTATCCACTCGTGTTTATCCACTCGTGTTTATCCACTCTTGCTTGAGGGTACACTCGGGTACAATATTCTATCTTATTTCTCGTCCTCTTGTTTTGTAAAGTTTTCATAGTTTATATGGGAAATATTTATTCGAATTTTGTAACTTGTTTCCTTTCCTCACTAGGCTATTTTCCCTGTTGAGGCCCCTGGGCTTATAGCATCCTATTTTTTCAACTAGGGTTGTAGCTTAGCAAGTAGTAGTAATAATAATAATAATAATAATAATAATAATAATAATGATAATAATAATAATCATAATAATAATACACATATAACTACTTATAGTGTACTTATCACCTTTTTACAAATATATATTCATCTATGGACATTAAAGACCTAGCGAGAGCTTGCATACAATGAAAGTCTAACTCGTATACTTTTTTATAACCTGTTAATCGAATTTTGCCCGACGGGTTTTTCTGGGTTAATCTGTACCAATGAAACTTACTTGCACGATTTCATCTGAGAGAGAGAGAGAGAGAGAGAGAGAGAGAGAGAGAGAGAGAGAGAGAGAGAGAGAGAGAGAGAGAGAGAGAGAGAGAGAGAGAAGGATTCCAGTTCAAAATAGTCAAAAATTTCAACTTTGATTCTGGAAAACACTATATAATTCCCCCATTTGAGTATGTATCCATTCAATAGATTTCATATGTACAAACCCAGCTTTAAATTATAGGGTTATAATAAAATTTAGAAAAATATGAATCTAAATAATAATAGATTATGTTAAAGGTTCTAAAACATAAATTTAAATCGGTCTTTGAGGATTTCCTTTTTAAAACTCCAAAGAAAAGTGATATAGTATCATTGACATTTTTCAGTCCTAAATAAAATCAATGTTGTAGATATTTACATTTTATAAATCTGTATAAAATTCAGCAATTGGTTCATTTTTATTTTATAACAACCATCAGTTCATTAAGTATTTCCAAATTATGCTATGAATAAAATTAACGGAAAGTTTTCTCCTGAAGACGAGGCAGCCCAGAAAACCCGGCAACAAGTCCACAGACGAATCAGGACGAGCTAAAACAAGTGACCCCAATTTAACAGAAAACAACAAACATATAAAGATAAAAACCAGATAAGAGAGTAGATACGAACAAAATACATCCCCCCCCAGAAATGCCGCGTTAGTGGCGAACGAACAATAGAAGAAGAAAAGAATTCGTTCCAGAAATGTCTGGAACCTATCATCCAGACATCGACTTTGTTAAAGTGGGTTCTTCCAGTTGGAATGGGTCGGCTGGGAAGGCTAACATGAACGGCAGAAGGTGAAAGTGACAAAGCCAGCCCCCTAACCGGTCCTCCTCAAATCGTGTGCCCCATGCCCAGCTCTCGCTTTGGGACAATGGTAAGGTCAGGTCACATTATCTAGGTCATGACCTGACCACAGGACAGGATCATATAATGCCCGGAATGTGTAATCGTAAATCACACTTTCAACCATGGGAATTGATGCATAAAATTGTCATTAAAATCTCTATTAATTTATCTATTATTCTCAACATTTAATGTTGGGCATATAAAAAGAATAAAATGATAGATGGTGCACAATCCTTAAATAAACTTAGCAAATGCAAGGTTATGATTACATATAAAAGCAAATGATTATTTAAAACAGTTCAACAATGTAGGCCTACTGCCCTACAGTTCATTTGTACACATGGGAAAACATTTATAGGTGAACTGCTAAAGCCTGGCAAATATGTATTCGAGAGCCAGATAAAGAGATGAAAGAATGAAAAGAAAAGTCAGAGAGAGAGAGAGAGAGAGAGAGAGAGAGAGAGAGAGAGAGAGAGAGAGAGAGAGAGAGAGAGAGAGAGAGAGAGAGTTACTTTACAGTAGGAGAATAGAGGCCAAATCGTGATTGGTTAATTTTGACTCCAAGTTGTAAGAAACCTCTACCAGTGCCTTGGGCTCTCTGGCATAAGAACAAGTCACGTGACGGTTATCATAACAAGGCCAGTGGCGTCTGGGTTCCAACGGTAGAGTAAAAACTTGAATTAGGGGATTTTGGATGGTTAAATATTTCTCTCAAGATTTTGATATGAAAATTTGTCCGTTACGAATCACTACCCTTGTCATATCACGCCTCTCTCTCTCTCTCTCTCCTCCTCTCTCTCTCTCTCTCTCTCTCTCTCTCTCTCTCTCAAGTTATTGCCTATATCAGCAGGTGGTTGAAGTATGGAACTGTATACTGGACCGTACTTGGATTGGTATGATTGCAGATAAAGATATACACATGTTAATGGTTGTATAGCACTGATAAAAAAAAAAAAAAAAAAAAAAAAAAAAAAAAAAAAATTGGAACATATCAAGTTTAAAGTAATTATCATACTATAGAAGCCACAGTGCATACCCCTATATTATGTTCTTTTGTGCAACAACAGTCTACGGGTAAGTAACTCCACGTTGTAGGCTTGTCGTCGTTCAGCCCATGGCCAGTTTCTCTCAGCAGTGGCCTTTCCCATGAGTATATAAAGAATTAAAGAACGCAATGTCTAAGCGCTCCCATATTTTGCTGTTATCTTTAATGTTAATGTTAATGTTCATATTATTATTATTATTATTATTATTATTATTATTATTATTATTATTGGCTATAAATATACAACACATATCTATATCATTTGTGGTACATTGCCACCAGGAGAACACTAATACGGTATTAAAGTTGGTATATGTTAGATGAATTTATTATTATTATTATTATTATTATTATTATTATTATTATTATTATTATTATTATTATCATTCATGTATTTCATGGTAACTAATCTCTTAATGCCCCATCAACTAACGTACCGAGGGGTGGGGAGACCTTCACCCGTTTCTTGAAAAAAAGAAAAGTGAATGAGGTATCAGGTCACAAGTCAATACAGGTGGGTTGCAACCTGATGGAAAAGATATAAAGTTAGCAACAGCATTAAGAAAAAAAAAAAAAAACTTGCTAAGTACAAGAAGGTTAACGTCTTTAAGTACCACTCCTATGAAATGAAAAGGACCCTGGTTGACATATATATATATATATATATATAGATAGATAGATAGATAGATATACATACACATATATATAAGATTATGTAATGTAATACATATATACACACAGCCACACGCACACTATACACATTATATACTGTATATATACTGTATATATATACATATATATACATATATATATATATATATATGTGTGTGTGTGTGTGTGTGTATATGTATATGTACATAAGGCTCATTACGTGTCAGCTGTCGTGATTTCTTTGCTTATACATGTGTATATATATATATATATATATATACTGTATATCCACACACACACACAGAGACACACACACAGACACACACACACACACTATATATATATATATATATATATTATTATATATATGTATGTGTGTGTGTGTGTTGTGTGTTTGTATATACGTGAGTTGTCTCTTGTAATTATAAGCCTACATATAAATTGAGACAGGTAGCAAAGAATTTTGGGTAAAGTATAGAACCAAAAGATCTCTGTATACATGTAATGGCATGGTTATTTCATTCCTCTCGACTTAACTTCATCATCATGGCTGAAGCAATTACAAGAGGAATGATACATTCCAATCACTTATAAATATGAAGATATGATATCACATTCATTCGGTCTTATTTTACTTTCATCGACTCATTGGGGAACTGGTCACCTTCAAGGTTCTTTCATACGTACGCTGACATGCAGAAATAGTTTGGTGACTCTTTATTTTAATATATATATATATATATATATATATTTATATATATATATATATATATATATAAATATATATATATATATATATATATATAAATTAGATATATATATATATATATATATATAGTGTACGTGACCCGTCAAAAATGACGGATTAATATTTAAATAGATAAGCACGCAGATTCAACCAATCCCACCCAGCCTTCCCCCTTTCCAAACTACAACCCCTTTCACCATGGTATGACTACTCCCTCTCCCCCTACCCGAGGGACGAGGAGATTCTATACACACACACACACCACACACACATATATATATATATATATACATGTGTGTGTATTATATATACATATGTGTGTGTATTATATATATATGTATATATATATACATATATATATATATATATATATAGGGAAATGGTCACTTTTCACCTAACACGTATGCATTTTCGATAGTTACAATGCACCGTCTATTCCTCGAATCTTTATCTTATACTTTGGACCCAAACGGTATGACTTTATATGGATCTTGGCTTTGTAATGACCAGTACATCCATAAACGTGTAAATTCCCAGAAGTTAAGAGAGCACTGGGTTTATTACATTCACACACACGCACACACACGCACATATATATATATATATATATGTGTGTGTGTGTGTGTTTATATATATATATATTATGTGTGTGTGTGTATATATGTATAAATATATATATAAATATATATATATATATATATATGTATATATATATATAAATATATATATGTATATATATAAATATATATATATAAATATATATATATATATATATATATAAATATATATATATATATATATATATATACACAAACAAAAGTATAACATTTTCAAAACATCCCGACCTGAAAACATATGCCACTTGCGTAAGCAACCTAAATCTCAAATGTATATTTAGAAACAACAAACTTACAATACTAAATAAATAAACGAATAAAAAAAACCTTTTTTCAACAGGGCACGAAGAAATTGAAAGCACGACAGCTGAAGCTGGCAATAGCATGCAATGAATAATGCAACGCATGATGTGTTCTACGCAACCTGCACACGAAGTCATCTGGGATGGAGACTGGAAGCGGGAGGGGTAAAGGAAGGTGAACCACGGAGGCAAAAAAAAAAAAAAAAAAAAAAAAAAAAAAAATTGGTAACTCATCCTGTAAAAAGAAATGAAAAGAAGGAAAAGGTAGTAATGTGAACGACGTAAGTAGGCCAGGCAGAATGTCAATGAGGAATTGTTCTGGTGTTTTATTTTTGTTATTCATATTAAAACATTTCAATTATTTTAAATTTACTACTGCGTACTTGTATTTAGATGTATTTTCTTCAAAATCTATTTTCCCTGTTGGGGCCCCTGGGCTTATAGCATCCTGCTTTGCCAACTAGGGTTGTTGTAGCTTAGCAAGTAGTAATAATAATAATAATAATAATACAGTAATAATAATAATTTGTCCTTGGGTCATACCCCACATGTCCACCAACTTCCGTTGAAATTGGTTCTAGTTTTTTTTTTGCGAATTGTTATTCATAAACAAAACTTAAATAAAAGTATTATTCTCGATTCAAAGTCTAAAATACTTTTCTTTGCCGTACGGACACTCCATAACAATCACCTGACCTCTGCAACCCAACCCAGTTGTTGTACAAAGGAATCTAACCTATGACCGGCCCAGGCGTCACCTCCGAACCGAGACCCATTTTGGCTTATAGCACATCGTCTTGTCAGGTAGATTAAGAAAGTAATCCCTGGGAAAAATGAATAACTTTCTCGAGTCACCGTAAACAGATACATATGTAAAACGTAGAAGAGGACTGCGTGTTTTTGCATGCGCATTAAATGCACTTAACATTGTGTGCGTGTGGGCATACAACTGCGTGCAAACGTACGTGCGTGGGGGTGTGGGCATTTTGGGGCCTGAGTCAGTAACTTGTCGGCCTCGGTTCCTCACGATCTGCCACAAATTTCTACCACCCCTCCTCTATCGATATTCGCGGGCGCGCGCGCAGGCGCGTAAATATGTGTGCTTAATACAACTTCCCTTTCAAATGGCCTGTTTATTTTCATTTACCTCCGTTACGCATCTTAGCTACACTCTTCTTTTTCTTTCTTGTACTTGGAACGGAGATGGACGCCAGGTCTGTGACGTCACAACTAGATTCTCTCCATTAGATGGCCCCTCTCCCAACCCCTCAACACCACCCATACCTCTCTCCCAGTACCAGATGCCCTTCTCGCTCTGTCCGGTTTAGTAATTGGAATGACACTGAGAACTGGAAACTGAGGAGCTGGAAAGAAGGGCAAAGAAGAGAAACGATCTCTGTGCCTCTTACACACAGAGTCATGCCCCTTCCTGGAGAGAGAGAGAGAGAGAGAGAGAGAGAGAGAGAGAGAGAGAAAGGCTAACTGACATGGAAAGGGAAATTTCGATAGAGGTTTGTTTCGTCATTAAACTAGAGAGGGAAATACATTAGAGGCAGGTTTTCCAACAAGTTTGACGTGATGCTGTCATAAGAAGACGAATTGTTGGATTACTCTTTTTTTAAAGAAAAAAAAAATAAAATTGCAGCTATAATCGAAGAATACAAATCGTGAATGGGCATTCAACATAGCAAAAATATATATATATATTTTATTCGATCGATTTTAAAGGTGTGATTCTCTTCTAAGTACTTGAAACAGGAAATTACGTGTGACATGAAATATACAGCTTATATTTTTATAACATATTTGTGTTGATTAATCATTATAACTGACATTTTACCTTTAAACTTAATTTTATATTTTTTTTGTCTTTTAAAGTTAGATAAACTTATCTTATTCTTGACTAAAAATAAGTACACGTGTAAAAAGTTTCCCATCAGCGTCACCCCTCTAAGATAACAAAAAAAAAAAAAAAAAAAAAAAAAAAAAAAACTCTCCTAAACTTTCCCTCTCATTCTTACTTTCGCTTTTTTAATAGCTGAAGAAAGTATCGCTCTTTCTCTCACTCTCAATTATTAGGATGATTTTTTTTCTATAATAAATCAGACAAAAGTGGAATAACTATCTGGTTGTCCTTATAGGATTACATGATATTGGTCTGTTTGTTCATTAACACACCCCAAATCAAAGTCTTTACATTCAAATTACTTTTAACTTTGACGGACTTACGCTCCATAATGTCTTATAAGGCAAAAAGCGCTTTGTTCACGAACACACACATATATACACACATGTATAAATTATATATATATATATATATATATATGTGTGTGTGTGTGTGTGTGTGTATGTGTGTGTGCGTGTAATGTACAAATATTTCCCTATATTTCCATACATGTATATATACATACATATACAAATTTACACCTCCCAATTATATATATATATATATAGAGAGAGAGAGAGAGAGAGAGAGAGAGAGAGAGAGAGAGAGAGAGAGAGAGAGAGAGAGAGAGAGAGAGATTTTCCTTCTCTTTTTGCCAACGACTGGTACTCCGTCAACGTGGCATCAGAGGGCGTTGGTTGATTGGTCGAATTGGTTCAAGGATAGAGAAAAGAGCAATACTTGATATGACTAAAAAAAAAATTAGGTGTTAAAGAAGACCAAAGAAAAAGGGGTATGATTAGTATGTTAATATATCAAAATGGGTATTTTAAGATGTTAATTGTTAAACATTGTAATTGTTAGATATTGTAATTGTTAAACATTGTAATTGTTATATATTGTAACTGCATGGCAACAGAATGTCAAAAAAAATATATGTTCAATTTTCTTGCTGGAGAAGTTGTACGAATAATGAGATTTGTGTTGAAAAGAGTTTTCTTTTGTATATTTGGATTTTTGTATTTTTAACACTTGTTTGAATAAATAATTTTGCATTTCGAATAATTGTCCTTTCTAATATAATAACCTTCTTTCGAACAATATTCCATTCGCAAAGATGCTTTTCGAATAATTGTGTTCGAACAATTTTCCATTCAAAAAGATGTTTTTCGAATAATTGTTTTCGAATAATTGTTTTCGATTAGCCGTTTTCGAACAATGTTCACATAATCGAATAGACAGTTATTACATGAAGAAGGATGTATCTAATCAGCGTGTAAATAACTGTACAATAGTCATAAGAAAAGAGAGAGAGAGAGAGAGAGAGAGAGAGAGAGAGAGAGAGAGAGAGAGAGAGAGAGAGAGACTATTTGATAAAATAAACGGATAATATGTTGACCAATATACCTATAAGGTATATAACTAACGCGAAAATATAATTAATAATATGAATAAAAGATGAATTATGAGAAATTAATTGCCTGAAAACATAAAGACACATGAGAAAGTTAAAATCAGAAACCCAAGATCAAGAAAATATCTGAAGATAAGATTTCAAGAGTCAAGACACAAGTGGATAAGCTTACATGTAAGATAAAGATACAGAAACTTTACAAGAATGAGCAAATATTCCGGTTTTAGAGAGAGAGAGAGAGAGAGAGAGAGAGAGAGAGAGAGAGAGAGAGAGAGAGAGAGAGAGAGAGAGAGAGAGAGAGAGAGTTCTATGTTTGGAAAATGACTAAGAAAAACATATACATACGTACCGTTAGGTACACAAAGACAGATAAATACGCCGATGTAAAAACGACGCAGACTGAAGCACCGATAAAGATGTAATAAAAGTGACAGTGAGCGCGTGCGTTCGTTCGTTCGACGGTGAACTGGTGGTGCTGGCGGTGGTAGAGGTCTTTGATTGGGAGGAGTCGAAGAGAGGAGAAAACAGCGGAGACCTTGACACAGTGGTTGGTTTCTGAGTGGGTGCCAGTTTTTACCGGCCACCCCTCCCCTCCCCCACAGCCCCCCTAGGGCTCCCCTTCAACTGAGAAACCTGCGAGAGCGCCCCCAATGCAATGACCATACCTTTTTGGGGGTCAAGTCCCGCCTGGCCTGCTGCCCCTCTACCTGGGAGCTGACGGGGCAGGTGGCCCAGTTGATGGTATTTGGCGCTGCTGTGCTTGTTCGCGAGTGCAGCTGCTTGGACGGTTTGTAAGGGGGTGGGGGTGGGGTAGGGGATGTTTAGTCAAGAGATTAGCCAACATAATTAAATTAGCCAATATAATTTTTCTATTGTTAGTTCACTTTTTTCTCTTTTTCGAAAGGCAGGGGCCTATGCATTTTCAACAACTTTTCAAGGAAAAATGGAGGCAACAGTTTGCCTGACTGAAATAAAACAGATGTATGTATGTATGTATGTATGTATGTATGTATGTATGTACAGTTGCACCCTTAAGTGTACATCTTGTTGACTCGAGAATATTCTGATATACAAGTCTACAATGGATATAATCGCAAGTATAATCGCAAGTTTATTTGTTACCACATAACCGTACATCATTACTATTATAAAAAATGAGATTTTCATTAACAAATATCTAAAG
>NC_090747.1:95114034-95119034 GCF_036898095.1 Palaemon carinicauda | reverse complement strand
CCATGTTATGAAACGTAGACTACAAAGCAACCATGGAACGTTTGGCTTCATGCTACATCAAAGCCTTATTTGGGAAGACTATGTACTACATTATATTCTGTATTCAGTACTAACAATAGGACATGTCGTTCCAAACCTATGGTATTGCTTTGCCTGTATCAAGTGGCGCATGCATAATTATTCTCTGGGGTTTTTTTTCTAATGCTATTGCCACTAAATGCGGATGTATATATTGTGCCGACATTCTAAAAACCCTTTTTTTCTAATCCTGCATTACTCCTCTCATCCTCAAGGGCAGACTAAAGTCTTTAGCCTTGAGGATGAGAAGGGGATGCAGAATTAGAAAACAGTTAGTTTTAGAACGTCGGCGCCATATTTATATCCGCACATTTAGTGACTAATATATATATATATATATATATACCATATATATATATATATATATATATATATATATATACCATATATATATATATATATATATATATATATATATATATATATATATTCAAATAAGCCCTGTATTTGAGTCTCTGATCCTTAGGTAGAGAGAATCTAGATATTAAGAGGAGTATAATATATGGCCTATTTGAAAAAGAAAGACACGTCTAAATGTGCAAAATTTGTTATATATACATATATTTCCAATCTGAAGGTATAGCTCATCCCTGGAGATATTCTGTGTAAAGTTCAGTGATATATATATATATATATATATATATATATATATATATATATATATATATATATAATGTCTGTATTCATATGTATATATGCACACACATCCATGCATATTTACAAACACACACATATATATAAATATATATATATATATATATATATATATATATATATATATATGTGTATATATATATATATATATATATATATATATATATATATATATATATATATATATATATATATATATCACTGAACTTTACACAGAATATCTGCAGGGATGCGTTATACCTTCAGCTTGGAAAAACGTTATCATTATACTAATTCCCAAAAAAAGAAGACATAAAAGGCCTGAAAAATTATCGCCCAATAAGTTTACTCTCAATAACATAAAATATTTACAAATATCATACTAGGCCGAATAAAGAGAGTTAAAGTTTAATTCACCAAGAGAGCAGGCAGGTTTTATAAGCTGCTTACTGGGGAGGTCACTGCTGTGTTTGGGCACTACAGTGGGGTATTGGGCTTTCCCTGCTGACATTCTGGTGAGCATCTATTCTGATGAAACTGAAACCATACACCTTTAACCTTTATGATAAACCACTATGTATGGCATTTATAGACTATGAGAAAGCTTTTGATTTTGGCAAAACTTCAGCAGTAATAAAAGCCCTTCAAAGACAAGGACTAGATGACTCTTCTGATAGAACACTTGAAGCTATCTATACAGGATGTATAGCAATCCTAAAACTACATACAGATAATAGGAAAATAACAATTGAGAAAGAAATCAGAAAGGGAAACCCCCATCTCTCCTAAAGTATTCACAGCATGCCCTGAGGAAGTTTGTAAGAATTTAGATTGGGAAAGTGTAGGAATTGATATTGATGTGGAATACCTTAAAAACTTAAACAATTGCAAGAGATGATAGAAGATTTGAATAATTAGGGAAGCAGAAATGTTGGACTGGATATGAATATGAGTTAATCTAAGACAATGTTCAACGAAAATGCAAAGAGACAACAAATAAGGATTATGGACGAACTTCTAGAGATTACTTATAAATATACAGACTTATGACAGACAGTAAGTGTTTCCCAAGGACATCGAGACATAAATTAAAAGAAGGATAAACAATGGATGGAGAGCTTTTGGTATGCAAAATGAGATTATGAACATTAAAATGCCACTTTCTTTAAAAAGAAAATATTTAATCAGATGGTCCTATCTTACTAAATAAAGCCTTAGAACATAAGCTAGTTACAACTTGGATAGCTATGGAACGAACAATGATGATAATAACTTTAAGAGACCGAAAAAGAACAACATGGAGGAAAGAGCAATCTAAAGTATAATATTCTAACAACGTGTAAGAAAAAGAAATGGACGTGTGCAGGACAAATAAGGAGAATGACAGATAATCGATGGACATTAAGAACAACAGAATGGGTCTCTAGAGATTGCAGGAAGGGCAGGGAAAGGAATAGAAGACGATGGACTGACGAGATAAGAAAATTAGCGGGTATAGCAGCATTGAAGGACCATAAGGAGAGGCGAGTGGTAGGACATGTCTGAGACCTTTGACCTGCAGTAGTCGAGTTACGGCTGATGATGATGATGATATATGTATAGGTATGCATTCATATACATATATATACTATTATGATTTATATATACGTGTGCATATATAATTTTTACATATATATATAAATATATATAAATATAGATATATATATATATATATATATATATATATATATATATATATATATAAATATATATATATATATATATATATATATATATATGTATATATATATATATATATATATATATATATATATATATATATACATACACATACATGTCTGTATGTATATATATATATATATATATATATATATATATATATATATATACACATACACATACATGTCTGTATGTATATATATATATATATATATATATATATATATATATATACATACATGTCTGTGTTTGACGACATAAATGGCAATACCAAAACGTGTTGGGCTTCCATCTGTTAAGCATGATATAAAGTCCAACAACGGAAGACTCCAAGCAGAACACAAGCTAGGGTTCTCATGAGCTGTCTACACAAAATAAAAGAATTCCTCTAAATCAACTTTTTCATGCTTGCAAAGTAGGCCTGTTAGTAGTGCGTCTAACTCCTATAACCACACTATGCCCTTCAATCATTCAGTTCTCTTATGCAAAGCTCTAACATCATCTCGAAATTAAGGGACTCAATCTCCAATACCTCTTCCATCTTATCTATCCAGCAATACTTAGCTCTTCCTCCTCTCGTTCATCCTAACCTTTCCGAATTATACACTGTTTAGTATCCCCACACACTTCCATTCTTTCCACTCGCTAAAACCATCTCAGAGCCCTGTGATCCATTCTTTCGTACACTATAACCTTTTCGCCCTTACTGAGTATCTTCCCATTTCTTATCAAACTAGTCTACACGACACGTCAAAATTGATGGTTAAATATTTAGGTAGATATGCACAAACACACGCACCTCCTCTCACCAGGATATAACTATTCCCTCTCCCCTACCAGAGGAACAGGGAGAGACCAAGAGTTATAAGTTTGGAAATGCCGCTAAGCGTGACCGAAAAGAAATATACACACACATATATATATATATATATATATATATATATATATATATATATATATATATATATATATATATATACCAAGGCACTTCCCCCAATTTGGGGGGTAGCCGATCAAACAAAAGAAAAAAAAGGAGATCTTTCCTCTCTAAGTTCCTCCCAGCCCCAGCCTAACAAGGGACTCAACCGAGTTCGGCTGGTACTGCTAGGGTGACACAGCCCACCCTCCCCTGTTATCCACCACAGATGCAGCTTCATAAGGCTGAATCCCCTACTGCTGCTACCTCCGCGGTCATCCAAGGCGACCGGAGGAAGCAGCAAGGCCTACCGGAACTGTGTCACAATCGCTCGCCATTCATTCCTATTTCTAGCAGCTCTCTTGTCTCTCTCACATCCTATCACCCTGAGCTTTCTTCACTCCATCCATCCACCCAAACCTTGGCCTTCCTCTTGTACTTCTCCCATCAACTCTTGCATTCATCACCTTCTTTAGCAGACAGCCATTTTCCATTATCTCAGCATGGCCAAACCACCTCAACACATTCATATCCACTCTAGCTGCTAACTAATTTCTTACACCAGTTCTCACCATTACTACTTCGTTCCTAAACCTATCTACTCGAGATACACCAGCCATACTGCTTAGACACTTCATTTCAAACACATTCAATTTCTGTCTCTCCGTCACTTTCATTCCCTACAACTCCGATCCGGACATCCCAGTTGTTAAAATCACTTCCTCATACAGAACTCTCTTTACATTCATGCCCAACCCTCTATTCTTTACCAATCCCTTCACTACCCCCAACACTTTGCAACCTTCATTCACTTTCTGACGTACATCTGCTTCCACTCCACCATTTGCTGTAACAACAGACCTCAAGTACTTAAACTGATCCACCTCCTCAAGTAACTGTCCATTCAACATGACATTCAACCTCGCTCCACCTTCCCTTCTCGTACATTTCATAACCTTACTCTTAACCACATCAACTCTCAACTTCCTTCTCTCCCATACCCTTTCAAATTGTCACTAATCGGCCAATCTTCTCTTCCGCGTCTGCAACCAGTACAGTATTATCCGCAAACAACAACTGATTTATCTCCCACTCATGATCATTCTCGTCTACCAGTTTCTATCCTTGACCAAGCACTCGAGCATTCACCTCTCTCACCACTCCATCAACATACAAGTTAAACATCCATGGTGACATCACACATCCCTGTCTCAGCCCCACTCTCACAGGAAACCAATCGCTCACTTCATTTCCTATCCTAACACACGCTTTACTACCTTTGTAGAAACTTTTTACTGCTTGCAACAACCTTCCACCAATACCATATAACCTCATCACTCTCTACATCGCTTCCCTATCGACTCTATCATACGCTTTCTCTAGATCCATAAACGCAACATACCCCTCCTAACCTTTCGCTAAATATTTCTCGCATATCTGCTCAACTGTAAAAATCTGATTCATACATCCCTTACCTCTTCTAAACTCACCCTGTGCTAAGATTGCATTCTCTGTTTTATCCTTAATCCTATTAATATATATATATATATATATATATATATATATATATATATATATATTACCTCTTCTAAACTCACCCTGTGCTAAGATTGCATTCTCTGTTTTATCCTTAATCCTATTAATATATATATAT
>NC_090747.1:95024034-95109034 GCF_036898095.1 Palaemon carinicauda | reverse complement strand
GTGGAGCCTAGTTGAAAGTTTGGTGAATCAATCTCTCTTGGGGAGGGCGGAGAGCATGCCCAAACCATCTCCATCTACCCCTCATCGTGATCTCATCCACATATGGCACTCGAGTAATCTCTCTTATAGTTTCATTTCTAATCCTGTCCTGCCAATTAGCTCCCAATATTCTTCTGAGGGATTTGTTCTCAAATCTACAAAATCTGTTGGATACTGTGTTTCATTGTCATACCATGACTCATTTCCATACAGTGACACCGATGTCACTAAACTTGTATATAGCAGGAATTTATATGTAATTTCAGCGATTTGATTTCCAAATTGTACTTAACCTACCCAATGTCTCATTTGCTTTTTTCAATCTTTCATTGAACTCCAATTCTTAAGACCCTGCATTAGAAATCATAGTTCCTAAATATTTAAATGATTTTACCTTATTTGTCCTTTCTCCTTCCAATGATATTTCATCTTCCATTGCATATTCCGTTCTCATCATCTATGTCTTTTTTTCTAATTATCTTGATCACAACCTCATGTGATATTTCATGCATTCTAGTAAAAAAAGCTTTGCAACTCCTGTGGCGTTTTGCTAATAAGGACAGCGTCATCAGCATACTCTAGGTCAGCTAATTTCCTGTTACCAATCCAGTCAAATCCTTCTCCGCCATCCCCAACTGTTCTGTGAATTACAAAATCCACGAGGAGGATAAACAACATAGGTGAAAACCCATTCCTTTTGATGTACTTCACTGTTCTCTGGAAATTCATTTGATAGGACTCCGTTAACATTAACTTTGCACTTATTATGCTCATGTACAGACTTAATCAAATTTACATATTCAAGAGGAACTCCATAATAACGCAGGACACTCCACAAAATTGGACGGTGCACACTATCAAAGGTTTTTTTTTTCATATTCCACAATATATATATATATATATATATATATATATATATATATATATATATATATATATATATATATATATGTGTGTGTGTGTGTGTGTGTGTGTGTGTGTGTGTGGGTGGGTGGGTGTGTGTGTCTGTGTGTGTATCATTATTGTGATATGATTTGTTCCTTGATTCTCAACGCCAAAAGCCTTTCTATGAAATTTTGACAAAGTGCTGTTATGACATCTTGACTGCGGTCGCCATATCACCATCTCATTCTTGATATAATTATTATTGTTACTTAGGCATTGCACGAAAGATATAGCCTTTATTTTCTTTTAGAAATTGCTTGTAGTGGTTCGCACATTAGAATTTGATCTTCCCTTAATATGAAAACTAAGCTATTGTTTTATTAAATTAGATTTCATCTTGGATAAATGCCAGACCGGACGAAGTAAACAGGTGTCACGGTCAGTGTTGAAATTTCCAAATCAATCATTTAATTATTTATGCATTATTTACACAACTCCTAGCGGTGTGCCATCAACATGGGCATGAAAACATATTCACCTAATCTCCCGACCCGTAGAAGTAATAGGTAACAGGCGTTGCAAATATCAAAATCTGCAACTAAGCATGCAACGTAGCAGTTAGGATAACGAATATGTGTTACCTGCACAGGTTAGAATAACAAACCAAATAATTTCAACAATTTGTGGAGAGGGTGGGTTCCTTTTAAAAGTCCAGTGTCCGTTGTGACCTGGTTATAAGCAGTGAATTCTGTGCCAGGTTGTTTGTCGGCTATAGTTGGTCGCAGCGGGGGTGTAGGAAGATGAGTGGATAAAACAATAGACGTCAGTGATCAGAGTTCATGAAAATATATACTCGTATATCATAATACTATAGGTGAAGTAAGAGGCCCTCTATAAGAAGCAATTCCTCATCCCATTAGTGTGTGGCATCCCTTAGACTGAGTCTCTCTCTCTCTCTCTCTCTCTCTCTCTCTCTCTCTCTCTCTCTCTCTCTCTCTTGTGCAAAGTAATGTAATGAGGTCAAGTAAAATAACGCATATAAATTTATATACGTTTAAAATAGTTCACTATAAACAGCATTTTCTATATCTAAGAGGACCTCTTTGGGCAAAGTTATGCAATGGGTAACTAAAGAACCAAACCGAGTTATAGGTAAAATGCTACTGTGTGTAGTCTAAACTCACTTACATATATAATTGCATATAAGTACTTGAATATAGAAATATATATATATATATATATATATATATATATATATATATATATATATATATATATATATATATATATATATATATATATATAAGATCAATATTGGGGCTACAAACGACACGCATTCTCTCATATTGATACATGCGTGGTAAGATGCTGCAATGTTGGGCATGAAAAATATACAGTTGTTTTAATTAGTGTATTCTTAATGTCGTAGGAACAGTTGAATCCTTATATATTAGATTATGTATATTCATGTGTAATTCATTACAGAAATTCCCATGTTATGAATTCTTGTCATTTTTTTTTTCTGGGGGGGGGAGGATTCTATAAGCAAATCTGCCAATGGGAAAAACAGATGGTAGAACAAGGAATAGAAATCTGTAGTGGAAAAACATAAAGATAGCCTACATTTCTCCAATAGTATAGTTCAAAGTAATAAAGACAGAAGAAAGAGGGAATTGCTTTGAAAACTGATTACTAAAAACAAGAAATTTACTTTTTTATGATGATGTCTTTACGATAATGTACAATTTAGAGAATGAAAAATTAAATATTAAGATTAAAACAGAAACTAATATGCATTAAAGAGTAAAGGTAAAGGTGTCTGATTTCAATTCCAGTTTCATCCGAATAGATACTCACAAGAACGTCAACCGGGAAAGCCCAACTCCCACTGTGGTGCCCAACTATAGCAGTGGCCTCTCCAGTAAACAGCTTAAACTCACGGTCCATGGCTGGGATAGATTTTCTGCCATGCGAATGCTAGGCGAACACGTTACCACTGTACTAGCTAAGAGATAAAACAGACGTAGAGGGATTTAAAGTTGTGGCAAATGTAACTCGTTTGGGTATCGATCTAAACAAGAGGGACTTATTTAAAACGCAAAATGTGGAATGGTAGACAATGGCACCCCAGAACTAGATAATAAAATATTTAAAAGGTTAAAGGTGTCTGGTTTCAGTTCCATC
The DNA here is from genome assembly GCF_036898095.1 of Palaemon carinicauda. Classification (NCBI taxonomy): domain Eukaryota; kingdom Metazoa; phylum Arthropoda; class Malacostraca; order Decapoda; family Palaemonidae; genus Palaemon; species Palaemon carinicauda. Next base: position 95,105,926 of record NC_090747.1, on the reverse strand, counting down.
AGAATAGATGCTCACCAGAACGTCAGCAGTAGCCTCCCCAGTACACAACTTAAACTAACGGCCCTGGGCGGGGATCGATCTCTTGCCACGCGAATGTGAGGCAAACACGTTACCACTGTACTAGCCAGGAGGTTTTTTGAAAAAGTAGGCTTACACACTTTGAGGAGTGTTGGTTTATCATAAAAGAAAGACAAAATAGAAAGGGTAAATGAACTCAACATTGGAAAAATTGAAAACCTAAACAGTATTCAGATAAATCACAGGATCGCCGTTACAAGGGCTACGACACAACATAATACTAGAAGGAAAATTTGGAAACTACGAACGATGGAATAAGAAAAGGTATAAAGGAATGGAAGGATTTAAACAGAAAGAAAAGAAATTAATCCAATATCGAAGTAGAAAGGGTATTTGAGGAGAGATATGATCAAAAGAAGTGAGAAGTGCAAGAAATAATAAAGAAGGAAATTACTATATTTGAAAAATAAGGTAACAGAAGAAATAAAATTGGGTAGAAATAAAAAACTCTGGGAAAATATTGACCGAATAAGGAACAGACAGAAAGCCCATGGCAAAGTTGTACAACTTTGTGGAGAACAGGGAACTAAGCTAAATAAGGAAGAAACAAAAGAGGAATTAGTCAAATACTGGAAAACTATATCTTGTAAGCATGAAAATAAAATAGACTCAGTTTGGAATGAAGAAAAAACGGATAGAATATGAAAATGAAATAGCCCACCAGGAAGACATCACAAGAATAGATGGATATAATATTCCGGACATACTTAGAGAACACTATGACTTTGTAATGGTAACAAAATGGAAAATAAAACCAATGAAAAATTCAAGAATCACAGTAGAAAAAGTAAAGAATTGCCTTGGAAAACTAAAGGCAAATAAAGCAGCAGAACCGGATGGCCTTAAACTCAAGCTCTATAAGGCACTAGGAAAAAGCAAAACATGTCTTGAAACCTTCCAGAAATGTTATCAAAATGAGTTGGACGAAAAAGAAAAACCAATTATGGGGAAGAAGTCAAGAACGAAGATGGTTGAAAAGAAAACAAGGCCAATGGCAGAAGACCTAAGACCCATAACTCTATTAAATATTTCGTATAAAATATTCACGATGATGGTGAAAGAGGAAATAGAAAATCAGATAACAATGAATGAAGAAGACAATAAATGTCAAGCAGGATTTACAGGTGGAGGCAGGATAGAGAACAATATCTTTATATTACAGTATTGTGTAGAAGAGAGCTATAGAAACAAGAAACATCCAATAGTAACTGCGATAGACTTTAGTAAAGCATTTGACTCTAGAAAGGGAGGTATTAATAGAAGTTTTAAAAGAATATAGAAGCAACACCAAAATTATAAGTGCAATTGCAAATATTTATCAAGGAGATACTACGCCTATGGGCATTGCCTTAGGAGAAGGTATAGAACAAGAAATAGAGGTTACGAGTGGAATAAAACAGGGGTGCACAGGATCAACTTCACTTTTTAAACTAATTACGTATATTGTCATGAAGAAAATAAAAGAGTAAGGAAACGGTTTCAGAAATCAATTAATAAAGATAGAATAATTTTTGCAGATGATGCCCTAGTAATTGCAGAGGATATACACAATGCAAAGCGTAACATCCAAATAGTAGTAGAAACTGGTAAAAAATATGGGTTAGAAATTAATAAAGAAATGAGTAATATTATGATTTACAACATGAAAGAAAAGCCTGATCACATAGAGGGAATCAAAGTAGTAGAAAGTTTAACATACTTAGGAATAAAGCTAGACAATAATAGGAACATATTTAAAATTCAGGAAAGGGTAATGATAGAAAAAGCACAAAAATTAACCTATCTAACATATTCAGTTATAGAGAAAAATTACAATAAAGTAATAATAGGAAAAACGTTCTGGAAAAGTATTGCTTTACCATCTAATTTATATGGAACAAGCATTATAAATCTATCAGAGACTGAAATAGAAAAACTACAAAGGATAAAAAATGGGGTGTACAGGAAGATTTTAGGTGCTACTAAAAGCACAGCTAATGCTACTCTAAGAGGGGAGATAGGTGCATCTTCTATGAAAGCAAGGGTGATGGATGGGAAGCTGCAGTACTTAAATCGTATCCTGAATGGGAAGAAGGAAATTTTGAAAACAACTAACCTGGATATTCAAGAAAAAGAAGGAAGATGGTGGAAACAAGGGACAAAATACTTAGAAGAATTAAGTATAGACATAAGACAGATAAGAAGAATGAACAAGGCCGATATAAAATCGGAAACCAGAAAGTGGGACACTGAAAAGTGGAAAGAAGAAATAGAAAGTAAAGTGAGCTTAGAAATATATAGAACGTGGAAGAAAGAAATTAAATAAGAGGAATTTTATGACAACACATTTGCTTCAGTGATATTTTTTTAGAGCAAGGACCAATACGTTAAAACTAAACACTGTAAATAAACATAATGTCGAGAATGTGAGCTGTAATTTTTGTGAAAATGAGGAGGAAGATTTGCTATATTTTGGTTTTGTTTTACCAGGAATAGAGAAAAAAGGAGTACAATAATACGAGGAAGACCTAAAGAAAATATTAGGATTGTTTTTTATTCAGTGAAACAAATATAGAAAAGAAAAAAGAAGTATTAAAACTGATGTGGAGGAAAAGACAAAACAGTAATAGATAAACTTTGGAGGAGCCGTTGCAAAGGATGTGCCTCACCCCTGAACCTGAACCTGAACTACGGTAAACATAAACAACTCTACTCTTTATCTGGTAAGTTTTAATTATTTTTGTTGTAATACCCCTTACATTGCTCTATCGTATCCATTGGCACATCAAGATGCATTACTAATAATTTACCAGTACCCAAAGTACTCTCCTTACCCTATCGGTATCCTAGGCTAGGTAAAGCTACCCTTAGAAGTATAATCAAGAAACTTAAAAGTCCGGAGCCTTTGTAGTTGGTTGGGACACCGTGTGTAAAATTTCAAAAGTTATGACTGAAAAGACACATTTTAAAGGGGAAACAAACACGAGAACACTATCTAACCTATGGTTCCTCTCCTAACCCAACATAGGAGCTGTATACTTACCTGGCGGGGGCTTTGCCCCTGTTCGACCCCTGGTAGACCTCTGTGTTCCTAGTTTACCTTAAGTTCAAGTCTCAACCCTGTGTTTGCATTCCAACTGGCTTCAGTACTGCCAAGATAACACTAAATCATAGTATTTCATAAATCGTAAAACTAGCTTCATATTATTGTACAGTATATTAGACCACAATAAACAACATTTGCCCCATAGAATAAATTGATTTGACAAGTAATAAGAAAGTTCACGCCTGTCCCAACGAACTACATTTATCCCAAAAGTTCTCCTAAGGCCCCAGCATGTGGCTGTATATCCTAATTTCATAAATCCAATCCAAGGAGCTACTGCATTCCCATGATATCATTTACTGCATGGTTCTACTGTATTGGTATTATTTTACTGTATTACAGGGCAATGTAACCTAGGAAAAAAACTAATTTTTCTTACAGAAAAAATACTTTACCACTGTATTTAAACCAAACCCTCCCAAGTCTAAAGAAAATTGTGCATACTTTTGAAATGGACATTTAGCTTGGACTCACTTTACATAAGAAACTATAAGGGTGGCCATTAACCTTCTGGTATATCTGCCCACTAACAATACAATCTTTGTTTTTTACTTGGTCCCTTGTAGCAATCATGGCGTCAACAGACGATGCTCATGCGATAACTGTCTTGTTAAAAGTGACAGAAAAGATGACAAGTTAAGGAATGGTTGAGAAAGATAGTTCAATGTTCACAAGTGAATGTTAAACGAGTTGAAATTCCCTCCCCCCCAGGATTGTCATCATTACCTAAGAATGAATGAAGGCGCCTACTTACGACTACTGTCGTTAGTTACGTCACTAATTTAACAGCAACTTTAAGATTTCTTGCAGCTTGGAGGCTATGTACAGGTAAGGATAATAAATGTTATAGAATTTGATTATATTTTGATTAGGAAATCAGTTCCATATTTGTCACTGAAAAATTTATTTAAAAAACAGTATATTATTATTATTATTATTATTATTATTATTATTATTACTTCTTGCTGGGCTACAACCCTAGTTGGAAAAGCAACATGCTATAAACCCAAGGGCTCCATTAGCTAAGTTAATGAACATGAAGGTGCAGATTCTTCTGCCTGTATTTGCTTAATCTGGTCCATCATATTAGTGGTTTGTATACACGAAGGTGAGCACCCATAGGGAGCAGCTCGCAACTCTGAATGATTAGGTGTTGCATTTTTCTATTACATTATTTATACAGTATTGCTATTCCAAACTATATATGCCCTGCATCTGCTATGTGACACCATTAATTTATTTTTTAAATCCCATGGCTGAATTTCAATCTAGTCTGTTAATCAGTACTGTAATGTTTCTAGAATGGTACTTGGAGAACATTGGCTTCTATACTGTAAGTAAATGAAACTGCTTAAATATTCTATTCTAGTATACAATATTGATTAATGTTATTTTAAGGATTATATTTGCTTTTCAGGTATGCTCATCCAAAGATAAGGTGTGACAATGTCGGATAGTGATGATGATTCATACGTACCTGCTTTGCCTCCTGGGTTCAAGTCAAAACAGAGGCAAAATGAAGGTAAATCTTATTCCTTCTTTATGTGTCTTGAAAGAAGATATTGAACACGAAATAGAAATGGTGGTGTAGGTCTGTTTTCAAACATTGCCAAATTTTATGTCATGGTTCTGGTAGCGTTGTATTTTTTTTAGTTCGGAATTTTTTTTATATAAAAGGTATTTTAATCTAGTTTTTTTTTTCAACCATGAAAATTATTCCCTATCGTTATCCCTACATTAAAGGGTCAGTTGCCTGATGCGCCCTCTCCAGTGCCTTCTATCAAAGGCATCCTCTTCCACCGAACTTCTCTTCATACCATCCTTCACCTTATAAACCATGAATATTTTATTTTAATGGCAGTACAGTAAGTTAAGAAAATTTTAATTACAATTTTTATGGTACAGTATACAGTACTGTACAGTTATGATATCTAAAGTTGCCCATTGTTAGCAAGAATGTGTGGAGCCTTTTGAGTACCAAGCACATCGCTGGCTTAATTCTACTAAATATTGTTAAAAGGGAAGAAAATTCAGCTTGTCTTATGAATATTTCATTTGGGAAGAATTCAGCCTGACCTATGAATATTTCATTGGGAAGAATCCAGCCAGACCTATGAATATTTCATTGGGAAGAATTCAGCCTGACCTATGAATATTTCATTGGGAAGAATCCAGCCTGACCTATGAATATTTCATGGGGAAGAATTCAGCCTGACCTATGAATATTTCATGGGGAAGAATTCAGCCTGACCTATGAATATTCCATGGGGAAGAATTCAGCCTGACCTATGAATATTTCATGGGGAAGAATTCAGCCTGACCTATGAATATTTCATGGGGAAGAATTCAGCCTGACCTATGAATATTTCATGGGGAAGAATTCAGCCTGACCTATGAATATTTCATTGGGAAGAAAGTCACTGTGTAAGTGGCAAAAGAAAATGTAATCTTCCATTACATTATGAGCTAGTAACTTCTCAGAATTTCTTTCTCTTTTTTAAAGAATGGGTATCTTGTTTAGTGAAGTTAAAAGAACGTAAAAATGAAAAATTCAGACAAGAGAAACAATGACTCTTGTAGACCAACTCTACCTCCACATATGAAGAGCTCTAATGCTTATGATGATTATACTTATGAACCTCCTTTACCATCAAGTTTTAAGTATATAAGGTTGAATGCAAAAGGTAAAGGAATGTATGAGAAAAATATTTTGACTACCCTCTTGGTTCATCTGCAAATTTCCTAAACTTGTTTGTGATGCTTTTGCTGTTGATTTCATTGCCCTTTTATACGTTTAGTAGTATAATGCCACATGAATTTATTGGGATTGTTGTTGTTTTTGTTGGAGTATTTTAGCCAACACTTGTTGTTGGCACGGGCCTTTCCCTTGGTTGGCCCGTAGGTAATTTATTGGGATTATAGAATTCGCAGTATTGGGCATTAACTTGAGCAATTAGTTCAAGAATAAGTTAGAAAAATTAATGAACAGAAGGCACACTTACTGTGAAGTCAATTTTGTTGTAAGATTTATCTGAGATATCATCACCATTAGGCATGGAATGAGTTCTGTCTACTCTCGTCTATGTATTCTCTTCTTGGATTCTTACGTGATTTAAGTCTTTATCTTTGCTCTTTCTGACATGATTTCTTGTGCTTTGTGTCTCCTGATTCTGCTACTTTCATATTTACAGCTCCTCTAACTAACTGTTCCTCGTCCCTTTGCATCATTTGAACAAACTATCTTATTCTTAATCTTCGTGTTCTATAATCACACCATGTCAAAATCTTTTATTTTTAAATATTAAACTTAGCCGGTGAATATATAATAGCTGACGTCTCCGACGGCTTGACAGAATCCAAAAACTCGCGAGCGATCGCCATGAAGGTAGCGGGTGTGCCCACCAGCGCCGACTATCGGCCAGATACCGCATATACATGTAAACAGCTCCAGTTCTTCTCTGTCGGTTTCATCGACAAGTCGATTCCACTCGCTATTATGACCTCGAGTTTTCTACCGAATTGGTGAAGTACATGGTTTTGGTTTTATTGCTTTCGCCGTGTTGGATTATTCAATACTATCCTCAAAAGAAATGCTTTTGAAAGGAGAGTAAAAGTGTTTTGCCCTTGCTCTTTTATCTCTGGTTTTTTCCATAGAGTAAAGATGGCCGACCCTTCCCTTAGTGTACGGAAGTGTGTTTTAGGCTTTTAGCAATTATCTTATCACGTTATAAATTGTTGTTGTTAATTATAGATTTTCCTCTATATATTTTATATCTCACCCGCCTTTATTAGGCCTCTTCGATTAGCTTTCCATTTATACTAAACATCAAGATAAATTTTATGTTTTGTTTATATGCGGCCTTACCTATTCCTCCCCTAGTCCGAGAGTAGGCGGTCCTAACTTGGAAACCGAAGTTAAACAACGTTGAGCCCATTCAACTTTTATTTTCGTTAAGTTTAAATCATTTGCTCTGTAAGAGTTATGAAATGAATATTTTTTAGTAGATATTTTATGAAAGATTTTCTTTGAATAGTCTTCGTGCTGTTTCAAAGATGAACTAACGTTTGGTTTATTTATGCTACGCAATTTGCGCTCTATCGTTACGATAGAGAAAGAGAGAATCACGGTTTCACTTTGCAGAAAGAGTAAATCGATTTTGACGTTTTGTTCATTCTTCTTTCAAACTGAAGTGTTTTAAATACTAATTTAAAGGAACTTGTTAATTTTCATTTTCTTAGTCCTTTCAGTTTTTTCCTTTGGTCAAATAACCTGTTTATTGACGAAGGGTTAGTGGGCATTTCTCTTCTGTGTGAAATATAGAGAGAGAGAGAGATATGGAGAGAGAGAGAGGAAGAGAGAACGATCCGATCTTTATTCTCGTCCCAAGTAAGGAGTTTGGGAGAGAGTAAAGTTGTTCTCGATTCAGTTTTTTACTCTCGTCCCAAGTCTCTGTACGGGGAGAAAGGATAAAACGTTTTTAGTTTTTATTCTCGTCCCAAGGCACTGTACGGTGAGAGATTGAAAACGTAGTCTTTAATGAACTAGTGTTTAGTCTCCTCCCCAGTCACTGATCCTTTTTAACTTTATATATTTCCGTTTTATTCGATATATATGTTTACTGATTTTTGCTTGTACTAATGTGCTTACATTATACGACTCATTTCGCAATTATAACCTTTTGATGTAAGGGAGAATTGCGTGCTTCAGGTAGAAATCAGTTTTATTCATGCCTAATGTGAAATTATTGAAAAATACGATATCAGTGAAGTAAGTGCAAAAACAGAAAATCGTAGTGATAAAGTGATAATTGCGCAAAGTGTTTTTTAGTGTTGCGATTGAGGGTTCGTCTGTTCGTGCTTGTCGTTCACCTAGTCCGAGACCTCTTTCAGGCTCCCATGCTACCAGGGAGAAGTAATGTCGTAGGACTTATGGGGACGAGAGGCTTTAACCATCAAACAGACGTTCCCTCTATGGTATCGGGCGTGTCTAGCAAGATCGCCCCTACCATAAGACGAGCGAGGCTGTTTTCTCCTCGTCATCCGAAGGCTTCTCGCAAAAGAAACCTTGGAGCAAAGTTTCTAGACCCTTAAAGCGGAAGTCAGTCCCTTCAGGACAGGTCCAGCGTCCTGGCTGTAGCCATGGGGACAGCTCTGACCCTTTGCAGTCGTCGGAAGACGGTTCGCCTATTTAACGCAAGCGTAACACGGGGTCCGAGGGTCGCGGTAAAGGCAATGTTTTGCCAACACAGACGTTACCGTCGTCTCGGCCCGTTCCGACTCCCGTTGATCCTAAATGGGTTGTCCTGCAGGACATGCAGACTAAGCTTGCCTCCCTTATGGAGAAGTATGACGTTGAGCAGGTTCACGATGAACCTTCGCTTTCGAGTCGCCGTTACGCTAAACGAGACTCTGGCCGTCAGCCGCCCAAACGAGCATTTACTCGTCCTTTTGACGTTATGAAACGTGATGTCGATAGTTTGTCACGTCAGTCACGTGACTTAGATCCTCACTCGCTGCAGTCCCGTGTTGACTTTCAGCCGCTGCCGCAGCCTCGTGTTGACGTTCAGCCACTGCCGCAGTCTCGTGTTGACGTTCAGGACGTTCGCCAACCAGCTCAGTTGCCTTGTTTTGACGTTGAGCGTCAAGCACCGCAGTCAAGGGTTGTTTTGACTGCTCAGTCTAGGCAGTCAAGGCAGTCTCGACTTGACGTCGAGCGTCCATCAACTCCTGTTGTTGTTACTGGTCAGTCCTTTCAGCAGCGACATGACGTCGCTTCCTTGACTGCTACTGCTGCTCCTTTGCGTGTGGACTTTGCCTGTCAAGCATTGCCACCGCGGCAGGTCTCTCCTTTTCATGAGACTCGGCAATTGTCGGACGAGGTTCCTTCAGATGAGGAAGTTGCTGATCCCCCTCCTACTGATATTCCCTTGGGGACTTTGTCAGACGGAGAGGAGCCTAAAGCTGCTCAGCCCTCTATGGACTTTAAATAAATCATGCTGATTTTTAAGGATCTTTGTCCGGACCATTTTGTAACTGCTGCTCCTCGTTCGCCTAAACGTCAGAGTTTACACTAGGCCTAGCTACTTCGAAGCCGTTGTTTTCTAAGCTAGTGCTCTCTCGCTCTTCTAAGAGAGCTTTACGTTTGCTAGGCGACTGGTTGATCACCAGGAGGAGTTTGGGGGAGACAGCCTTTGCTTTCCCTCCTTTTAAACTGGCTTATAGAGCGAGCGTCTGGTATGACACGGGAGAAGTTCTCGGCTTGGGAGTTCCTGCCTCTGCCCAGAGAGACTTCTCAAGCCTCATAGACTCTCCCCGGCGCCTGGCCATGAGACGCTCCAAGATTTTATGGTCGGCTTCAGAGCTAGACCATCTCCTGTTAGGAGTTTTTCGAGCGTTTGAAGTTTTGCTGTACAATTATGTCATGCATGAACAAGGCTATCAGGGATGGCTCCAATGATCTGACAGCCACGTTCTCTGCAGGAACAAGACTATCAGGGATGGCTCCAATGATCTGGCAGCCACGTTCACTGCAGGAGTACTTAAGATGTAAGTGCGCTCAATGTGTTCATTGTCAAGACAAACTTCACGATGAAGACTACCAAGCTGTCTTGACAGCATTAAGGGAAGGCGACTGGATGGTCTCTCTCGACCTTCAGGATGCATACTTCCACATCCCGATTCATCCAAACTTTCAACTACATCTGAGGTTTGTGGACGGGAAAGTAATGTACCACTGTCGAGCACTGTACTCCGACCTCATTCCTGCTCCTCTTGTTTTTACAAGGCCCTTGCAAAATGTAGCAAGCTTTCTACATTTTTTGAGGATTCAGAGCCTCCCTTTATTTTGACGACTGGCTAATCAGGGCGTCGTCATTATATCGCTGTCTGGAGAGCCTCTAATGGACATTAGACCTAACCAAGGAGCTAGGTCTCATAGTGAACATAGAGAAGTCGTAACTTACAGTACCCCATCCCAGACTATTCTTTTTTTTTGGGGAATGGAGATACAGTGTCTGATTTTTCGGCCCTTTTCGTCTCCCGCAAGAATGGAACAAGCTCTGTTAAAAGTCCTTCACTTGCAAGAGAAAAACAGTTGCTCTGTAAGAGTTTGAACTAGCCTCGTGGGAACTCTTTCATCGCTGGAGTAGTTTATCTCTCTGGGGAGACTCAACCTATGCCCTTTCCGATTTCACCTAAAACATTGGAACAAGGAGAAGGGCTTAGTGAGTATCTCTTTCCCAATCTCCAACTCAGTCTAGACATGTCTGACTTGGTGGAACAGCAACATCAGACTTCGAGAAGGTCTTTCTCGTGCGATCAAGAACCCAAACCATGTGTTGTTTTCAGATGCATCGGATTTGGGTTAGGGAGCTCCACTGGACAGTCTGGAAGGCTCGGGTCTTTGATCCACGGATCAAAAGGAACTCCATTTAAGGCAGTAACATCTCTCCTTTGGCGAGATTTGTGCAAGGAAATGAATGTCTTGACGGACGGCCTCAGCAGAAGAGGACAAGTCATCTCCATGGAGTGGACGTTGCATAAGACTGTGTGCGAGAAGCTATGGATGACATGGGGTCAACCCACCATAGATCTTTTTGCTACTCTCTCTGACAAAGAGGCTCTCGACTTACTGCTTTCCAGTTCCAGATCCAGAGGCAGCCCACATAGACGCTTTCCTGCTGGACTGGTCTCACCTGGACGTTTATGCCTTTCCACCTTTCAAGATCCTAGACAAGGTGCTGCAGAAGTTCACCTCTCACGAAGGGACCAGGTTGACATTGGTTGCTCCACTCTGGCCCGCGAGAGAGTGGTTCACAGAGGTACTTCAATGGCTGGTAGACGTTCCAAGGAGTCTACCTTTAAGGATGGATCTCTTACGGCAGCCCCACGTAAGGAGTCTTCATCAAAGCCTCCCCGCGCTTCGTCTGACTGCCTTCAGACTATCGAAAGACTCTCAAGAGCTCGAGGATTTTCGAAGGAGGCAGCCAGAGCGATTGCGAGAGCTAGGAGAGCATCTACCATCAAGGTCTACCAGTCGAAGTGGGAAGTCTTTAGAGACTGGTGCAAGTCATCATCCATTTCCTCTTCCAGTACCTCTGTAGCCCAAATTGCAGACTTTCTCCTACATCTGAGAAATGTTCGCTCCCTCTCAGCGCCCACTATTAAGGGCTACAGGAGCATGTTGGCGTCTGTGTTCAGACATAGAGGCTTAGATCTGTCCAATAATAAAGATCTCCAAGATCTCCTTAAGTCCTTCGAGACCTCTAAGGAGCGTCGTATGGCAACTCCTGGATGGAACTTAGACGTGGTCCTAAGGTTCCTAATGTCCGACAGGTTTGAGCCATTACATTCAGCCTCCCTGAAGGATCTCACCCTCAAGACGCTTTTCTTAGTGTGCTTGGCTTCGGCTAAAAGGGTCAGTGAGATCCATGCCTTCAGTAGGAACATCGGCTTTTCTACAGATAAAGCCACATGTTCACTTCAGCTTGGTTTTCTTGGCCAAAAATGAACTGCCTTCTCGTCCTTGGCCTAAGTCATTTGATATACCTTGCCTGTCAGAGATCGTAGGCAACGAGCTTGAAAGAGTGCTGTGTCCAGTTAGAGCTCTGAAGTTTTATTTAGCTCGGACTAAATCCTTACGAGGTGGATCTGAGGCCTTGTGGTGCTCAGTTAAGAAGCCTTCATTGCCTATGTCAAAGAATGCTTTGTCATATTTTATTAGATTTTTAATCCGAGAGGCTCATTCTCACTTGAGTGAAAAAGATCGTTGCTTGCTTAAGGTTAGGACGCACGAAGTAAGAGCTATAGCAACTTCCGTGGCCTTTAAGCAAAACAGATCTCTGCGAAGTATTATGGACGCGACCTTTTGGAGAAGCAAGTCGGTATTTGCGTCATTTTACTTAAAAGATGTCCAGACTCTTTATGAGGACTGCTACACACTGGGTCCATTCGTTGCAGCGAGTGCAGTAGTGGGTAAGGGTTCTACCACTACATTCCCTTAATTCCAATATCCTTTTAATCTTCTCTTGAAATGTTTTTAATTGGGTTGTACGGAAGGCTAAGAAGCCTTTCGCATCCTTTTTGATTTGGCGGGTGGTCAAATGTCATTTCTTGAGCGCGCCCAGATTAAGGGTTTTGACGAGGTTCTGTTGTATGGGTTGTCGCCCTGGATACTTCAGCTCCTGGGAGTCTTTCAGCATCCTAAGAGGATGGCTGGGCTTCGTGAGGAAAGCGGACTAACAAGGCAGAGTAATCGTTAGAGTCAGCTTCCTTACCAGGTACCTATATTTATTTGGGTTTTGTTATGATATAACTATCAAAAACTCTAAGCATATACGCCGTAAACTGTATTAATACTGGTCTCTACCCACCACCATGGGTGTGAATCAGCTATTATATATTCACCGGCTAAGTTTAATATTTAAAAATGATATTTTGATTAAAAAATAAATTTTTGAATATACTTACCCGGTGAATATATAAATTAAAGGCACCCCCTTCCTCCCCGATAGAGACCCAGCGGGATAAGAAGAACTGGAGCTGTTTACATGTATATGTGGTATCTGGCCGATAGTCGGCGCTGGTGGGCACACCCGCTACCTTCATGGCGATCGCTCGCGAGTTTTTGGATTCTGTCGAGCCGTCGGAGACGTCAGCTATTATATATTCACCGGGTAAGTATATTCAAAAATTTATTTTATAATCAAAATATCATTTCTCATTGCACCTGTTTCTGAAGCAGAGTACAGTTGTAAGGGTTAAGCATGTATGTAAGTCTTTGTTCTCTCCAATATTACTTTCTCATAATCTTGCAATCTTTTTCCACTTCATGGGGACTTTTCCTATTTTTTTTAATACCCTCTCTACTAAAGCATGGTTTTCCACTTATCTCTCTTTACTAATCCTCTTATGCAATTCAGGGTTTGAAAGTCTTGTGGTTCATGTATATTTGGAAATTTTAAGCACCACTTATGACATAATCTGTTACATATGGTGCACAGTGCTCAGTTCCCCCACACCTTTCCCATAACATCCATATGGCTGCTTTCCCAACTGTACTTTTTCCAACTGTCTCAATAGGCTTCATTTCACTTACAGTACTGAACATTAATTTCTAGTATGGGCCTCACCTTTAGTACTTAATTTGTCTTTCACTCTTCCACATTATAGATATTACCACAACTTCTCCCTAGGTTATCTATTCATAGCAGTTCCCATGATCCTTCCTGCACTAAGTGCAGCTCTCTCCATTGTTATTCCTTTTAGCAAAGTGCTCAGTTTTTGTTTGTAATAAATACCAGCATTTAACTTGAATTATCTGATACACTTACCACTGTTTTCATTATATCTTGTGTTATGATAATGTAACTTGAGGTAACTACCTACTGAATCTTTTTTTATACTGTCTGGATATTTCATTCTGGTATGAGTACTATTGCTGTCTGATACTTTTGAAATACAGTACAATACTCTAAAGGGAAAATGCCACTACACAATTTACTTGAAATTGAATAAGCATTTTGCAGATGTAACTAATAAGACATGAGTGGTAGAAATTTTTTTAAAGGTTTAAAACTTTCATTATTATTTTTTAACTTTCATCAATATTTCTATAATTTATAGTGATACAACTGGAAATACTGGAATAGACCTTGAGTCAATATTACACTATATATTAAAGACAGATGATTATACTGTATCTTAATTGGGAAACCACAATTTGCCTATAAAATCAGCATTGAATACAATAAATATTCTCAATTTAATCCAATTATTTTTTGAAATTGCAGTTAATTTTTATTCTATTTTATTTCATGGAATGAATGACAAAATAAGATGAAGATAGTAGAGACCCAAGTGACAGTGAATCTTTTGCCCCAAGTTTACCTCCACACATGAAAAAAAATTCAAGTGTGAGTGATAGTGATCACAGCAATAGTGATGATTCTGGCTCAAGCTCAGTGAAAAGAAAACATAGTGGTAGTGAAGATGTTCCTGCAAAGCATGTGAAATCTACAGAAGAAGACGAAGACTCTGTTGATGAGGAAGACATGTATGGACCAGCTCTTCCTCCACATTTGATAAAAAACAAAAGTCAGAGCTCTGTTCCAAAAGCAGAGAAGATTTTAGGACCTACTCTTCCAGCTGGTTATGTTCCACCCAAATCGCTTTCTCCCTTTCAATTACCTGAAGAGGAGGAAGAGAGTGAAGAAGAGGATGGTCCATTGTTTGGGCCACTGCCTTCAAATGTTGCTTTCAATGAAAAAGAATATCGTGCACAGCAGTTTGAGCTTAGAGCTCAGAGAATGAAAGATAAACTTGCAGGAAAAGTGAGTATTTTGTTTTTTATTAGAATGATATCCTGTTTTTACATATAAGTTGTTTTCATTATGAATAAAATACCATACTATGTTTGTTCAATTTTTTTTAGTAATTTTCTCTTCTGAATATTCTGTTGCCCTATCATTCTGACATAAATGTTACTGCATATTTTTTTTCCAGAGTGATATAAGTGGACCTCAAAAAAGAGAGTCATGGATGTTAGAGTTGCCTGAAGACAAGCCTAATTTTTGTGGGTTGGCACCACGTCAGTTTTTGAAGAAAGCTCCCCAAGAGAAAGGTGATCGTTCAGTTTGGACGGATACTCCATCTGATAGAAAAAGAAAAGAAGAGGTAATTGAATTTCTCCTTTGCTTCAAGTATGCAGCACTATGTAAATCATGTGGATTATTGTTGCCAAGATAATTTTACAGTATAGAATATTACTGCAGAATTTTAGTTGGTGTAGGGAAGACGTTTCTTATGTTTATTCAAGTTGAAATAAAGATAGAAAGAAAAAGAGTAAGGATAGATTAACAAAGACTGATTTTATGCACATGTTTTGTGTAATAGACATCACTATTCATGAATTAATCATTCTCGGCTATTTTTTAGCATTGGTTCTAAACAACTTCACATATACACATCGCAAAAGTGCTTTAAGGATTATTAAACAAAATTTTTTGATATTTTTTACTACAGATGGAAGCAGAAGAAGAAGCCCCGATAGATCCAATAACATCTGCTGCTCAACGCCGGGATGAGGATCTCACAGCTAGAGTGGAGCAACACAACAAACAGAAAAGAGCTAAAGCTCTTATTGATTTACACAAGAAAGAAATGAAGGTCTGTTTAGTTGATAATAGTTCATTTTCAATATTAAACTTACCCGATGATCATATAGCTGTCAGCTCTGCTGCCCGACAGAAAAAACCTACGGGCGGAATACGCCAGCGATCGCTATACAGGTGGGGGTGTACATCAACAGCGCCATCTGTCAAGTAGGTACTCAAGTACTCGATGTCAACATAGAACCAATTTTCTCTCTGTCGTGCCACTGGCAAGACCTACTAAATACGCCGTCCCTAACTGGATTTGTTTTCACAACGATTTGGTGAAGTACACTTTTCCAGTTTTGAGGTTTCGCTATGCAGGGGTTTTTTCTTCATTTCAAAACTTGAACTCGTTTTGGATAGATTTAATTATGGTGACGAAGAGAGTATGGACTCTCTTTCACTTTTAAATGGCCGACCCTTCCCTTAGACGGAAGTGTGTTTAGGTTTTTGGTAATTTTGCTTAACACGTTATAGTTCTATTTATTTTATATCTCTCCGCCTTTATAGGCCTCTTCGATTAACTTTCCATTTATTATAAACTTATAAAAAAATAAATTTTTATGTTTGTTTATACGCGACCTTTCCTAATAGTAGGCGGTCCTAACTTGGAACCGAAGTTAATTAACATTGAGCCCGTTATATCGTATTTAACCTTTAAAGAATTTAATACTTTTTTAATTTTAATGTTTTATGAAAGAATTTCTTTGATAGTCTCGTACTGTTTTCAAAGATGAACTAACGTTTAGTTTTTTAGTCTACGCAGTTGTTGACGTTCAGAACGTTCAACATGCGCTCTATCGTTACGATAGAGAGAGAGTTTATCACGGTTTCACTTTGCAGTAAGAGTAAACCGATTCTAGCGTTTCGTTCATTCTTTCTTAGCTTAAATGGTTTAAATTCTAAATTAAAGGAACTTTTTATTTGGAAAACCTTTCAGTTTTTTCCTTTAGCAAATAACATGTTTTAACGATATATAATTGGGCTCTTCTCTCAGGTGCGAAATCAAGAGAGAAGAGAGAGAGAGATAGAGACGGAGGGAGAGAGAGGAGAATAAACGTTTCGTTCAAGCGGGTAACGTTATTCTCGTTTTTTACTCTCCTCCCTAGTCGCTGTAGGGGAAGAAAGTAAAACGTTTCTAGGGTTTTATACTTGTTCCCAGGCTTTGTGCGGTGAGAGATTGTAAACGTAGTTTATTTGATCTAGTGTTTAGTCTCTTTTCCAGCCACTGAATTCTTTATCTTTATTTATGTTTTTCTGTTGCATTGTAAGACTGTTTTCGCAATTACTACCTTTTAATGAAGGATAGGATTGCGTGTTTCAGGTAGAAATCAGTTAAAGTTTCGATTTCAGTGAAATAAGTGCAAACAGAAAATCAAAAGTGATAAAGTGATATGCGCAAAGTGTTACAGTGTTGCGTCCGAGGGTTCGTCTGTTCGTGCCAGTCGTTCACCTAGTCCGGGACCTCTTACAAGCTCCCAAGCCCAGGGGAGAAGTAATGTCGAACGACTTATGGGTTCGTCAGGCCTTGATCAACGAACAGACGTTTTTCCCTCCGTGGTTTCGGGCGTATCTACCCAAGATCGCCCCACCCACACAAAGACGAGAGAGCCCATTTATTCCTCGTCTGCGGAAGAGGTTTCTCGTAAGAAACCATGGACCACATCTTGCAGCTTTTTAAGTGCAAGTCGGTCCCTTCCGCGCAAGTCCAACGGCCTAGGTGTAGCCACTGGGTCAGTTCGGACTCGCTGCAGTCATCCGACGACTGCACACCTCCCAAGAGAGGCAAGGTGGTACCGCAACAGGCAGTAACTCCGTCTGTTGCCGCACCAGCTGTTTTAGACCCTCAGTCACAACGGACAGTAGCTCCGTCTGTTGCCGTTTTTGTAGACCCTAAGTGGTCTTTACTGCAGTCTATGCAGACTCAGTTAGCTGCGGTTATGCAGGAGTTTCGTGCGGAGAAGGTTGACACTGCTCCCGTTAGCCTACAACCTGCCACGGTTGTGCGCCCAGCTCACGCTGAGGCTGCCTGCTCCCACACTCCGGCTGCGGAGAGCTCCACCTCCGATGCGCAATCGACCCTGCCAGACGCATGTTCACGTTAGCCGACGTGCGGCACCCTCCGTTAACATGCGTGAGCTACCGCATCAGCAGTGGGAAGGTGGAGTCAAGCTGCCGTGTTTTGACGCGATGCGTTAGTTTCCGCAACCCACGGCAGTCCCCACCACGCACCACCACTCCGCTTTGGTTGTTGCCTGCTCCCACACTCCGACTGCGGAGAAGGTTGACGATGCACCCGTTTGCCTACAACCTGCCACGGTTGTGCGCCCAGCATGGCTGCCTGCTCCCACACTCTTGTTGTGAGAGCTCCTCCACCCATGCGCAGTCGACCCTGCCAGACGCATGCTGACTCCCACAGACACACGGAGCACTCCGTTGCCGTGCGTGAGCTACCACAAGCTGCCGTGTTTTGACACGGTGTGTCAGCCTCCGCAACCCACTGTGGTTACCGCCACTCGCCCGCAGCAGACTAGTCAGTCAGGAGTTGAGGCTTCCCCACACAGCTTTGGTTGTTGCCAGCTCACAGACTGTCAAGCAGTTACATGACGTTGCCTTCTGGTCTGCTACTAATGCACCAGTGCTGTATGTCCTCACGCCCTGTTGTGGTTGACAGTTCAGTTTTTGACAGTTCACAGACTATCAAGCAGTTACATAACGTTGCCTTCTGGTCTGCTGCTTATGCACCAGTGAGAGCCTCACTGAGATAACCTAGCTTTTTTCAATATTAAACTTACCCGATAATCATGTAGCTGTCAACTCCGTTGCCCGACAGAATTCTATGGAGGGATACGCCAGCTATCACAAAACTAGAAGGGGGTGTATTTACCAGCGCCACCTGTGGCCAGGTACTCAAGTACTTCTTGTTGACACCTCCTCAATTATTCCTCTGTCGTGCTTCCGGCAAGACGTTCTGGGATACGCTTATGTTCTTGGAGTATTTTCACGACTTTGGTGAAGTATTTCTCTTTGATTTCGGCTGTCGCTTTACTGGAAACTTCTATATTAGCTTAGTTAGCTTTTGGAATTAATTTGATTAATGGTGACGAAAGAGTATGAACTCTCGTTCACCTTTCAATGGCCGACCCTTCCCTTAGACGGAAGTGTTGGTGTCTAAGAGAGTATAGACTCTCTTTCTTAATTTTGCTTAACAAAAGTTATAGATTTATTTTATATCTCTCCGCCTCTTATAGGCCTCTTCGATTAACTTCCTTTTATTATAAACTCATTAAAATTAATTTTTATATTTGTTTATATTCGACCTTCCTAATAGTAGGCGGTCTTTTACCGAAGTTAATAACTTTGAGCCCGTCATTTCGGTTTTACCTGTTAACATATTATGCTATTTCCGCCACAGAGTTTGAAAGATTTTCTTTGACAGTCTCGTACTGTTTTCAAAGTTGAACTAACGTTTTGTTTTGTCTCTGCAGTTGTTGACGTTCAGAACGTTCAACTTGCACTCTATCGTTACGATAGAGAAAGAATGTTCACGGTTTCACGTTGCAGTAAGAGTAACCGTGTCTAGCGTTTTGTTCATTCTTTCTTAACTTAATGGTTTTGATCCTAATAAAGGAACTTTTCAGTTTTTTCCTTTAACAATAATATGTTTTAACGATATATATGATTGGGCTCTTCTCTCAGGTTCTAAGTCAAGAGAGAGAGAGAGAGAGAGATAGAGACGGAGGGAGAGAGAGGATAAACGTTTCATTCAAGCCTGCCAGGCGTACGAGTAACGTCGTTATCGTTTTTTGCTCTTCTCCCTAGTCTCTTTAGGGGAAGAAACTAAACGTTTCTAGAGTGATCTAGTGTTTAGTCTCTTTCCAACCACTGAATTATCTTTCATTAGATTTTTCTGTTACATTGTAATTCTGTTTTCGCAATTACTAACTTTGAGAAAGGATAGAATTGCGTATTTCAGGTACAAACCACTTAAAGTTTCGAGTTCAGTGAAATAAGTGCAAACAGAAATCAAAGTGATAAGTGATTAGTGCGTGAGGGTACTTTTGTGCGCGCCAGTCGTCCTCCCAGTCCGGGACCTCTTGCAAGCTCCCAAGCCCAGGGGAGAAGCAATGTCGAAGGGCATAAGGGTTCAGCAGGCCTTGATCGGCGCACAGAAGTATTCTCGGTGGTTGTGGGCGTGTCTTACCGAGACCGTCACTCCCACCCGCAGACGATTGAGCCCTTATTTTGCTCGTCTGCAGAAGAGATTAGGGGAGAAAATAAAGGCATAGTAACGCTGGTCTCAGGTCTCAAGACCTCTTAAACGTTAAGTCCAGACCTATGCCAGACGTACGAAGTTAAAGTTCACAACCCGAATGCAGTCATTGGGTTAGCTCTGACTCTCCTCAGTCATCAGTTGATTACACTCCGCCTAAGAGGAGTAAGGTTCTGCCACAACAGATCTCTGCTGTTAAGGCTTTACCTCAGCAGAACTTAGTGTCTGCCGACCCCAAGTTAACTCTACTGCAGTCCATACAGTCACAACTTTCGGTCTTGATGCGTGAGTGTCGGGCTGAGAGTGTTGCGCCTCCGCCTCCGCCTACACTCCCCCCCCGCCTATGATCGCTCCGCCTGATCACAGTACCTCCTGCCAGGCGTACGATGTTGTGAACTCTACTACAGTCCATGCAAGCACAGCTTTCGGACTTGATGCGTGAGTGTCGGGCTGAGAGTGTTGCTCCTCCGCCTCCGCCTACACTCCCTCCACCTACACTCGCTCCACCTGATCACAGTACCATCTGCCAGGCGTACGATGTTGTGGACTCTACTACAGTCCATGCAAGCACAGCTTTCGGACTTGATGCGTGAGTGTCGGGCTGAGAGTGTTGCTCCTCCGCCTCCGCCTACACTCCCTCCACCTACACTCGCTCCGCCTGATCGCAGTACCACCTGCCAGCAGTTCCACCTGCCAGGCGTACGATGTTGAGCCACGTGCTGAGTTTGCTGTTCCCTGTGGTGTTCAGCCTCCGCCTTCCTTAAGGCAACCTTTACATTGGGATCAGGAGGATTATACCTCTCTTCCTCCGCCTCCACTTGCTGCTCCACCAGTGATGCAACACTCGGTTGAGGTACAACAACCTCTCCCGTCCATGAGTCAGTCTCCTCAGCTCTCGCTGCAGCGAGCTCAACCCTCCACAAGGCAAGCACCACAACACCTTAGCCTTGCGCCTCAGGAGCCTCAGCTTGCGAGACATTTACCTTGTTCTGCGCAGCCTCTTCCTCATCGCGCTCCGCTCACACCACAGGAACTGGAACTTGCTACTCCGCTTCCGCCAACCGCTCAGCAAGCGCAAACCTTGGGTTCAACCACTCATGCTAGGAGTCAGCCTCCTCCACCCATGCGCCTTCCTTCTGCTTGTCTTTTATTCAGCCTTTGCAGACTGAGCCTCAGGTGTTCCCTCATCGGAGTCTTGAAGAGGAAACCACAACTATTGTTGTTCCAGCTCGTTCTGACTCTGCTGTTCAGCATACCTTACCTCCATTTTCATACCATGGTTTAAACCCCATGCAAGCATGCATAAAGCACTCTAGCACTGGTCATGGAATTTCTGAGAAATGTTAAACGCCATGCACACGCTCTGCTTTCCTTACAGCAGGCTCTGCTTACAGCAGGCTCTGCTTACTACATGCTCAGCATACAGCATGCTCTGCATTCAGCATGCTCTGCATACAACATGCTCTGCATACAGCATGCTCTGCATTCAGCATGCTCTGCATACAACATGCTCTACATACAGCATGCTCTGCATACAGCATACTCTGCATACATCATGCTCTGCATACCTTACCGCATGCTTCTCAACACATCTTGGGTTGTTGCCAACTCACTAGACTGTCAAGCAGTTTCATAACGTTGCCTTCTAGTCTGCTGCTTTTGCACCAGTGAACCCTCACTCAGAGAACTTAGCTTTTCTAGGATAAGGTCCCTGTAGATGAGAAAGTTCTTTTCTCCCTCCTTCTGATATTCCCTTGAGGACTCTGTCATTTGGAGGGAGCCTTTAGCTGCATAACCTTTACATATGGACTTTTATTTAAGCATAACATGCTTACAGGGAAGGTAATGGTTCCACTTCAGCCGCTAATCCCGTCTGTTACCACACCTGCTCCCATAGACCTTGAGCTGTGTTGCATGACATGCAGTCCAAGCTTAGTCCTTGTTAGAGAATTTTTTGTTTACGGAGTCAATGGGTCACGGGGAAGACGTTCAACAACCAACAGAAGGGACTTGTTGTGACGCAGTGCGGCAACCTCAGCAACCCGTTAAGGAGTTGTCTGTACGACCCAGACAGTCTAGACAGATTCGGGTTGTCACTGTACTTCCTCGCTTGCCCATGATTGACAGTTTACAGACTGTGCAGCAGTATCATGATCTTGTGTCCGGCTCCGTCAGACGACTGGCTTTTAAGAGCTCCCACAAGTCGTCGCTGTCTGGAGATTTTCAAATGGACTATGGATCTGACCAAGGAACTGGACCTCCTGGTCAATTTTGAGGAGTCTCAGCTCGTTCCATCCCAGACCATTGTCTCCTTGGGTATGGATCTTCAGAGTCGAGCTTTTCGGACTTGTCCGTCGGCCCCAAGGATCTTCCAAGCCCTAGAATGCATCCAGAGCATGCTGAGAAGGAACCGATGCTTAGTCAGGCAGTGGATGAGTCTAACAGGGACACTTTCATCGCTGGCCCTGTTCATCGAGTTAGGGAGACTCCACCTCCGCCCCCTTCAGTATCATCTAGCTGCTCACTGGATAAAGGACATGACGCTAGAGATGGGTTCAGTTCCTGTTTCCGAAGAGATGAGGTCTACTCTAACGTGGTGGAAGAACAGCATTCTTCTCAAGGAAGGTCTACCATTGGCTGTTCAGACCCCCGACCACCGTCTCTTCTCGGACGCATCGGACACGGGCTGGGGTGCGACACTGGACGGACAGGAATGCTCGGGAACATGGAATCAGGAGCAAAGGACACTTCACATCTATTGCAAGGAGTTGTTGGCAGTTCATCTGGCCTTGATAAACTTCAAGTCCCTCCAGCTTAACAAGGTGGTGGAGGTGAACTCCGACTACACCACAGCCTTGGCTTACATCTCCAAGCAGGGAGGGACTCATTCGAGGAAGTTGTTCGAGATCGCAAGGGACCTCCTCATTTGGTCAAAAGATCGAAAGCTCACGCTGGTAACGAGGCTCATTCAGGGCGATATAAATGTCATGGCAGATCGCCTCAGCCGGAAGGGTCAGGTCTTCCCCACAGAGTGGACCCTTCACAAGAATGTTTGCAGCAGACTTTGGGCCCTGTGGGGTCAGCCAACCATAGATCTATTCGCTACCTCGATGACCAAGAGGCTCCTCTTGTTTTGTTCTCCGATTCCAGACCCAGCAGCAGTTCGCGTGGATGCCTTTCTGCTGGATTGGTCCCATCTCGACCTGTATGCATTCCCGCCGTTCAAGATTGTCAACAGGGTACTTCAGAAGTTCGCCTCTCACAAAGGGACACGGCTGACGTTGGTTGCTCCCCTCTGGCCCGCGAGAGAATGGTTCACCGAGGTACTGCAATGCCTGGTCGACGTTCCCAGGACTCTTCCTCCTAGAGTGGACCTTCTGCGTCAACCTCACGTAAAGAAGGTACACCCAAACCTCCACGCTCTTCGTCTGACTGCCTTCAGACTATCGAAAGACTCTCAAGAGCTAGAGGCTTTTCGAAGGAGGCAGCCAGAGCGATTGCCAGAGCAAGGACGACATCCACTCTCAGAGTCTATCAGTCTTAATGGGAAGTCTTCCGAAGCTGGTGCAAGGCCAATGCAGTTTCCTCAACCAGTACCACTGTAACCCAGATTGCTGACTTCCTGTTACATCTAAGGAACGTAAGATCCCTATCAGCTCCTACGATCAAGGGTTACAGAAGTATGTTGGCAGCGGTTTTCCGCCACAGAGGCTTGGATCTTTCCTCCAACAAAGATCTACAGGACCTCCTTAGGTCTTTTGAGACCTCAAAGGAACGTCGGTTGTCCACTCCAGGCTGGAATCTAGACGTGGTCCTAAGGTTCCTAATGTCATCAGGATTTGAACCGCTCCAATCAGCCTCTTTTAAGGACCTCACATTAAAAACTCTTTTCCTCGTGTGCTTAGCAACAGGTAAAAGAGTAAGTGAGATCCACGCCTTCAGCAGGAACATAGGTTTCACATCTGAAACGGCTACATGTTCCTTGCAGCTCGGTTTTTTGGCTAAAAACGAGCTTCCTTCCCGTCCTTGGCCTAAGT
Organism: Palaemon carinicauda; assembly: GCF_036898095.1. Lineage (NCBI taxonomy): Eukaryota > Metazoa > Arthropoda > Malacostraca > Decapoda > Palaemonidae > Palaemon > Palaemon carinicauda. Next base: position 95,082,301 of record NC_090747.1, on the reverse strand, counting down.
CGTTCGAGATCCCAAGCCTGTCCAACATGGTGGGGAACGAACTGGAGAGAGTACTTTGCCCAGTTAGAGCTCTTAAGTACTATCTAATAAGGTCAAAACCATTACGAGGACAATCAGAAGCCTTATGGTGTGCTATCAAGAAGCCTTCTCTACCAATGTCTAAGAACTCAGTTTCTTACTACATCAGGCTTCTGATTAGAGAAGCAAATTCTCATCTGAAGGAAGAAGACCTTGCTTTGCTGAAGGTAAGGACACATGAAGTGAGAGCTGTGGCTACTTCAGTGGCCTTCAAACAGAACCGTTCTCTGCAGAGTGTTATGGATGCAACCTATTGGAGAAGCAAGTCAGTGTTCGCATCATGCTATCTCAAAGATGTCCAGTCTCTTTACGAGTACTGCTACACCCTGGGTCCATTCGTAGCAACGAATGCAGTAGTAGGCGAGGGCTCAGCCACTACATTCCCATAATCCCATAACTTTTTAACCTTTCTCTTGAATACTTTTTATGGGTTGTACGGTCGGCTCAGAAGCCTTCCACATCCTTGTTGATTTGGCGGGTGGTCAATTCTTTCTTGAGAAGCGCCAAGGTTAAAGGTTGTGATGAGGTCCTTTAGTATGGGTTGCAGCCCTGTATACTTTAGCACCTTTGAGTTGATTCAGCCTCCCAAGAGGAACGCTGCGCTCAGTAAGGAAGACGATCTTATTAAAGGCAGAGTAACGGTTCAAGTCGACTTCCTTACCAGGTACTTATTATTTCATTGTTATTGTGGATAACTGATTATATGAAATACGGGATACTTAGCTATCCTTTAGTCTTGTACACTGGTTTTTCAGCTACATGATTATCGGGTAAGTTTAATATTGAAAAATGTTATTTTTATTAATAAAATAAATTTTTGAATATACTTACCCGATAATCATGATTTAATCGACCCTCCCTTCCTCCCCATAGAGAACCAGTGGACCGAGGAATAATTGAGGAGGTGTCAACAAGAAGTACTTGAGTACCTGGCCACAGGTGGCGCTGGTAAATACACCCCCTTCTAGTTTTGTGATAGCTGGCGTATCCCTCCATAGAATTCTGTCGGGCAACGGAGTTGACAGCTACATGATTATCGGGTAAGTATATTCAAAAATTTATTTTATTAATAAAAATAACATTTCTCGGACATGGTTCCTGTAGATGAGAAAGTGCTGTTCTCCCTCCTACTGATATTCCTTTGAGGACTCTGTCATTTGGAGAGGAGCCTTAAGCTGCTTAGCCTCCTATGGACTTTAATTAAAGCATAACAAGGCTTCCAGGGATGGTAAATGGTTCCGCTTCAGTCGCTAACCCCGTCTGTTGCCACACCTGCTCCCATAGACCCTAATGGGCTTTGTTGCAAGACATGCAGTCTAAGCTTGTGTCCTTGATAGAGGATTTTTTACGGAGAAGAACCTTCTGGCCAACAACCTTCCTACCGGTTGGTTGTGCGCCCTGTTGACGCTGAGGTATCCTACTCGCGTCCGCCAGTTGAGGTGGTTCCTCCACCGATGCGACCCAGTGTGGGTTGCCAGTCGCACGTTGACGTTAAGCGACTCTCGGAGGTGGTTGTGGACGTTCAGTGTGTCACTAGGAAGACGTTCAACAACCAGCAGAGGTGACTTGTTGTGACACAGTGCGGCAACCTCAACAACCAGGTAGGGGGTTGACTGCACAACCCAGACAGTCTAGACAGTTTCGGGTTGACGCTGTACTTCCTCACGTCCCCATGGTTGACAGTTCACAGACTGTGCAGCAGTACCATGATATTGTGTCCGGCTCCGTCACGCATCCACCAGTGCGACCGGATTCAGCAAGTCAGACGTTGCCCACTCCGTTGCCGTTTCCTCATCAGTTTCAGATGAGGAACCCTCTGATGAGGACATTGCTGAACAAGACGATCAACCCACAGCCCTGCTATCCATCCAGAAGATGCTGTAGAAGGAACGCTGCCCTGTCAGGCTGTGGATGAGTCTGGTTAGGACACTGTCATCCGTGGTTCATTTTGTGTCACTTGGAAGACTACACCTCCGTCCTCTTCTGTATCATCTAGCTTTTCACTGGAAAAGGACAAGACGCTAGAAGCGGTCTCGATCCCGGTTTCCGGAAAGATAAAGTCTGGTCTGACTTGGTGAAAGGACTTTATCAACCTTTGAAAGGGTCTTCCCCTGACTGTTCAGACTCCCAACCACGTTCTCTTCTCGGACGCATCGGACGTAGGCTGGGGTGCGACATTAGGCGGTAGGGAATGCTCGGGATTATGGAACTCGAGTCAAAGGACAATGCATTTCAACTGCAAGAAGCTACTGGCAGTACGTCTGACCTGGAAAAGCTTCAGGTCTCTCCTTCAAGGCAAAGTGGTGGAGGTGAACACGGACAACACCCTGCTTTGACGTACATCTCCAAGCAAGGAGGGACCTACTCTCTGACATGGTACGAGTTCGCAAGAGACCTCCTCACCTGTTCAACAGGTCTAGACTTTTCACTAGTAACGAGGTTCATCCAAGGCAACTTGAATGTCATAGCAGATTGTCTCAGTAGGAAGGGACAAATAATTCCAACAGATTGGACCCTCCACAAGGATGTATGCAAGAGACTTTGGGCCACCTGGGGCCAGCCAACCATAGATCTTTTTGCAACCTCGATGACCAAGAGGCTCCCAATACTTTGCTCACCTATCCCGGACCCAGCAGTAGTTCATATAGATGCCTTTCTACTAGATTGGTCACATCTAGATCTATATGCATTCCCTCCGTTCTAGATTGTCAACAAGGTACTGCAGAAGTTCGCCTCTCACGAAGGGACAAAGTTGACGCTAGTTGCTTCCCTCTGGCCCGCGAGAGAATAACTCACCGAGGTACTTCGATGGCTAGTAGACGTTCCCAGAACACTTCCCCTAAGGGTGGACCTGCTACGTCTGCCACGCGTAAAGAAGGTACTCCAAGGCCTCCACGCTCTTCGTCTGACTGCCTTCAGACTATCGAAAGACTCTCGAGAACTAGAGGTTTTTCGAAGGAGGCAACCAGAGCGATTGCTAGAGCAAGGAGAACATCCACCCTTAGAGTCTACCAATCGAAGTGGGAAATCTTCCGAAACTGGTGCAAGTCAGTATCCGTATCCTCGACCAGTACCTCTGTAACTCAAATAGCTGACTTCCTCTTTTATCTGAGGAAAGAACGATCTCTTTCAGCTCCCACTATCAAGGGTTACAGAAGCATGTTGGCATCAGTCTTCCGTCACAGAGGCTTAGATCTTTCCAACAATAAAGATCTACAGGACCTCCTTAAGTCTTTTGAGACCACGAAGGAGCGTCGTTTGGTTACACCTGGTTGGAATTTAGACGTGGTTCTAAGATTCCTTATGTCAGACAGGTTCGAACCGCTTCAATCAGCCTCCCTGAAAGATCTCACCTTTAAGACTCTTTTCCTGATATGCTTAACCACAGCTAAAAGAGTCAGTGAGATTCATGCCTTCAGCAAGAACATCGGATTCTCATCCGAAACGGCTACATGTTCTACAACTTGGTTTTCTAGCCAAACACGAGCTGCCTTCTCGGCCTTGACCAATATCGTTCGATATTCCAAACTTATCGTATGGTTGGAAATGAACTAGAAAGAGTCTTATGTCCTGTAAGAGCTCTTAAGTTCTATTTTAAAAACCTTTACGAGGCCCGTCTGAAGCTTTATGGTGTTCAGTTAAGAATCCATCTTTGCCTATGTCAGAGAATTCTTTATCCTATTTTATCAGACTGTTAATACGAGAAGCTCATTCCCTTCTGAATGAGGAAGACCAAGCTTGGCTGAAGGTAAGGACACACGAAGTTAGAGCTGTCGCAACTTCCGTGGCCTTTAAACAAAATAGATCTCTGCAAAGTATATTCGACGCAACCTATTGGAAAAGCAAATCAGTGTTCGCGTCTTTTATCTTAAGAATGTCCAGTCTCTTTACGAGAACTGCTACACTCTGGGACCATTCGTAGCAACGAGTGCAGTAGTGGTGGGGGCTCCACCACTACAATTCCCTAATTCCAGAACCTTTTTAATCTTTCTCTTGAAATATTTTTGGGTTGTCCGGAAGGCTAAGAAGCCTTTCGCATCCTACTTGATTTGGCGGGTGGTCGAAGTCATTTCTTGAGAAGCGCCTAGATTAGAGGTTTTGAGGAGGACCTTTAGTATGGGTTGCAACCCTTCATACTTCAGCTCCTAGGAGTCGCTCAGCATCCTATGAGGATCGCGAGGCTCAGTAAGGAAGACGTACTTAAAAAGGCAGAGTAATTGTTCAAGTCGTCTTCCTTACCAGGTACTTATTTATTTTATGCTTGTTATTTTGAATAACTGCTAAAATGAAATACGGAATACTTAGCTCATAATAATGTCAACATGTAATGCTGGTCTCTACCCACCCCCCTGGGTGTGAATCAGCTATATGATCATCGGGTAAGTTTAATATTGAAAAATGTTATTTTCCTTAGTAAAGTAAATTTTTGAATATACTTACCTGATGATCATAAATTAAAGGACCCACCCTTCCTCCCCAATAGAGACCCAGTGGACAGAGGAGAAAATTGGTTCTATGTTGACATCGAGTACTTGAGTACCTACTTGACAGATGGCGCTGTTGATGTACACCCCCACCTGTATAGCGATCGCTGGCGTATTCCGCCCGTAGGTTTTTTCTGTCGGGCAGCAGAGCTGACAGCTATATGATCATCGGGTAAGTATATTCAAAAATTTATTTTACTAAGGAAAATAACATTTTTTAAATATTAAACTTAGCCGGTGAATATATAATAGCTGACGTCTCCGACGGCTCGACAGAAACACAAAAACTCGCGAGCGATCGCCATGAAGGTTGCGGGTGTGCCCACCAGCGCCGACTATCGGCCAGATACCGCATATACATGTAAACAGCCTCAGTTCTTCTCTGTCGGTTTCATCGACAAGTCGATTCCACTCGCTTTATGACCTCGAGTTTTCTACCGGATTGGTGAAGTACTTGGTTTTGGTTTTATTGCTTTCGCCGTGTTGGATTATTCAATACTATCCTCAAAAGAAATGCTTTTGAAAGGAGAGTAAAAGTGTTTTGCCCTTGCTTTTTTATCTCTGGTTTTTTCCATAGAGTAAAGATGGCCGACCCTTCCCTTAGTGTACGGAAGTGTGTTTTAGGCTTTTAGCAATTATTTTATCACGTTATAAATTATGGTTGGTAATTATAGATTTTTCAATATTAAACTTAGCCGGTGATCATATAAGCTGCAACTCTGTTGCTCGACAGAAAAACCTACGGTCAAAATACGCCAGCGATCGCTATGCAGGTGGGGGTGTACATCAACAGCGCCATCTGTCGAGCAGGTACTTAGTACTCCAAGTAAACAAAGAATCAATTTTCTCTCTGTCGGGCTACCGGCAAGACCTACTAATACGCTGTTACTAACTGGATTTGTTTTCACAACTATTTGGTGAAGTACACTATTCTAGTTTTGAGCTTTCGCTATGCAGGGGTTTTATCTTCATCTCAAAACTTGAACTCGTTTTGGATAGATTTAATTATGGTGACAAAGAGAGTATGGACTCTCTTTCACTTTTAAATGGCCGACCCTTCCCTTAGACGGAAGTGTGTTTAGGTTTTTAGTAATTTTGCTTAACACGTTATAGATCTATATATTTTATATCTCTCCGCCTTTATTAGGCCTCTTCGATTAACTTTCCATTTATTATAAACATATAAAAATAAATTTTTATGTTTTGTTTATATGCGACCTTTCCTGATAGTAGGCTGTCCTAACTTGGAACCGAAGTTAATCAACGTTGAGCCCGTTATATCGTATTTAGCCTTTAAAGAATTTTAAACTTTTTAAATTTAATGTTTATGAAAGAATTTCTTTGATAGTCTTCGTACTGTTTTCAAAGATGAACTAACGTTTAGTTTTTTAGACTACGCAGTTGTTGACGTTCAGGACGTTCAACATGCGCTCTATCGTTACGATAGAGAGAGAGTGTATCACGGTTTCACTTTGCAGTAAGAGTAAATCGATTCTGACGTTTCGTTCATTCTTTCTTAGCTTAAATGTTTTAAATTCTAAATTAAAGGAACTTTTTATTTGGAAAACCTTTCAGTTTTTTCCTTTAGTCAAATAACATGTTTTTTTGACGATATATAATTGGGCTCTTCTCTTAGGTGCGAAATCAAGAGAGAAAGAGAGAGAGAGATAGAGACGGAGGGAGAGAGAGGAGGAAAAACGTTCCGTTCAAGCGGGTAACGTTGTTCTCGTGTTATTCTCCTCCCTAGTCGCTGTACGGGGAAGAAGGTAAAACGTTTCTAGGGTTTTATTCTTGTCCCCAGGCTATGTACGGTGAGAGATTGTAAACGTAGTTTATTTGAACTAGTGTTTAGTCTCTTTCCCAGCCACTGAATTCTTTATCTTTATATATGTTTTCTGTTTTTTGCTAGCATTAATGAGCTGCATTATACGACTGTTTTTGCAATTACTACCTTTTAATGAAGGATAGAATTGCGTGTTTCAGGTAGAAATCAGTAAAAGTTTCGATTTCAGTGAAATAAGTGCAAAACAGAAAATCGAAGTGATAAGTGATATGCGCAAAGTGTTACAGTGTTGCGTCCGAGGGTTCGTCTGTTCGTGCCTGTCGTTCACCTAGTCCGGGACCTCTTGCAAGCTCCCAAGCCCAGGGGAGAAGTAATGTTGAACGACTTATGGGTTCGTCAGGCCTTGATCAACGAACAGACGTTTCCCTCCGTGGTTTCGGGCGTATCTACCCAAGATCGCCCCACCCACACAAAGACGAGAGAGCCCATTTATTTCTCGTCTGCGGAAGAGGTTTCTCGTAAGAAACCATGGACCAAGGTCTCGCAGCTTATTAAGCGCAAGTCGGTCCCTTCCGCGCAAGTCCAACGGCCCAGTTGTAGCCACTGGGTCAGTTCGGACTCGCTGCAGTCTTCCGACGACTGCTCACCTCCTAAGAGAGGCAAAGCGGTACCGCATCAGGCAGTCACACCGTCTGTTGCCGCACCTGCTCCTGTAGACCCTAAGTCAGGGGTGGCCAACCTATTGCGCATGCGCCAACAGTGGCGCATTACACGATTACATGTGGTGCACTATACCCCAGAGATAATAAAAGAAAAATACATGCCGGCTTATGAAAAAAAAAAAAAATCTAATAATAATACTGATTTCTAAAAAAGAAATACAAAAAGAATTTAAGGGGACAGTGATATGTTCTGCATTTCTTTTTTTAATTATTCAAAATACACCCTTTCTATATATTTTTTAGAGTTTGGACATATAAAACACCTTCGTCATATACAAGATTCAAATCATTTGATCAGAAATGTTTTGATTTATTAGCAAAAATCCCGTTTAAAAAAAAAAAGTAAATTTTTCTCCACTAATATTACTCCAATTGTATTGAAAATCATTCCATCAAAACTTCGTCATAAACCGAATAATATATATATATATATATATATATATATATATATATATATATATATATATATATATATATATATATATATATATATATATATATATATAATGAGTATATGTATAACCGCCAAATATGTACAAATCACCATACTTAGAGGATTAAAAGGGGGTCAAAGTTTGTGTGGCGCATGTGAATTAGAAGTGAAAAAAATTGGTGCATGGGAAACAAAAGGTTGGCCACCCCTGCCCTAAGTGGTCTTTGCTGCAGACCATTCAGTCTCAGTTAACGTCATTGATGCGGGACTTTCGTGCGGAGAAGGTTGACACTGCACCAACCTCTAGCCTACAACCAACACGGTTGTGCGTCCTGTGGACGCTGAGGCGACCTTCTGCCGCACTCCAGCTGAGAGAGTCCCGCCACCCATGCGTTCCAGTGTACCCTGCCAGCCGCATGTTGACGTTCAGTAACGCACGGAACCTTCCGTTGACGTTCGCGAGGTACAACAACAGTCTAAGTTGTTTTGTTTTGACGCGGTGCGTCAACCTCCGCATTCTAGAGTTGTTTTGACTGCTCAGTATAGACAGTCAAAGCAGTCTCGAGTGAACACTGTATGTCCTCACGCACCTGTTGTGGTTGACAGTTCAGTTGTTGACAGTTCACAGACTGTCAAGCAGTTACATGACGTTGCCTTCTGGTCTGCTACTAATGCACCAGTGCTGTATGTCCTCACGCACCTGTTGTGGTTGACAGTTCAGTTGTTGACAGTTCACAGACTGTCAAGCAGTTACATGACGTTGCCTTCTGATCTGCTACTAATGCACCAGTGAGAGACTCACTGAGATAACCTAGCTTTTATCGGACAAGGTTCCTGTAGATGAGAAAGTGCTGTTCTCCCTCCTTCTGATATTCCCTTGAGGACTCTGTCATTTGGAGAGGAGCCTTAAGCTGCTTAGCCTCCTATGGACTTTAATTAAATCATGATGATTTTTTAAGGATCTTCGTCCGGATCTTGTAACTGCTGCTCCTCGTTCGCCTAAACGTCAGAACTTACACTAGGCCTAGCTACTTCGAAGCCGTTGTTTTTAAGCTAGTGCTCTCTCGCTCTCCTAGAGAGCGTTACGTTGGCTAGGCGACTGGTTTTTGCACCAGGAGGAGTTTTAGGGATACAGCCTTTGATTTCCCTTCTTTTAAACTGGCTTATAGAGCGAGAGTCTGATAGGACACGAGAGAAGTTCTCGGCTTGGGAGTTCATGCCTCTGCCCAGATAGACTTCTCAATTCTGGTAGACTCGCCCTGGCGCCTAGCCAGGAGACGCTCCAAGTTGTTTACAGGTCAACTTCTCAACTTTTGTCGAGCCTTTGAAGTTTTGCTGTACTATTATGTCACATATAACAAGGCTTTCAGGGATGGTAAATGGTTCCGCCTCAGTCGCTAACCCCGTCTGTTGCCACACCTGCTCCCGTAGACCCTAATGGGCTTTGCTGCAAGACATGCAGTCCAAGCTTGCGTCCTTGATAGAGGACTTAAATGCGGAGAAGAACCTTCTGGCCAACAACCTTCCAACCGGTTGGTTGTGCGCCCTGTTGACGCTGAGGTAACCTACTCGCGTCTGCCAGTTGAGGTGGTTCCTCCTTCTGGCCAACAACCTTCCAACCGGTCGGTTGTGCGCCCTGTTGACGCTGAAGTAACCTACTCGCGTCTGCCAGTTGAGGTGGTTCCTCCACCGATGCGACCCAGTGTGGGTTGCCAGTCGCACGTTGACGTTAAGCGACGCTCGGAGGTGGTTGTTGACGTTCAGGACGTTCAACAACCAGCAGAGGTGACTTGTTGTGACGCAGTGCGTCAACCTCAGCAACCCGGTAGGGTGTTGACTGCACAACCCAGACAGTCTAGACAGTTTCGGGTTGACGCTGTACTTCCTCGCGCACCCATGGTTGTTGACAGTTCACAGACTGTGCAGCAGTGCCATGATATTGCGTCCGGCTCCGTCACGCATCCACCAGTGCGACCGGATTCAGCGAGTCAGACGTTGCCCACTCCGTTGCCGTTTCCCCATCAGTTTCGGATGAGGAACCCTCTGATGAGGACGTTGCTGAACAAGACGATCAGCCCCCAGCCCTGCTATCCATCCAGAAGATGCTGAAGAAGGAACGCTGCCCAGTCAGGCTGTGGATGAGTCTGGTAGGGACACTGTCATCCGTGGATCAATTTGTGTCACTAGGAAGACTACACCTTCGTCCTCTTCTATACCATCTAGCTTTTCACTGGAAAAGGACAAGACGCTAGAAGCGGTCTCGATCCCGGTTTCCGGAAAGATAAAGTCTTGTCTGACTTGGTGAAAGGACTATATCAACCTTAGAGAGGGTCTTCCCCTGACTGTTCAGACTCCCAACCACGTTCTCTTCTCGGACGCATCGGACGTAGGCTGGGGTGCGACATTAGACAGTAGGGAATGCTCGGGATTATGGAACTCGAGTCAAAGGACAATGCATTTCAACTGCAAGGAGCTACTGGCAGTACGTCTGACCTGGAAAAGCTTCAGGTCTCTCCTTCAAGGCAAAGTGGTGGAGGTGAACTCGGACAACACCACGGCTTTGGCGTACATCTCCAAGCAAGGAGGGACCTACTCTCTGACATTGTACGAGATCGCAAGGGACCTCCTCACCTGGTCAAAATGTCTAGACATATCACTAGTAACGAGGTTCATCCAAGGCAACTTGAATGTCATGGCAGATTGTCTCATTCGGAAGGGACAAATAATTCCAACAGAATGGACCCTCCACAAGGATGTATGCAAGAGACTTTGGGCCACCTGGGGCCAGCCAACCATAGATCTCTTCGCAACCTCGATGACCAAGAGGCTCCCAATATTTTGCTCACCAATCCCGGACCCAGCAGCAGTTCATATAGATGCCTTTCTACTAGATTGGTCACATCTAGATCTATATGCATTCCCTCCGTTCAAGATTGTCAACAAGGTACTGCAGAAGTTCGCCTCTCACGAAGGGACAAGGTTGACGCTAGTTGCTTCCCTCTGGCCCGCGAGAGAATGGCTCACCGAGGTACTTCGATGGCTAGTAGACGTTCCCAGAACACTTCCCCTAAGGGTGGACCTTCTACGTCAGCCACGCGTAAAGAAGGTACACCAAGGCCTCCACGCTCTTCGTCTGACTGCCTTCAGACTATCGAAAGACTCTCGAGAGCTAGAGGCTTTTCGAAGGAGGCAGCCAGAGCGATTGCTAGAGCAAGGAGAACATCCACCCTTAGAGTCTACCAATCGAAGTGGGAAATCTTCCGAAACTGGTGCAAGTCAGTATCCGTATCCTCGACCAGTACCTCTGTAACTCAAATAGCTGACTTTCTCTTATATCTGAGGAAAGAACGATCTCTTTCAGCTCCCACTATCAAGGGTTACAGAAGCATGTTGGCATCAGCCTTCCGTCACAGAGTCTTAGATCTTTCCAACAATAAAGATCTACAGGACCTCCTTAAGTCTTTTGAGACCACGAAGGAGCGTCGTTTGGTTACACCTGGTTGGAATTTAGACGTGGTACTAAGATTCCTTATGTCACACAGGTTCGAACCGCTACAATCAGCCTCCCTGAAAGATCTCACCTTAAAGACTCTTTTCCTGATATGCTTAGCCACAGCTAAAAGAGTCAGTGAGATTCATGCCTTCAGCAAGAACATCGGATTCTCATCCGAAACGGCTACATGTTCTACAACTTGGTTTTCTAGCCAAACACGAGCTGCCTTCTTGGCCTTGACCAATATCGTTCGATATTCCAAACTTATCGTATGGTTGGAAATGAACTAGAAAGAGTCTTATGTCCTGTAAGAGCTCTTAAGTTTTATTTTAAAAACCTTTACGAGGCCCGTCTGAAGCTTTATGGTGTTCAGTTAAGAATCCATCTTTGCCTATGTCAAAGAATGCTTTATCCTATTTTATCAGACTGTTAATACGAGAAGCTCATTCCCATCTGAATGAGGAAGACCAAGCTTTGCTGAAGGTAAGGACACACGAAGTTAGAGCTGTCGCAACTTCCGTGGCCTTTAAACAAAATAGATCTCTGCAAAGTATAATCGACGCAACCTATTGGAAAAGCAAATCAGTGTTCGCGTCTTTTTATCTTAAGAATGTCCAGTCTCTTTACGAGAACTGCTACACTCTGGGACCATTCGTAGCAACGAGTGCAGTAGTGGGTGAGGGCTCAACCACTACAATTCCCTAATTCCATAACCTTTTTAATCTTTCTCTTGAAATGTTTTATTATTGTTTTTGGGTTGTCCGGAAGGCTAAGAGGCCTTTCGCATCCTACTTGATTTGGCGGGTGGTCAAAGTCATTTCTTGAGAAGCGCCTAGATTAGAGGTTTTGATGAGGCCCTGTTGTATGGGTTGCAACCCTTGATACTTCAGATCCTAGGGGTCGCTCAGCATCCTAAGAGGATCGCGAGACTCCGTAAGGAAGACGTACTTAAAAAGGCAGAGTAATTGTTCAAGTCGACTTCCTTACCAGGTACTTATTTATTTTATGTTTGTTATTTTGAATAACTGCTAAAATGAAATACAAAATACTTAGCTCATAATAATGTAAACATGTAATGCTGGTCTCTACCCACCCCCCTGGGTGTGAATCAGCTTATATGATCACCGGCTAAGTTTAATATTGAAAAATGTTATTTTTATTAATAAAATAAATTTTTGAATATACTTACCCCGGTGATCATATATTAAAGGACCCTACCTTCCTCCCCAATAGAGACCCAGTGGACCGAGGAGAAAATTGGTTCTTTGTTTACTTGGAGTACTAAGTACCTGCTCGACAGATGGCGCTGTTGATGTACACCCCCACCTGCATAGCGATCGCTGGCATATTTTGACCGTAGGTTTTTCTGTCGAGCAACAGAGTTGCAGCTTATATGATCACCGGGTAAGTATATTCAAAAATTTATTTTATTAATAAAAATAAAATTTTTCTCTATATATTTTATATCTCACCCGCCTTTATTAGGCCTCTTCGATTAGCTTTCCATTTATACTAAACATCAAGATAAATTTTATGTTTTGTTTATATGCGGCCTTTACCTATTTCTCCCCTAGTCCGAGATGTAGGTGGTCCTAACTTGGAAACCGAAGTTAAACAACGTTGAGCCCATTCACCTTTTATTTTCGTTAAGTTTAAATCATTTGCTCTGTAAGAGTTATGAAATGAATATTTTTTTTAGAAAATATTTTATGAAAGATTTTCTTTGAATAGTCTTCATGCTGTTTTTTTTTTTCAAAGATGAACTAACGTTTGGTTTATTTATGCTACGCAGTTTGCGCTCTATCGTTACGATAGAGAAAGAGAGAATCACGGTTTCACTTTGCAGAAAGAGTAAATCGATTTTGACGTTTTGTTCATTCTTCTTTCAAACTGAAGTGTTTTAAATACTAATTTAAACGAACTTGTTAATTATCAGTGACGAAGGGTGAGTGGGAAATTCTCTTGTGTGTGACAAGAGAGAGAGAGAGAGAGACGGAGAGAGAGAGAGGAAGAGAGAACGATCCGATCTTTATTCTCGTCCCAAGTAAGGAGTTTGGGAGCGAATAACGTTGTTCTCGATTCAGTTTTTTACTCTCGTCCCAAGTCTCTGTACGGGGAGAAAGGATAAAACGTTTTTAGTTTTTATTCTCGTCCCAAGGCACTGTACGGTGAGAGATTGAAAACGTAGTCTTTAATGAACTAGTGTTTAGTCTCCTCCCCAGTCACTGATCCTTTTTAACTTTATATATTTCCGTTTTATTCGATATATATGTTTACTGATTTTTGCATGTACTAATGTGCTTACATTATACGACTCATTTCGCAATTATAACCTTTTGATGTAAGGGAGAATTGCGTGCTTCAGGTAGAAATCAGTTTTATTCATGCCTAATGTGAAATTATTGAAAAATACGATATCAGTGAAGTAAGTGCAAAAAACAGAAAATCGTAGTGATAAAGTGATAAGTGCGCAAAGTGTTTTTAGTGTTGCGACCGAGGGTTCGTCTGTTCGTGCTTGTCGTTCACCTAGTCCGAGACCTCTTTCAGGCTCCCCTGCACCAGGGAGAAGTAATGTCGTAGGACTTAAGGGGACGAGAGGCTTTAACCAACGAACAGACGTTCCCTCTGTGGTATCGGGCGTGTCTCGTCAAGATCGCCCCTACCATAAGACGAGCGAGGCTGTTTTCTCCTCGTCATCCGAAGGCTTCTCGCAAAAGAAACCTTGGAGCAAAGTTTCTAGACCCTTAAAGCGGAAGTCAGTCCCTTCAGGACAGGTCCAGCGTCCTGGCTGTAGCCATGGGGACAGCTCTGACCCTTTGCAGTCGTCAGAAGACGGTTCGCCTATTAAACGCAAGCGTAACACGGGGTCCGAGGGTCGCGGTAAAGGCAATGCTTTGCCAACACAGACGTTACCGTCGTCTCGGCCCGTTCCGACTCCCGTTGATCCTAAATGGGTTGTCCTGCAGGACATGCAGACTAAGCTTGCCTCCCTTATGGAGAAGTATGACGTTGAGCAGGTTCACGATGAACCTTCGCTTTCGAGTTACGCTAAACGAGACTCTGGCCGTCAGCCGCCCAAACGAGCATTTACTCGTCCTTTTGACGTTATGAAACGTGATGTCGGTAGTTTGTCACGTCAGTCACGTGACTTGGATCCTCACTCGCTGCAGTCCCGTGTTGACTTTCAGCCGCTGCCGCAGCCTCGTGTTGACGTTCAGCCGCTGCCGCAGTCTCGTGTTGACGTTCAGGACGTTCGCCAACCAGCTCAGTTGCCTTGTTTTGACGTTGAGCGTCAAGCACCGCAGTCAAGGGTTGTTTTGACTGCTCAGTCTAGGCAGTCAAGGCAGTCTCGACTTGACGTCGAGCGTCCATCAACTCCTGTTGTTGTTGCTGGTCAGTCCTTTCAGCAGCGACATGACGTCGCTTCCTTGACTGCTACTGCTGCTCCTTTGCGTGTGGACTTTGCTTGTCAAGCATTGCCACCGCGGCAGGTCTCTCCTTTTCATGAGACTCGGCAATTGTCGGACGAGGTTCCTTCAGATGAGGAAGTTGCTGATCCCCCTCCTACTGATATGCCTTTGGGGACTTTGTCAGACGGAGAGGAGCCTAAAGCTGCTCAGCCCTCTATGGACTTTAAAAAAATCATGCTGATTTTTAAGGATCTTTGTCCGGACCATTTTGTAACTGCTGCTCCTCGTTCGCCTTCGTCAGAGTTTACACTAGGCCTAGCTACTTCGAAGCCGTTGTTTTCTAAGCTAGTGCTCTCTCGCTCTTCTAAGAGAGCTTTACGTTTGCTAGGCGACTGGTTGATCACCAGGAGGAGTTTGGGGGAGACAGCCTTTGCTTTCCCTCCTTTTAAACTGGCTTATAGAGCGAGCGTCTGGTATGACACGGGAGAAGTTCTCAGCTTGGGAGTTCCTGCCTCTGCCCAGGGAGACTTCTCAAGCCTCATAGACTCTCCCCGTCGCCTGGCCATGAGACGCTCCAAGATTTTATGGTCGGCTTCAGAGCTAGACCATCTCCTGTTAGGAGTTTTTCGAGCGTTTGAAGTTTTGCTGTACAATTATGTCATGCATGAACAAGGCTATCAGGGATGGCTCCAATGATCTGACAGCCACGTTCTCTGCAGGAACAAGGCTATCAGGGATGGCTCCAATGATCTGGCAGCCACGTTCACTGCAGGAGTACTTAAGATGTAAGTGCGCTCAATGTGTTCATTGTCAAGACAGACTTCACGATGAAGACTACCAAATCTGTCTTGGCAGCATTAAGGGAAGGCGACTGGATGGTCTCTCTCGACCTTCAGGATGCATACTTCCACATCCCGATTCATCCAAACTTTCAACTACATCTGAGGTTTGTGGACGGGAAAGTAATGTACCAATGTCAAGCACTGTACTCCGACCTCATTCCTGCTCCTCTTGTTTTTACAAGGCCCTTGCAAAATGTAGCAAGCTTTCTACATTTTTTGAGGATTCAGAGCCTCCCTTTATTTTGACGACTGGCTAATCAGGGCGTCGTCATTATATCGCTGTCTGGAGAGCCTCTAATGGACATTAGACCTAACCAAGGAGCTAGGTCTCATAGTGAACGTAGAGAAGTCGTAACTTACAGTACCCCATCCCAGACTATTCTTTATTTGGGAATGGAGATACAGTGTCTGATTTTTCGGGCCTTTTCGTCTCCCGCAAGAATGGAACAAGCTCTGTTAAAAGTCCTTCACTTGCAAGAGAAAAACATTTGCTCTGTAAGAGTTTGAACTAGCCTCGTGGGAACTCTTTCATCGCTGGAGTAGTTTATCTCTCTGGGGAGACTCAACCTATGCCCTTTCCAATTTCACCTAAACCATTGGAACAAGGAGAAGGGCTTAGTGAGTATCTCTTTCCCAATCTCCAACTCAGTCTAGACATGTCTGACTTGGTGGAACAGCAACATCAGACTTCGAGAAGGTCTTTCTCTTGCGATCAAGAACCCAAACCATGTGTTGTTTTCAGATGCATCGGATTTGGGTTAGGGAGCTCCACTGGACAGTCTGGAAGGCTCGGGTCTTTGATCCACGGATCAGAAGGAACTCCATTTAAGGCATGTAACATCTCTCCTTTGGCGAGATTTGTGCAAGGAAAATGAATGTCTTGGCGGACGGCCTCAGCAGAAGAGGACAATTCATCTCCATGGAGTGGACGTTGCATAAGACTGTGTGCGAGAAGCTATGGATGACATGGGGTCAACCCACCATAGATCTTTTTGCGACTCTCTCTGACAAAGAGGCTCTCGACTTACTGCTTTCCAGTTCCAGATCCAGAGGCAGCCCACATAGACGCTTTCCTGCTGGACTGGTCTCACCTGGATGTTTATGCCTCTCCACCTTTCAAGATCCTAGACAAGGTGCTGCAGAAGTTCACCTCTCACGAAGGGACCAGGTTGACATTGGTTGCTCCACTCTGGTCCGCGAGAGAGTGGTTCACAGAGGTACTTCAATGGCTGGTAGACGTTCCAAGGAGTCTACCTTTAAGGATGGATCTTTTACGGCAGCCCCACGTAAGGAGTCTTCATCAAAGCCTCCCCGCGCTTCGTCTGACTGCCTTCAGACTATCGAAAGACTCTCAAGAGCTCGAGGATTTTCGAAGGAGGCAGCCAGAGCGATTGCGAGAGCTAGGAGAGCATCTACCATCAAGGTCTACCAGTCGAAGTGGGAAGTCTTTAGAGACTGGTGCAAGTCATCATCCATTTCCTCTTCCAGTACCTCTGTAGCCCAAATTGCAGACTTTCTCCTACATCTGAGAAATGTTCGCTCCCTCTCAGCGCCCACTATTAAGGGCTACAGGAGCATGTTGGCGTCTGTGTTCAGACATAGAGGCTTAGATCTGTCCAATAATAAAGATCTCCAAGATCTCCTTAAGTCCTTCGAGACCTCTAAGGAGCGTCGTATGGCAACTCCTGGATGGAACTTAGACGTGGTCCTAAGGTTCCTAATGTCCGACAGGTTTGAGCCATTACATTCAGCCTCCCTGAAGGATCTCACCCTCAAGACGCTTTTCTTAGTGTGCTTGGCTTCGGCTAAAAGGGTCAGTGAGATCCATGCCTTCAGTAGGAACATCGGCTTTTCTACAGATAAAGCCACATGTTCACTTCAGCTTGGTTTCTTGGCCAAAAATGAACTGCCTTCTCGTCCTTGGCCTCTGTCGTTTGATATACCTTGCCTGTCAGAGATCGTAGGCAACGAGCTTGAAAGAGCACTGTGTCCAGTCAGAGCTCTTAAGTTTTATTTAGCTCGTACAAAATCCTTACGAGGTGGATCTGAGGCCTTGTGGTGCTCAGTTAAGAAGCCATCATTGCCTATGTCTAAAAATGCTTTATCGTATTTTATTAGATTTTTAATCCGAGAGGCTCATTCTCATTTGAGTGAAAAAGATCGTTGCTTGCTTAAGGTCAAGACGCACGAAGTAAGAGCTATAGCAACTTCCGTGGCCTTTAAGCAAAACAGATCTCTAAGAAGTATTATGGACGCGACCTTTTGGAGGAGCAAGTCGGTGTTCGCTTCATTTTACTTAAAAGACGTCCAGACTCTTTATGAGGACTGCTACACACTGGGTCCATTCGTTGCAGCGAGTGCAGTAGTGGGTGAGGGTTCTACCACTACATTCCCTTAATTCCAATATCCTTTTAATCTTCTCTTGAAATGTTTTTAATTGGGTTGTACGGAAGGCTAAGAAGCCTTTCGCATCCTTTTTGATTTGGCGGGTGGTCAAATGTCATTTCTTGAGAGCGCCACAGATTAAGGGTTTTGATGAGGTCCTGTTGTATGGGTTGTCGCCCTGGATACTTCAGCTCCTGGGAGTCTTTCAGCATCCTAAGAGGATGGCTGGGCTTCGTGAGGAAAGCGGACTAACAAGGCAGAGTAATCGTCAGAGTCAGCTTCCTTACCAGGTACCTATATTTATTTGGGTTTTGTTATGATATAACTGTCAAAAACTCTAAGCATATACGCCTATATTGTATTAATACTGGTCTCTACCCACCACCATGGGTGTGAATCAGCTATTATATATTCACCGGCTAAGTTTAATATTTAAAAATGATATTTTGATTATAAAATAAATTTTTGAATATACTTACCCGGTGAATATATAAATTATAGGCCCTCCCTTCCTCCCCGATAGAGACCCAGCGGAATGAGAAGAACTGAGGCTGTTTACATGTATATGCGGTATCTGGCCGATAGTCGGCGCTGGTGGGCACACCCGCAACCTTCATGGCGATCGCTCGCGAGTTTTTGTGTTTCTGTCGAGCCGTCGGAGACGTCAGCTATTATATATTCACCGGGTAAGTATATTCAAAAATTTATTTTATAATCAAAATATCATTTTTTATTTTAATTTTAATAAAAGAAAATCATTACTATACTCACCTGATGTTCATATTGCTTCTTTTCCAGAAGCCTGGTTTAATCAACACATCAGTAAAATGTTAAAATGTTCTCATTTTGTATCACATGAGTGAGTAAATGCCCTTAATAAGGGAATGGAACCCTTTAGCAGTAAGGGTGAAAAGCCCAAGTTGCCGTCGCTGTTAATCTGTTCTTCAGTATTGAAGTTGACATAATCCTTACTTGTGATACTATAAGTCAGTGGGGAGGAATGTGGGTATGTAAATGAACATCAGTGAAATATAGAATAAAGAAATTTTATTATTGAAAGTTTGTAAATTTCTATGAATCCCCACTGATGTTCATGTTGCTGACTCCTACACTGTTGAAGGTTTGGGAACGATTGAAGGAAAGAGACGGATTATTTTTGTTATAAGTAATACAACGAGGATATGGAATACTTACCTGGTCTAGGTTATTTGTCTAAAGTACTTTGATAAACCTCTTAAATTATAGTTGTTCCGTAACTGACATACAAACCACGCTATTTAATAGGGGTATTACTTTCGGCGTAGCTGAAATGACGAGCCATTAAAATTTAACCAGGGTTTACTACCCACACCGCTAGTTAGCGGGGGTAGGGGAGGGTAGCTTACTTACCCCGTCCCCCCTCACTTACACCTGTGCTTGAGCTCACTTTGCTCTCGGCTCGGATGGTAGACGGACGTGTCCTCTCTCATCCTCGCCTCTCTCTTGGCAGCCATTAATGCTTTTTTGCTTTTTCTTTGATAGGTTTGTGTGTGAAGTTGGCCTCTGCGATTATGCGCACTTGTCCTGGATTATCCGACCGCCCCTGCGGAACATTCATGTCGGCGGTCGAGACAGACCCTCACATCCTTTGCCCTTACTGTAGAGGCCAACGGTGTTATAGTAATAATAAGTGTGGTGAGTGTAGGGAGTGGTCTACCTCCCAGTGGGAGAGGTTCTCTCGGCAACGTAAGAAGAAGTCCAGGCGGTATAGTTCTCCTTCGAAGGTTTCTTTGAAAGGAGAAAAACCCAAGGACTCTTCTTCCGTTGCCCAAACCTCCTCCGAAGCTCCCACTCGATCGGTCTCTTTCGATGGACCGGCGAGTTGTAGCGTAGACCATGGTTCTGTTTTCCAAGCTTGGGGTTCGAGAGATGGCGTTGCCTCTCCTAGCGAGGCAGCTCCACCTCTTCCCCCGGAGGAGGATGTGTCATTAACCAATCCCTTTCAGCTTTGGTCTTCCTTGGGGCTCGAGGGTTCGCCCTCCAAGGAAGCATTACTTACTACATCCGATTGGGTGCCGCTGTCAAGCAATCGCCGACTTTGGCAGAGGTTGATCCTCTGTCAATTGTTGACATTGTGGTGTCAGAGGTATCCAATGCGGTATCTCCTAATACCTCTGCCTCTTCACATCCCGCAGTAGCTGAAGGCTTAGTTTCTCCCGTGCCTGCTCAACCAACGAGGGAGAAACTAAGTCCAACAGTCTCTCTTGCTGGTGTTTCTCCCCCTCAGGGGAGTTCACTTACAGAGACTCCTCTTCAGAGGACTGCAGAAGAACAGCTTGTTGATCTAACGGCCCCCAGAGGGCGTATCCATCGCAAGGTTCGCCTTCCTCTTCACCAGAGAGGCCTTCCTTCACCTGCGGTGAGAAGGTGCCTCTTTGGTTCATCATCATCGTTGCAGTCCGCTGCAGAGGAGCCTCGTCAGCGTTCACCGACTGTTCCTGCTATGGTCCTGGACCTCTCAGCAGATCGTTCGCGATCCCCTTCGGTGGAAGGTCGTCCTTTCAAAGGACACGTCGACCTTCCACCCGACAGACCTGCTGACCTGCCGTCGCCGTTCCTGAGATCTGATGCGCGTTACGCGCCCACGAATCCTGACTTACATGCTCGTCAGGCATCGAACCCTATTACAGGGCATCAAGGGTGTACGCGCCATTGTGCGCACACGTCCCATACGCGCCATCGCGCGCACACGTCCCTTACGCGCCATGATGGGCATGCGCGCCAACGTTCTCCTGCGTGCCAGGCTTTGCCTGAGGTAGCACGCCACTGCGCGCCATCAACCTCCTGCGCGCCAGCAACCTCCTGCGCGCCAGCAACCTCCGATTCATCAGCGCTCGCCAACGCGTCAGCGCTCTCCTGCGCGTTAGCACTCTCCTGCGCACCAGCGCTCTCCCGCTCGCCAGCGCCCACGATCTTCGGATGTGGGAGCTGTTGAGAAGTCAAAGACTTCTCCTATGCACCAGTGCTCGCCAACGCACCGACTGCTGTCTCCAGCGCGCCATCCCTCGCCATCGCACAGTCGCGTGCAGTCACCCTCTCGGCCACGGGGATACGCGCGTGCCCATCCTCTCCTGCAGTTGCGCGCCACCATACTGACGCGCGTCCGCAAGATGTGCGCCCACGTGCACAGGCTCCAACTGCACGCCCGTGGGCCAGGGGTATCTCTCCTGCGCGCATGCGCCCTACGACATCTACTGGGGCGTGCGAACTCTTGCCCGCACGCCCGCGTGTCCAACAACCTGATCTTGCGCGCCCATGCGCGCATAATCAGTCTCCTGCGCACTCTCCTGTTAGCCGACAGTTTCCCCCGCGCGCACACGCATCAGCAGTCTCCCACGCGCGACCCCGGGTATTCTCCATCGCGCGATCACCATTACGCGCCCCCGCGCGAGCGTCAATACCCTCCCGCGCGCGAGGCTGCTGGACAACGCATGGCAAGGTCGCCATCGCCGCATTCCCCTCCCCACAAGCGCAGAACAGCGCACACTGCGGTGGAAGGGAAGCATCCAGAAAGGTCCAGGAACCCTTTTTCTTCTTTCCAGGCGAACCCCCCTATGGAAACTCCTCCCAGGGATCCGTCGATCCCTGTCCCTCCAGAGGGAGTGTCTGACAGTGCAGCTGTCAGTCAACAACCATGGTTCGGTGCGCTAATCAGAGCAGTTACACAGGCTTTCAAGCCTGTTCTCTCTGAGTTGGGTCACAGATCCTTGGCTGTTTCTACCCCTCTGAAGAGAAAAAGAGGAGTTTCGGACGCGGTGACTTCTCCGAGAGCTAAGTTGTCTCCTCGCAAGCCTTCGAGGCAAGTTCCTTCACCCCCCCAGACTTTTTCTCCTTCCCTGTCGGACGAGGATTTCCCGTCCTCAGGGGAGTCACGTGAGGTGAGACATTCCCCCATCGCACCAATGAGGGAACCCCACCTCGCGTTGAAAAGTCTTCCCGGGTAGGGGCGGAGAAGAACTTGCCACCGTCTATGTTAGAGTCCTACATCCTTCCCAGGAAGGAGTCGAAGGACTCAAAGACTGCCAAAATTCTCGACAAGACTTAGGACGGAGCCAGCTAGTCACTCGGAGAACTTCCGCGAATCTCCCCAAGAAGAGCCTTTGGGGACAGGAGACTTTGCTGCAAGTCCGACATCCGGAGGAGAACTACAAGAGTCAGAGCATGCATTTTGGCAGGTTCTGACTCTTATGAGGGCTCTCAATGGGTTTCGACCCAGAGATCCCCCCTCGAGAGGGCAAAGACACGGTCTTGGACAGCGTATTTGGCACTCAAAAACCTTCTAAGGCCAGTGCTGCTCTGCCCTGGTCTCAGGGGGTTAACCCGAGAAATGCGGCAATGTCATTTTACTACAGTCCCGTGGTGCGGCTATCTTGACAAAAATACAATATTTCAGAAGCTAACCCATAACTATACCAGTGTTTTTGTAATAACTTCGTGCATGTATCATCCAAATATTTTATCCTACATCTTGTTTGTTATTTTGTTATAAACCATCAAAGTTAATTTTAAAGCGCGACGTGGCATCTTGCATGATGGCCAATGGGTGAGTCTGGATTGTCTTTCATGGGTGGGGAGGTTGGGTAGTATGTTGGGTATCAGCCACGGTATCACGGGACTGTTTGTGCCCAGTAGAGGTTAGCGATTTTTATTTACTACACTCCGTACTATGTAATGAAGGCTTTAGGCTATTTTTAACAAATAGCCTTTACTAAATATTGAAAAGTGTCGTGATAAAAAAAAAAAAATACTTTATATTTTCAAATCCTATGATATAGAATTGTATCTATTCCTGAAATAATAATAATAATTTTTGTTAATGTAGTCACATTTAATATTTACAGACACTTTATTTGCTTTGTTTTTTTCCCCTTTATCTATTCATAAAGTGACTATTGTTACCGTTGCAATTATTTTAAATCTGTTCAAAATAATATATCATATTTGGAGAGAATATATATTTTTACTTACAATTTTGATTAACTAACTTAAGAATATTTGAAGGAACAAATTGATAAAAGTAATGCAATATCATAGTCTTTTACAAATATATATATATATTAGTTGTAACCTAAAAAGTCATAATATTTAAAGTACATAAAGAGAGCGATAATCATATCATATTGAAAACATAATAACTATTATTGGAATCTTGTATAGATAAACATAGTAACTAATAAGCTCATGACCTGGCCTATGTGTTCAGACTAATTACAATAGGTTTTTATGACATTTTTAAGCATTTGTATATAGTAATGCGTATATCAAAAGCACCACCGCATATTAAAATATACAGTATATACAGTATATACAAAAGATATAGAAAATTCCTATTGTGGATATACCTAATGAAAACAGGCATAATAAAAAATTTCTTAAAAAGATTATCTCTCTCTCTCTCTCTCTCTCTCTCTCTCTCTCTCTCTCTCTCTCTCTCTCTCTCTCTCTCTCTCTCTCTCAATATTTATTTTGGGTATGCCAGTGACGAAATCAGTCGGTTGGACATGAAGGCATATTACATTACATTATAATAGTAACTCATACTCCTTGTAAACAACCCTCCAGTTACTTATAATAAAATTATACTTTTAAACAAACACTCGCGGATATTCAAAACAAAAACATTCGGTATTGTTGTCGTTAATATAAAACTAGGCAACCGCCGTCCTGACGTAGGATTTGAGAGTTGCCACAGGTTTTATTTCCCTCCATACACAATATATTACGATGTGATATCGTTAATGTGTATGTGTATGTATAATGCTATATGTCTTTTTTTTCATCATTTATGTTTCTAATATGTTAATATAAAACCAGTTTTAACTGAAAATAATTACAATTCGCCTTTTTCCCTTGCAAAAAACTTAAAGTCCATATATGGAAAGGTTTCATATTATACATAATTATATAGGTAAAATAAAGATATAACATAAAAATTTCTACCAGAAATATTATTTTATCATAAGAAAAATAATAAAAGTCGAATAAGTTCACAAGGGAATTTGCCAGAAGAGTTAGAAAATTGCGCTCTGAAGAGGCTTATAGCAGTCTCCCATACAGCCGCTCAAGAGGCTTGTAGCAGATCTCGGGTTAAGAGTACCAGGGACAAGATCGCTGTCCAGCTCTCTGAGTTGGCCTCCTCCAACCGTTCCAGTGCCAGCAACAAGGTTCTCCCACCTCCTCACGTACAGCAAAGGAGGTACAGTACTTCGAGATCTTAGAGGAGTCTTGTTTAGCTCTTCCTCTCCACCATTAATTGGAAGAGCTTACCAGGGGAGTCCCTCTTGAGAGACTCTCCAACCGGCAGGTCTCGTTCTCGGCAACCGAGATCCTTAACCAGGAGAAGGTTGCGAAGTGTGCTATGTAAGCCACTTCGTGGCTGGATATCTGGTTAGGGACCTTAGGTATCCTGATACGCTCTGAGGACTTCTCCAAAGAACGTACCAGGAAAGCTACGGAGACGTTCCTCCTCTCAGGCACTCGTACGATCGAGTTTCTGGCCCACCAAGTCTCGAACTTGTGGGCGAACACCATCCTGAAACGTCGGGATGCGGTGGCTGAGAGGTTCCATCAGAAGGTCCCTAGCACCAAGATAAATAGGCTCAGGCATTCTTCCT
Organism: Palaemon carinicauda; assembly: GCF_036898095.1. Taxonomy (NCBI): domain Eukaryota; kingdom Metazoa; phylum Arthropoda; class Malacostraca; order Decapoda; family Palaemonidae; genus Palaemon; species Palaemon carinicauda. The sequence goes on along the minus strand of NC_090747.1, from coordinate 95,058,018 downwards.
TGGAAGGAACGAACTTGTCTGAGCCTAAGGATGTGGAACAGGCTGCTTAGAGGTGGAGGAAGTCCCACCAAGACTCCCTCCTGCATAGGGCTTTGACATCCAAGCCCTATAAGCATCCAGCACCCCAGCAGTCCCGTCCTACCAAGACCACAAAACTGACGGTAGCAGCGAAGACAGTGGTGTCTAAGCCCTTTCCTGTCAAGGACAGAAAAGGCAAAAAGTCCTCCAGGGGAAGTAAGAATCCTAGAGGGAGCAGCCGAGGCCGCAAACGCTAGCATTGGCAGTCCCCTTGCATGTCCACCAGTGGGGGGATGCCTACAAAGTTGCGCAGACAGGTGGCAGCAACTCGGGGCCGATTCCTGGACGATTTCCGTAATCAGTCAGGGATATCGCGTCCCGTTCACAACATCTCTACCTCCCCTGACGACGAATCCAGTGTCGTTGAGCTCCCTTGTCATGGGATCAGCAAGGGGGCAAGCCCTTCGGGCAGAAATCCAGACCCTGTTGAAGAAGGGCGCTCTCCAAGAGGTCCTCGCCGGGTCCCCAGGCTTCTTCAGTCGACTCTTTCTTGTAAAGAAGGCGTCTGGAGGCTGGAGACCAGTCATCGACCTCTCGGCTCTGAACAAGTTTGTCAAACAAACCCCGTTCAGCACGGAGACCGCAGACAGGGTCAGACTAGCAGTGAGACCGCAAGACTTCATGTGTACACTGGATCTGAAGGACGCGTACTTCCAGATCCCAGTCCATCCGTCTTCAAGGAAGTACTTAAGATTCAACCTAGACAACAAGGAGTAACAGTTCAAGGTGCTGTGTTTTGGTCTCTCCACAACACCGCAGGTTTTCACCAGAGTGTTCACCCTAATATCTTCGTGGGCACACAGGATCGGCGTCCATCTCCTACGTTATCTGGACGACTGGCTGATCCTAGCAGACTCGGTGTCACCCCTTCTTCAACACCGGGACAAACTTCTGGGACTTTGCCAAGATCTGGGGATCATGGTAAATCTCGAGAAGTCCTCTCTGCTTCCCACTCAAAGACTGGTATACCTTGGCATGATTATAGACACCAATCTCCACAAAGCTTTCCCATCAGACGACAGGATAGCAAGGCTGAGGAAGGTCGCAAGAACTTCCAGCCCAATCGTGGTTACGTCTCCTCGGTCACCTTTCATCTTTGGCTCGTCTAGTTCCCAACGGTCGCCTCAGGATGAGATCCCTCCAGTGGCGGCTCAAGTCCCGGTTGAATCAAGGTTACGATTCCCCGGACATCATGATCCCTATGGGACCTGCGGAACGGACAGACCTCCAGTGGTGGGTGACAGACGAGAACCTACGAAGAGGAGTGGACCTTCTCGTCCTCCCCCCGGATTTGATGCTGTTTTCGGACGCCTCAAAGAAAGGGTGGGGGGCCCACGTACTGCACCACACGACCTCAGGCCTGTGGTCAGAATCAGAAAAGTGCCTCCATATAAATCTTCTAGAGATGAAGGCCGTATTTTTGGCCCTTCAACAGTTCCAACAATACCTGGCGAGTCACTCTGTGGTGGTGATGAGCGACAACACCACAGTAGTGGCTTACATCAACAAACAAGGAGGTACCTTTTCAAAGCAGCTATCCCATCTTATAGTAGAGATACTGAGATGGACCGAAGTCCACTCAATTCCACTATCGGCACGTTTCATTCCAGGCAAGAGGAATGCGCTCGCCGACAATCTGAGCAGAACGTCTCAGATAGTGAGTAGCGAGTGGTCTTTGGATCATCTAGTAGCCAACAAAGTCCTGACTTTGTGGGGTTCTCCGACTGTGGATCTGTTCGCAACAGCTCTGAACTTCAAGCTTCCGCTGTACTGCTCCCCAGTCCCGGATCCCAAGGCTCTCTGGCAAGATGCTGTGACGGGCTGGGAGAAAAGCAGACATATTTATTCTGGTTCTTTTTAGTGCGAGGGAAGAGCGAAGATACAAGCCTAATATATACACAAAATGAACTATGTACGATCGTGTGACACACGGTTGGTACAATGCCTTCCAACAACGGTGGGACAACATCGACATTTACGCCTTTCCTCCGTTCTGTCTGATGAGGGGTGTGCTCAACACGACCAGAACATCGGTCAATCTTTCGATGACCCTCATAGCTCCGCTATGGCATCACGCGGAATGGTTTCCGGACCTTCTGCAACTCCTAACGGAGCTACCGAGAGAGCTCCCTCCTCGACACAATCTACTCAGACAACCACATGCCATCATCTTCCACAAAGCCATAGCTTTGCTACGATTGCATGCCTGGAGACTATCCAGCATCTCCTCGCTGAGAGAGGATTTTTGCAACAAGTTGCGGTCTGGATGTCTGGACATCTGCGAAAGTCATCTGCAGCTGTCTACCAAGCAAAGTGGAAAGTCTTCTGTGGTTGGTGTCGTGGAAGGGGTATCTCTCCACTCGATGCCACTATTCCAACAATAGCGAAGTTCCTCTTGTATTTGCGGGAAGAAATGCGCCTTTCAGTCTCGGCAGTGAAAGGCTATCGCTCAGCCTTAAGTCTAGCCTTCAGGCTAAAAGGAATGGACATTTCTTCTTCGCTGGAACTTTCCCTACTCATATGAAGTTGTGAACTTACCTGCCCTCAGTCAGAAGTGAGACCTCCTCCAAGGAACATGGTTCAAGTTCTCAGGTCTCTTAAGAGACCACCCTATGAACCATTACGCCAGGCTTCAGATCGCCACCTAACCTGGAAGACGGTGTTCCTACTAGCTTTGGCTTCGGCCAAGCGGGTTAGCGAACTTCATGGTCTCTCGTATGACATCGCCCATTCAAGGGGATGGTGGGAGGTAACGTTGAGATTCGTCCCTGAGTTTATTGCTAAGACTCAAAATCCGGGAGTAGCGGACCCTCGGTTCGACTCCTTCCGGATTTCTAGTCTCCGTTCTGTAACAGATGACCCAGACCATCTTCTACTATGCCCAGTAAGGAGTTTTAGGCTATATCTTAAAAGAACGGCTGCAGTTCGTCCTCATGTGCCAGCTTTATTCGTTAGCACAGGGAGGACTAAGAGGAGGGTCACTAAGAACACCATCTCGGCATGGATTTGTAGGGTGATTCATCTGTCCCTGGATCCAGACCCTCCTCCGTCACGTTGCCCTAGAGCACATGATGTCAGGGGCGTAGCTACGTCTCTGGCCTTCAAAAAGAATATTTTAGTGACGCAGGTCCTTCAAGCTGGGGTGTGGAAGCGTCAGACAACATTCACAGCCCACTACCTGCAAGACGTGACCCACAGGAGGCTCGATACGTTCTCTATTGGCCCTGTGGTGGCTGCATAACAGCTGGTTTAAAACCTCAAGCTCCTTATTGGACAAGTAGCAGAAGGTTGAGGGCATTGTTACCCGGTTTTAGTCTGCATGAATGAAAAGGTTTGACTGGCCCTTATTCTTTTCTTCATCATCCCTTCTCTTGGGGAAAGCCACATCCTGGGTTCTCTGCATAGCTGACCTCAAAGCACTGCAGGTAAACCATGTTTCCTTGTGTTCCTAGCATTAAGTTAATACTGTCACGTCCCCATACCCTGACAAGGTGGTATTGGGAGAGTTCTAGTCTAAAGATTCCATCTAAAGAGCTTCAGATCAACTTCCTAGGACGAGTCACACTTCGTTATGCCTTCACACACAGCTTGCGTAGGCCGCAGTCCTTGCGTAGCAAGGTTTTAGCGAGGTGCAGGGACTCCGTATTTCTTGGGTGCTGACACACTCAAATAACGAGCCCCCGGGCAAAGCCAAAAAACCAGTACTGGCTGGGACGTCCACCCTTCCTAATGGGTGAGTCACCCCTATTAAATAGTGGGGTTTGTATGTCAGTTACGGAACAAATGACAAATTCGTAGATAATTTGTATTTTTCTTAACTATACAAACCTTAGCTATTTAATTAAACTTGCCCGCCAGCCCTATCCCCCTTGAAGTCCTACCACCAAGCAAAGTGAGCTCAAGCACAGGTGTGTGTGTGTGGGGGGGGGGGGGACGGGTGGTAGCAAGCTACCCTCCCCTACCCCCGCTAACTAGCGGTGTGGGTAGTAAACCCTCGTTAAATTTTAATGGCTCGTTATTTCAGCTACGCCGAAAGTAATACCCCTGTTAAATAGCTAAGGTTTGTATAGTTAGGAAAAATACAAATTATCTACGAATTTGTCATTTCGAAATACAAGATTAACTTGAATCGCTGACCGGACAAGAAGTCTTTTGACAGGAAACGCTTGGGGTATTTTCACACACACACACACACACACACACACACACACACACACACACACACACACACACACCCCCTAATCCAACCCCTTACGATCACTTGGATGGTTACGCCCTGTCCCCGTTCAACCCTAATCCATTGACTAATCTACTGTTTTTGATTACACCAGGGCTCAGGTTGATTCGGGTGGGTCCCAGACGACTTCATGGTGAATAGTTTCCTGTTCTGCTGTGTCAAGATCCCAAAGGAACTCCTTTGGCCTTCACTCTCTCAGAGAAATATGCCATCCTCTATGATGAGTATCATAGAAGGGATTATTCTCAAGACAGATTATCTCTAGACCAGGTCGCGGAGTTCCACGTCTTCCTGGTTGGGAGGAGCTCCTCTCAGTAATAGCCGTCAAGGCTACTGGCCAGACTTAAACATGGCCTTTCTACAAAAAGGGGATAGACCTCTCTCTCCCATAGGAGTTGTTTCTAACAGTCTTGCTGTTTTCGATACCTTGTCTGAGCCTTTGAAAATGCCTCAATCAGGGTTCTAACTTGCAAGACTGTCTCTGCTGCCTTGATTGGTGAAAAGGTTAGGCAAGTGACAAGGTCTCTCTGCCTTAGTCTCCCACCCTAAGTGGTGCAGGAGCTTATTAGTCTAGTGCCAGGGCACATGGCTAAACTCAGTGGTCATCCAGCTTTCACACACATACTACGTTCCTAAAGGACTCAGGTTTGTGTAGCTAGGAAAAATACAAGTTACTTTAAAAATTTGTGTTGCTTATAAACTGGTTTTGCAGCTTTAACTGTTGAAAACTTACTTAGTTAATTCAAATGCAATTGTGCCTTTTTGAGACAGAATTTAGGCCCAATTGTTGATCAAGAAAAGACACGCTTGTACTTTCACCACAAGACGTGGCTGATATGGGTTCAGAACTCTTGTTTTTTTATTTGATATGAGTAATATTGAAATACTGTACAATACTTGGGCTTATAGCATCCTGCTTTTCCAATAGGGGTTGTAGCTTAGCAAGTAATAATGATAATAATAATGAAGTATGGAAATGTTTCTCATTATTTTTTTATCTTTCAGAAAAAAGAAAAGCAGTCTGGACCTAAAGAAAGGCGACCTTTCAGCCGTGAAGAGGACATGAATGTTAATAAATTTGATGAGGCACAAAAGAATAATATTCTCAAGAAAGCTCGTCAGTTGAATGATAGATTTAACCCTGGAGATCGAAAGTTTTTATAAAACTACAGTATTCATCTGCATGACCCATCTACAAAATTATTGTAAAGGAGGGATAAATTATCAAGAAATGTCTTAGTCATGTAAGCTATTTTTTTCTCTATTTTCACTAAGTTTGATGGCTTACTGTTAAGTATTTTTAAAAGGGAAATGATTAATTTGGTAAAATTTGGTGTTAAGTTTGATTTGTTGTGTAGGGTATATGTTCATGTGTTTAATATCATTAACTAAGAGAGTACAGTGTAACCCTAACCCTTAACATACGAGCACATAATTTATAGTTACCTTTTTACTACTGTGTGATTGAGACTAATACAGCATTACAATATAAGCAGATACTGTAGTCTTTTTCTTTATGACCTACGTGAAAAGGGAGGTAATTTTAATCAAACTGCACACTTAGGGGACTAGTGTATGGTGTTATAGTTATTTCTTACTTATTTCTGTCTTAATTTCATTTCCAGCACTTAATATGAGTGATTTGGTTTAAAGGTTACTCAGAGGCAAGGGACAGGGCAATGTCCTTTATACTGACCATATATATACATATGATAAGTGCCCAAGCCGCCTCTTCATCACGCTAGGACCAGAGAGGGCAAAGTAATGGCTGTTGATGACTCAGCAAGTAAATCCATAGGCTCCACCAAACCCCTCAACCCTTGCTTGCAAGGATGGTGAGGTTGCAGACATTACAGAAAACTATCAACCTTGAGCATGTCTCGAACTCCTGTCTAACAGATTGTAAGGCGGGGACATTTCCAATTGGCTACATGTAAGTAAAGTGGGCTGATTATGTGAATAGTACTTTTGAAATATCACTAGCTTGTTGAAAAATTAAAACTGTATTTTGGATGGTGAGAAGTACTGTATATTGCTTTTCTAAACAGTCTTGTTGCTTACAATGTATTTCTTAATGCTGAAATTTTGTTTTGCACATAATTTCTATGGAAATTGTACGTTAACCAAATCTAATATGATCCATTTTCTAAAGGCCTGTAAATGTGTGACATCTTAATATGATTGATAGTTTGGCAGTTTAGACTACAAACAAAATACAGTATTTAACTTCTTGGTAGTCAGTTCCCACCTTTGATATTTTTTTTTTAACATTTTTCAAGACCTAATTCATTCTTTGATATTAATATACTGTACAGTTATGAGGTGCAGTATAGTATGTACATTTATTGCACAATGTATTCATATACAGGTAGGTAAGATGTTCAGTGCTGTGTTTTGTATAGTATATGTGTAAACATGAAAAAAGTTGTACAGTTCTAATTGATGTCACAATATTTTTCGTTTAATACCAAAAGACAGAATTAATTTATCTCAATTTCAGGTAACGTATAGTGCGGTACTGTAATATTAATATTCATATGTTTACAACTTACCCAAACTAAATTAAAGTAACTACTGCAGTTGTATGGTAAATTTAATTTTGAAATTAGTTGTTGGGAGTTATTAACTTTATATGGAATTTCACCTAAAGATTTACTTACCAACTAATAGCATTACTTCCAACTAATTATGGAAGTAATAGCATTGCATAAATATTTTGGGAGTACAGTACTAATACAAGTTCCAGTGGCAGTGTTTCACTTTACTAGGTGGTTGTATTATTAAGATAATACAATCATAAACCTTTAATCTTTTCATTGTCTTCGGCAGACAAAAACAAACTGGCTAAACTGGATTGCAGTATGCAAATTTCCTTCACTCTGTTTTCCCCTTAATATTCTAAAAGCCTGAAGACTACTGTATTTTGAGTACAGTATGGAGTATATTGATTATGGAGATATCAGATCAACCTGTTTATTTGCTAGGAAGATTTGACATGGTCATACTACATTCAATGCAGCTGATTCCATGGGTCAGTTGCTGTGCATCCTTTTCTTATCTGTCCTGACAGTTATTTCATCTTGAGGTCTGTATAGTCTTGAGCATGTTTCATGACAGTGTCTTACAGTGCCTTCCATTTTTAATCATTCGGGTATTTTTATATCGAATTTTTATAATAACGGAATTTTGATAGTAAAATTTATTTGTTCTCACCTGGCATTCATATGGCCTCTTGAAGCTGGTTAAATGTTGACATCAAATGGAGAATTTGAAAATTTCACATTTTTTTTTTCACTGTAATCTTGCCTGTCTATTAGAGTACTGTATTGAGTTTATATAGCAATATGACAATAAGAGTGCTTGGGTATCCTATCACTGTTGTCTTTTCAATTTTAAAGTCAAAACATCAAAACATGTTCAACATCCTCATTACATCACTAGTAAGCGGGAACATGTGGGGACATGACATGATTCCAGTTGAGTATAGAAATAATAGATTTTATTATTAAGATTTTTTTTTACAGTTTCTATAATCCCCCTGGCATTCATATGGCTGAATCCTACACCTCTGATGAAGGTGGGAAGATGATGGAAAGAGATGGGAAATCTAACACCCTAGATTAAAAAACCTACACCAATTACCCGAGACTCCCCTTTAGTTAAAACAAGTTTAACAGTAACAACTGTAAGCTAGTTAATCTTGTGTAATAACTTGCAAATCAAGATTTAGGAATTTTTTTTATTCTAAACAAAATTCACAAATACTGAAGAAACCTCGATTGAAACAATCTAAAATTGTTTCCATCTAAACAACGTAAGTGATCTAATACTGTTTAAGGTTATGATCCCGGTGACCTACAAACTTTTCGGTAAAAGCTGAAACAACCCTTTACATAGAATCTGCAAAAGATAGTACAGTATTTCCGCTACAGTATGCTTCCTACTCTATTGCCAATAAACATTTCTTTAGTCAATCAACTTGAAAAACCTGCATCCAACAACTTCCTTTCATTTATATCAACAAGGGATTCAAGAGAATTAGCTTGGTCTAGGGTAACAATAAGTTTAGGCAATTGATTTTTTTAAAAAATTAGTGAATGCTTCTGTGGGAGATAAGGTCTTAGCAACAGAATGAAAGAAGTATTACAGTAGCCGACTTACTTTCTATCTGAATTAACCTATTTTGAATGTATCTTGGCAATGAGCTTTCGTAACGAATGAAACGTTGATGTATCATCCATGTGTATTTCTTCCACATCTATTTCAGTTTCACCTTCTGTGGTGAAGCATCCAAATTCATGACTCGGTTTTCTCTTCTTTATTATAAAAGGTAATCAAGTATCTACTCGGTCTTCTATCTCAGAATGGGGTGGTATAGAACTGACAGAATCATGGAAAAGCAAGGGTTTTACAATACTGTATGTCCTGAAGTAATTTGAGAAAGCAAGGCTCACAATGAGGGTATTGACACAATGTGCTGTGTACCATTAGATCCCTAGCTGACTGGTACACTAGAACCACTAGGTATAATTTGAGGAGTTAGCCTAGGGTTTGGAACAGAGCAGGTTAAGCTAGAATCTCTGCCTTTGCCCAAAGGCGTGGTAGCCTTCTCAGATAGCAAGACATCCCCTATTAATCAGCAACTAAATAATCCCTTAAAGAACAATAAAAATTATCTGTATTTGTGGGTAGGAAACAACAGAAAGACAGGAAGACAGAAAAGCACTTTATTGCCATACACTGCCATATATACTCAATATTCCACAGGAGGGGAAAGACCATCACAGTGAGAGATAATAGTTTTAGAATTTACAATAGACATCAACATTCAACCAGCTTCAAGAAAGAATCCATATGAATACCAGAGGAGGTTCATAGGAATAAATTAATTTGTATGTTTTCGTGTGTATTTAAGAAACATATTTTTGACACTAATCTGCTTAAAATACTTAATAAAAATATTAATAATAATGATACTGAAATCAAATTTTTTGTATTTATGTGACAAACATTAAGTTATTGCTTATAGTGTGCCATAAATATTTTTATTTTCAATCCCAATTTATTTGCTATATTCATGATGCTGCTGAGTGACCACACTGGACTTTGGCATAAATTTATAATCCAATTCAATGTATGATACACTGTAGTTCTTTGCTGTATCCCTTTTCACTCACTTGCGTCTTAGGTTTCTAACCCTTATTTATCCGTTCTCTTTGGTCACTTCACACCTAGCTGTCCAACTTCTTAACCTTTACACTGTTCTAGTTTTTACCTTTCATTAAAAAAGAAACCCCTCAGGCAAAGCCTTTGAGAATCAAGATATTTTTATTGTTTTATAGTTATTGCTATATGTAGAATTATAGGAAAATATATCTTGGTAGTAAATTTCTTTTGTGTTTTATTTTTGAAGAATGAGATTTTGTGAAAAGCTAAAACAATGTCATGCTATTCAGCAATTTTGATAAGGTGTAATTATCAATGGATTATTTTCCTCGAAGGATGTACAGGTACTTTGACTTGACAAATTTTTCATCAATGTTATCTTTTACCTATAAAGCTGCCAAAATACTGTAGTAGTGAATAAATTTATGTGTCTTAAGGTCATGCCTATCTCAACTAAGCATTGCTGTCTAGATGCTAAAGCCAGAATAGAATGTGATACCTACTGTATATTTATATGTAACACAATAAAGAATTTAAAACTTGAAATTTCAAGAACTAGATCCATACAGTATATAAGTGTTTGTGCATTTAGGAACTTTAAAGGAATATGAATTAATGAAGAAAATATGCAACAAAAACATTTAAAAATAAAGGACTTAAGGTATTAATTGCCCAGAATATGTGGTTTTACAGAGAATTTGTTATTGCTTAACTACCTATAATCACTCTTCCTGCCACAAACATTGACTTCAGAGATGAACTTGGGCTCTTACCTCCTCAGGTTCAATGTGCCGGGTCGGTGATCATGTGATGATCAGCTATTGCTGCAGGACTTGATCAAAGTCAGGTTGACTTAATTCACTAAATTTATGGCCAAGTTGTACCCACATGCTTAAAAATTCTGCTACAACTTCACTACTTTAACATGTACCTACACACAAAAACTTGTTTTCCTGCACTCAAATCTTCCTATGTTCTCCCAGGTTGCAGGTCAGGTCAACAAGTGGCTAATTTCCCACTGTGTCTTCCTTTCCTACGAACATAGCTAACCTTCATTCATTCTTCACACCATCTCTCCTTGGCTCACCACATTTTATGACATAAAACACCCAGAATATTCAAGAAGCTGCCCAAAGAACTAAAAAGATGCTAATCTTTAGAACATCTAAGAAATTACACACATCTATACCATTAAAGATTCTTGTATGGGGTTAGTGCAATCTTTGAAGCATTTCTTTGGCCTCAGCAGCACTTGCATTATATCCTACTTTTCCTATTTTCTGACATCCGTTCTTCCTTCTTGGTATCTAATCTCTTTTAGTCCCTTCAGCCTATAGCTACAATTGCTCTTAATACTTCTTTACTATGGTGCCACTTTCACTTGCTCTTCCATCTTGTTCAGCCATTAAACTTTTAGAAAATAATGCAACTGCAGGGTTTTTCTCAGTTGTACCTGTGATAAATGTCCTCTCAGGCCCAAGTTTTGGGTCATATGACTCATATTAATAGATCTAATTCATTCCATATATTAAGGATTATTGCTTACAATGAAAATGATAATATTCAAGAAAAATGTAGATTAATAGTTATCACTAAGTAGGAAGGGGATCACCTGGTAGATTAAGCAAGCTACAATAGGAAGTTTCTGAAAAATATATACTAGTTCCATCACTTAGTTGGTCATTAATAGTTTTATTTTTTGTTTTTACAGTACAGTATCTTGCTTCCATTCATGCAGGTATATCTGCATTTCATTATAAATAAGATTTCACACTCATTTTTTGCTGAATTAGTGCTAACTGACATTGTGATGATCGTTGGTTAGGGGCATGTCCCGGATTTGATAATTTTGTTCCCTTTCCCACATTGACCCTTCTGGGACACCCTTTTTGTCCCGATTTTGTTCATCATCGTAACATTATATTTTTAATACCCTATAACACTTCTTAGTTGGAACTTTGTATGATGGAATTTCAAGAACAATATTGAGAGATGTTAATTTTGTGTCAGTATTTATATATTTAGCATTCCAGGACATAATGCTAATGTTGAGCGTGTATTCTCTCTCATAAATATCCAGTGGAATGACTAACAGAGCAAATTGGAAGTGTCTTCTGTAGAAGCTATCATTCAATGCCCATGGAACCCTAATTTTCATTGTAAAGAATTTTATAGGCAGTTGCTAGAAAAAAAGCAAAATCATCAGATAGATATAATTAAAGCCTAAAGATTGTAGTTAAATTTTTGTTTATGTAAATTTTCATGTATACTCATATGTTTCAAATACAAAGAAAGGTAGTTTACTTTCTGTATTGTTTCAATTGATTATTGATTTTTCATATTATAAATTTTTATATTTTTGTATTGTTTGCATTGGTTATGTATTTTCCAAATTATTTTCCTTTTGTTTTCTTTATCATCATCATCTCCTCCTACGCCTATTGACGCAAAGGGTCTTGGTTAGATTTCGCCAGTCGTCTCTATCTTGAGCTTTTAAATCAATACTTCTTCATTCATCACCTCCTGCTTCACGATTCGTAGTCCTCAGGCATGTAGGCCTGGGTCTTCCAACTCTTCTAGTGCTCTGTGGAGCCCAGTTGAAAGTTTGGTGAACTAATCTCTCTTGGTGAGTGCAAAAAGAGTGCCCAAACCATCTTCATCTACCCCTCACCATGATCTCATCCACATATGGCACTCAAATGATCTCTCTTATAGTTTCCTTTATAATCCTGTCTTGCCATTCAACTTCCAATATTCTTCTGAAGGTTTTTTTCTCAAATCTACAAAATCCATTGGATATTATTTCATTGTCATATCACGACTCATGTCCATACAGCAACACCGATCTCGCTAAACTGATACATAGCCTAATTTTTATACTATGTAACATCAGGCAATTTTATTTCCATATTTTACTGAACCTAGCCATTGTTTGATTTGCTTTTTTAAATCTTTCATTAAACTCCGATTCTAAAGACCATGTACAGTATTAAAGATCATAGTTCCTAAATATTTAAATAATTCCACCTCAATCCTTTCTCCTAATAATATTTCATCTTCCATTACATTTCACATTCTCATCACCTTTGTCTTTCTTCTATTTATCTTGAGCCTAACTTCATGTGATATTTCATGCATTCTGGTAAACAAGCTTTGCAAGTTCTGTGGTGTTCTGCTAATAAGGACAGCATCACAGCATACTCTAGGTCAGCTAATTTCCTGTTACCAATCCAGTACAATTCTTCTCCGCCATCCCAAACTGTTCTATGCATTACAAAATCCATGAGGACAACAAACAACATAAGTGATAATACATTCTCTTGGAGTACTCCACTGTTCATTGGAAATTCATGAGATAGGACTCCACTAACAGTAACTTTGCACTTGCTATGAATAGTCTTAATCAAATTTACATATGTAAGAGGAACATAATAATGCAGGATTTTCCACAAAATTGGCCAAATTGGTCAAATTTCTCATTGTCCACAAATGCCATCAAAAGTGGATTTCTATATTCTACATAACACATTTCTGTACTGTACCACATGTCTTAGTAATAATAAAAATTTGGTCAGTACAAATTCTACTTTTTCAAAATCCTGCTTGTTCATCTCTCGGCTTTTCTTTATACCCCATTAAAATTATTCCTTTGTGTTTTTAATTTATGTGATAATCATATCAACGTTTTATATTATATTAGTCAGGCTTTGTATGTAGGTATATATTCATACATAAGGTGAGAAATTTCAAGCATCCCAGAATTCTAATCTTGTAATCTGACACTCCTATCGTTGGTTGATGTTATTGAAGTCTTTTTCTTTATGAATTTAAGTTTAATAAAGGATAAGGAGTCGAATTAATAACATCTAGGCAAGTTATGTAAATTATCTGCAAGTTACTTGTGTATAAGTTAATAAAGAGCTACGTTTTTATTCTTTGGTGGCGAAAGCAGGCTGGGAGTACTCCATCTATGATTTATCAGAAATCTATGATTCTTAGCTATAAACATTAATATCATGCTATCCGTTTAAAATTCCTAAATCAACAATTGAAAAATCCTACGACCTGTCTATTTTAAAGCATTTATTGCTAATAAAATCAAATAAGATATTAACTGTTTTTAAAAATTTTCATCCGATAACTCAACGACCACATGTATTTGTTTACATCCGACTTGATCAATATTGCCGAGAGTTTATTTGACAAATATTTGTGATTTTACTAATTGTATAAACTTGCTACGTATGTAAATTAGCAAATAATTGAAATTGGTGCTAGTGAATCTACCGGTTATAAGCGTAAGCTTGTGATTAGGCTGTTAAACCTAACCTGTCTTAAGGTTCCCGGTAACCCAATACAGATGTTGCATGTGCCGAAGTCGTTACTCACGAGATTTTTGAGAAGCGTACCAGGTGTTCAAAGTCATACTGTCGGTCATTATTTCCCTAATTTGTTAGTAATATCTCGTTTCCTTGCTTCTAATACTGCAGTTGGACACTTATTCACAGGCCTGGTTAAATTCCCAGAACTCGCAAGTTCCCGCTCATTTGGTGGACTCCATAGGCCTACTGTTGCTTGTCAACCACTGTATTATATCGGAGACAATAAGACCCAGTTGTATTTTTCTGACAGAATGTCTACCAAAATTACAAGTGATGAGCAAGGCTCTCAATCCCAGTCTCTGCAAGCAGAGGAGAAGCCCAACACTGATACTAATGTTGAGGTGTCTGAGCCCACAGCTACTGAGCCTAGGCCTATGTCTGAAGAGCCAGGAGTTGAAATTAAAGAGGAAGATGCCGAAGCAACGTCATCTCAACTGGAAGACTTGAAATTGGAAAAAACTCAATCATCAGAAGTAGAGCCTGATGTCAAACCCGCGGAAGAAGCTCCCAAAAAGTCCAAGAATCAGTTGAAAAGGGAGCGTAAAAGAGCTCTTTGGAACTCGCAGAAGGAGCACTACAAGGAGCTGAAACGCCAACGTAAAGAAGAGAAGGAGAGGAGGGAAATGGAGGAACTACAGAAACTTGAGGTAAGCAAGGGCAGGAATATGGCTTAGGGTTAGCTTAGCCAATTTTTATTTTTTATTTTCTGGTAAATATGTACAACTTCACCTAGCGTTAATAGACTTAAAATCCTTAGGGTGTTTTTAGTTACGCAGTTCTTTTCGTTCTAATCGAGTTTCTTATTTGTAACTTTTCTCGGAAACGCTCTGTTGTCTTGTAAAATATTTTGTACATATTTAATCTTTCCTTGATGATAGAACCCAACAGCAGTGTGTAAAATGTGGAGCCCAAGCACTCCTACTTGGTAAGTAAGGACTAAACTGAGAGTAATTTTAGTCGTCTGGGACCGTTTTAAATGTTATAGATGCCGTCTAAACGGAGATCCACTGAGATTTAGGTTAGGTTAGGTGGGGGTACCTTAAGTTTGTACAGGCTGACATGAGTCAGGGTGTATGTATGATAGCGGTCACCTGTATGTATATTATGTCTAAGTTAGAATACGGAAGTGTAATGGGCGGTCGCAGGGGCAGTTACCCCCCCCCACCCCCCACCCCCCTGTTAAGTAAGTAGAAAAGGACACGGCTTGTAGGTTAGGTTAGGAGGGAAAGTTTAGGTTAGCTGATGTCCATTTTTAATCAACACAAGAGGAACTGGCCGCTGATATACATAGCCTCCAATGAGTCTCTTTTTATAGTATATATATATATGAAAGATCTACTTTAATGTTGTTATTGTTCTTAATGTGTTTTATTTTGATTATTGATTATTTTTCTTGAACAGTAGTTTATTTATTTCCTTGTTTCCTATTCTCACTGGGCTATTTTTCCCTGTTGGAGCCCTTGGCTTGCAACATCCTGCTTTTCCAACTAGGATTATAGCTTAAATAATAATAATAATCTCCATTACTTCCATACAGCTCGATTACTGATCATCTCATTCTTTCGACCTTATTAGTTCCACTGTATACCAGGGTTGGCCTCTTTATTCAGCTTTATTCATCTTATTCTTATTTCCTACATATTCCCCTAGCACTTCCTTACCACATCCATCCATCTGATAGGCCTACTAACGGGGGATGTTGAGGAGGGAGAAGACTAATTGGTAAGGGACCTCTGGTTGTGGTTTCACACGCCCCAGTCTCAATACCGACACCCTGTAAGGGTGAGCGAGCTTGGTATATTCCTGGCATTCCATGCAACTTTTTTCTCTGGTATATTTAGCAGTATTTATACCTTAGAAATGGTGCTTTAAGGAGCATTTCACGGAGCGACACAGGTTGACCCCAGAAATTTAATGTTTTTTATACTGTAACAGCGTTTTTGGCAAAAGTTGAATGAAAGAAAGACAGTTGGACAGAGCAAGATTGTGTAAATAAAAATAAAAACCTAAAAGTTATAGCAATGGGAGGTGAAGTTATAGATATTTCCCCATTTATTCTTTTAATAAATTAAGTCCCTTACTAGATTAGGGCCATGCAGTTAGGCCATTTTGTAATTTTTGTATGAGTTTTAACTAATGGTAAGTTGATTTTTAAATATTTAACTTAGCCGGTGAATATATAATAGCTGCAACTCTGCGGCTCGACAGAAAACACACTCAAAAAACTCGCGAGCGATCGCTATGAAGGTTGCGGGTGTGCCCACCAGCGCCAACTGTCGGCCAGATACCACTCTTGCATGTAAACAAACCCTTCAATTCTTCTCTGTCGACGTTGACGACAAGACGTATTCATACTCGCTGTAGAACCTGGAGTTTTCTCATCATATTTGGTGAAGTACTTTATTTTGGTTTGAGCTTTCGCAGTGCAGGTGTTTTTCCTCAACATAAACTCTTGAACTCTTTATTGAATCAGATTATTTGTTGATGACTTGGATTGTTTTTTGGAATTTTCTTTGACTAATTCAAAATGGCTGACCCTTCTCAAGTACCTAGATTTCGAAAGTGTAATGCTAGGGACTGTAATAGGCGTCTTCCAAAGGCTTCTCTCGACCCACATACTGTTTGTTCCAATTGTCGGGGTAAAACCTGTCAATTGGGAGATCGGTGTGAGGAATGCGTGGGCCTTTCGGAATTCGATTGGCTCGAATACGATAAATATGCACGTAGACTAGAGAGAGATAGGGTAAGGAGGAGTTCATCTAGGTCTGTAGATTTTTCCTCTCCACATGCCCCTGAACCTAATCCTTCCCCTGTAGTGGTTGTTCCTAACCCCCCTTCTTGCACTCAGGAACCGTCTATGCAAGACATGTTACGTGCTATTCATGCCTTGGGGGAAAGAGTTGAAGCGTTAGCAACTGATCGTAATCAACTCATGGCTGACGTGAAGGAACTTAAGTGTCATAGTGCCACGGCGGAAAGTGGGAAAGTGATTAGTGCGCAAAGTGTTGTGAACAGTGTTGCGACCGAGGGTTCGTCTGTTCGTGCCTGTCGTTCACCTAGTCCGGGACCTCTTGCAAGCTCCCAAGCCCAGGGGAGAAGTAATGTCGTACGACTTGTGGGTTCGAGAGGCCTTGATCAGCGAACAGACGTTCCCTCTATGGTATCAGGCGTATCTCACCAAGATCGCCCCTACCATAAGACGAGAGAGCCCATTTTTTCCTCGTCTTCCGAAGGCTTTTCACGCAAGAAACCGTGGAGCAAGGTTTCTAGGCCTCTTAAACGGAAGTCGGTCCCTTCAGGACAGGTCCAACGTCCTGGATGTAGTCATTGGGACAGTTCGGACCCGTTGCAGTCATCGGATGACTGCTCGCCGCCTAAGCAAGGCAAAGTTGTGCCGTCTCAGACGCTAACCCCGTCGGTTACCGCACCCGTTCCCGTGGACCCAAAATGGGTTATACTGCAGGACATGCAGTCTAAGCTTGCGTCCCTTATGGAAGACTACAATGCCAATAAGGTTTCCGTTGAGCCTAGCCGTTTATCTCATCGAGATCCTGGCCTTCAGCCACCCAAACGTTCTTTTGTGCGTCCTGTTGACGCTGGTGTAGCCAAGTCACGTCAAGCAGTTGGGGTAGAACCACACTCGATGCGATCTCGTATGGATTTTCAGCCGCATTTGGACGTTAGGCAACTTGCTGATGCGCCTGGTGACGTTCAGGACGTTCGCCAACCATCGGAGTTGACTTTTTTTGATGCTGAGCATCAACTTCCGCAACCTAGAGTTGTTTTGACTGCTCAGACTAGGCGGTCTAAGCAGTCTCGGGTGGACGCTGTGCGTCCTCACGTACCTGTTGTTGTTGACAGTTCTCAGACTGTCAAGCAGTTACAGGACGCTGCGTCCTGGTCCGCCACTTATGCACGAGTGCGGGTGGACGCTGCGTGTCAAGCATTGCCAACCCCTTTGCTTGTTTCTCATCAGTTGTCAGATGAGGAACTTTCGGATGAGGACGTTGCTGACCCTCAGCCTGAGGATCATCCGTCAGATATTGATGAACCAAGAGCAGTTCCGCCATCCATGGACTTTAAGAAAGTCATGCTCATTTTTAAAGAGTTGTTTCCCGAACACTTTGTCTCTGTGGCTCCTCGTTCGCCGCCGTCTGAGTTTGTTTTAGGCGTACCTGCTGACATGCCAGCCTTTACAAAACTTGTACTCTCTCGCTCGTCCAAGAGAGCTTTACGGCTTTTAGGCGATTGGTTGGAAACCAAGAGGAGTTTAGGGAAGACGGCCTTTGCCTTCCCCCCCTCTAAACTCTCGTCTAGATCGAGCGTCTGGTATGCCACGGGAGAAGTTCTCGGTTTGGGAGTCCCTGCCTCTGCCCAGGGCGACTTCTCAAGCCTTGTAGACTCTCCCCGCCGCCTAGCCATGAGACGCTCGAAGATTAGTTGGTCATCCTCGGACCTTGACCATCTATTTAAAGGCATTTTTAGAGATTTTGAAGTTTTCAACTTCCTTGACTGGTGTTTGGGAGCCTTGAGTAGGGAAATCTCATCGGCTGATAGAGATGTCTCCTTACTCATTATGTCCTGCATGGATAAAGCCATCCGCGATGGATCCAATGAGCTCTCCTCCTCGTTTACTTCAGGAGTCCTTAAGAAGCGAGAGTCTCTTTGCTCTTTTCTGTCGGCAGGAGTTACTCCCTGTCAACGATCTGAGCTACTCTTTGCCCCCTTATCGAAGTTTTTGTTCCCTGAACTTTTGGTTAAGGACATAGCTTTGTCACTCGTGCAGAAGGACACCCATGACTTGGTAGCGTCCTCTGCTCGCAAAGGGACTCCTTCGACTTCCTTTTCTGCTAGACCAAGGATAGACACTCCAGCGTCCAGGTTTATTCCGCCCTTTCGTGGCAGAGCTCCCAGCAGGGGAAGTACTCGTGCCGAAGGAAAGAGAGGAAAGAGGAAAGGAGCCAATTCCTCACGTGGCAGAGTCTGACTGCCCGCAGCTTCAGACAGCAGTAGGTGCCAGACTCAAGAACTTCTGGCGAGCCTGGGAGAAGAGAGGCGCAGACCAACAGTCTGTGAGGTTGCTCAGAGAGGGGTACAAAATTCCATTTGTACACAAACCTCCTCTAGCGACTTCCCCCATCGATCTCTCTCCCAAGTACCGAGAGGAAGCAAAGAGACAAGCCCTGAAACTAGAAGTGTCTCTTTTGCTAGAGAAGGGAGCGGTGGTCAAAGTCTCGGACCTTCAATCACCGGGGTTTTACAACCGTCTCTTCCTAGTACCGAAGAAGACAGGAGGTTGGAGACCGGTGCTAGACGTCAGTGCTCTGAACGTCTTTGTCACGAAGACAAAGTTCACCATGGAGACCACGAAATCAGTCTTAGCAGCGGTCAGAAAGGGAGACTGGATGGTCTCTCTCGACCTAAGAGACGCATACTTCCACATCCCCATTCACTCAGATTCCCAACCTTTTCTGAGGTTTGTTTTCGACAATGTGGTGTACCAGTTTCGGGCCCTGTGCTTTGGCCTAAGTCCTGCTCCTCTCGTGTTTACGAGGCTTATGAGGAATGTGGCAAAATTCCTCCATTTATCGGGAATCCGAGCCTCCCTTTATTTGGACGACTGGCTTCTCAGAGCCTCGTCCAGTCATCGCTGTCTGAAGGATCTCAATTGGACATTGGATCTGACCAAGGAATTGGGACTTTTAGTCAACATGGAAAAGTCACAGCTGATTCCATCCCAAACTATACTGTATTTAGGGATGGAGATTCGCAGTCCAGTTTTTCGGGCTTTTCCGTCTGCCCCCCGAATAGATCAAGCCCTGCTCGTAATCCAAAGGATGTTGAAGAGAGAACGTTGCTCAGTCAGGAATTGGATGAGTCTAGTAGGAACTCTATCATCCCTGGAGCAGTTTGTCTCGCTAGGAAGGCTACATCTCCGACCTCTCCAGTTCCATCTAGCTTTTCACTGGAAAAAGGACAAGACGCTAGAGGCGGTCTCAATCCCGATTTCCGAAACAGTAAAGACATGCCTGAATTGGTGGAAAGACAATATCAGTCTAAGAGAGGGACTTCCCCTAGCAGTTCAGAAACCAAACCACGTTCTATTCTCAGACGCATCGGATTTGGGTTGGGGTGCGACACTGGACGGTCGGGAATGCTCAGGTCTGTGGCCTTGATAAGCTTCGAGAGTCTCCTTCGAAACAAAGTGGTGGAGATCAACTCGGACAATACCACAGCCTTGGCTTACATTTCCAAGCAAGGAGGCACCCACTCCCTGACACTGTACGGGATCGCAAGGGACCTGCTCATTTGGTCAAGAGATCGAGGCATCTCCCTGGTAACGAGGTTTATCCAGGGCGACTTGAACGTCTTAGCAGATTGCCTCAGTCGGAGGGGTCAGGTAATTCCTACAGAATGGACCCTCCACAAGGACGTGTGCAAGAGGCTTTGGGCGACTTGAGGTCAACCCACCATAGACCTCTTTGCAACCTCGATGACCAAGAGGCTTCCAATCTATTGCTCTCCAGTCCCAGACCCAGCAGCAATACATATAGACGCCTTTCTCCTAGATTGGTCTTACCTAGACCTATATGCATTCCCACCATTCAAGATTGTCAACAAGGTACTGCAGAAATTCGCCTCTCACGAAGGGACAAGGTTGACGTTAGTTGCTCCCCTCTGGCCCGCGAGAGAATGGTTCACCGAGGTACTTCGATGGCTGGTAGACTTTCCAAGAAGTCTTCCTCTAAGAGTAGACCTGTTACGTCAGCCCCACGTAAAGAAGGTACACCAAGGCCTCCCCGCTCTTTGTCTGACTGCCTTCAGACTATCGAAAGACTCTCTAGAGCTAGAGGCTTTTCGAAGGAGGCAGCCAGTGCGATTGCAAGAGCGAGGAGAGCTTCTACCATTAGAGTTTACCAATCGAAGTGGGAAATCTTCCGAGACTGGTGCAAGTCAGTATCTGTATCCTCGTCCAGTACCTCTGTAGCCCAAATCGCTGATTTTCTCCTATACCTGAGAAGGGTTCGCTCCCTTTCAGCTCCCACGATCAAGGGCTACAGGAGCATGTTGGCTTCGGTCTTCCGACATAGAGGCTTAGATCTTTCCAACAATAAAGATCTACAAGATCTCCTTAAGTCTTTTGAGACCTCTAAGGAACGTCGTTTGGCTACTCCTGGATGGAACTTAGACGTGGTCCTAAGGTTCCTCATGTCAGACAGGTTTGAGCCTTTACATTCAGCCTCCCTGAAGGATCTCACTCTTAAGACTCTTTTCCTGGTGTGCTTGGCCTCGGCTAAAAGAGTCAGTGAGCTTCATGCCTTCAGCAAGAACATCGGTTTTTCGACAGAAAAAGCCACTTGTTCTCTTCAACTTGGTTTCCTGGCCAAGAATGAACTGCCTTCTCGTCCTTGGCCTAAATCTTTTGATATTCCTAGCTTATCAGAGATCGTAGGCAACGAACTAGAGAGAGTATTATGTCCCGTTAGAGCTCTTAAGTTCTATTTAGCTCGTACTAAGCCTTTACGAGGTAAATCTGAAGCGTTATGGTGTTCGGTTAAGAAACCATCATTACCTATGTTAAAGAATGCTTTGTCATATTTTATCAGATTTTTAATACGAGAAGCCCATTCCCACTTGAGTGAGGAAGACCGATCTTTGCTTAAGGTTAAGACGCACGAGATTAGAGCTATAGCAACTTCCGTGGCCTTCAAGCAAAATAGATCTCTGCAAAGTATCATGGACGCGACCTTTTGGAGAAGCAAGTCAGTGTTCGCGTCATTTTACTTGAAAGATGTCCAGACTCTTTACGAGGACTGCTACACACTGGGTCCATTCGTAGCAGCGAGTGCAGTAGTGGGTGAGGGTTCTACCACTACACTTCCCTAATTCCAATATCCTTTTAATCTGTCTCTTGAAATGTTTTTAATATTGTTTTATGGGTTGTTCGGAAGGCTAAGAAGCCTTTCGCATCCTGGTTGATTTGGCGGGTGGTCAAAGTCATTTCTTGAGAGCGCCCAGATTAGGGGTTTGATGAGGTCCTGTTGTATGGGTTGCAACCCTTGATACTTCAGCTCCTGGGAGTCTTTCAGCATCCTAAGAGGATCGCTGGGCTCCGTGAGGAAGACAGACTTACAAGGCAGAGTAATCGTCTAAGTCAACTTCCTTACCAGGTACCTATATATTTTGGTTTTGTTATATTGATAACTGTCAAAATGAAAAAACTCTTAGCTTATACGCTGTAAACTTAATTAACTCTGGTCTCTACCCACCGCCTTGGGTGTGAATCAGCTATTATATATTCACCGGCTAAGTTAAATATTTAAAAATGATATTTTAATTATAAAATAAATTTTTGAATATACTTACCCGGTGAATATATAAATTAAATGACCCTCCCTTCCTCCCCAATAGAGACGCAGCGGGACGAGAAGAATTGAAGGGTTTGTTTACATGCAAGAGTGGTATCTGGCCGACAGTTGGCGCTGGTGGGCACACCCGCAACCTTCATAACGATCGCTCGCGAGTTTTTTGAGTGTGTTTTCTGTCGAGCCGCAGAGTTGCAGCTATTATATATTCACCGGGTAAGTATATTCAAAAATTTATTTTATAATTAAAATATCATTTCTCACAACATAAGTAATGTTTTAACACAATGCTTACAAGGCCTATAATACTGAGTTTTACTGAGAAAATGAGCTAAGGTAATTCACTCATCATCAGTAGACCTATGCAGATTTTTTTTATAATTGTAGTTGTCAGAAACTCAGTATTTTAGTATCAGAGCAATTGCAGAATTTCAGACTCATTTTATTGCTTTGGCATAAAATAGTACAGTGGTAACACGTTCGCCTAGCATTCGCATGGCAGCAGATCAATCCCTGCCCGGGACCGTGAGTTTAAGCAGTTTACTGGGGAGGCCACTGCTGTGGTTGGACAACACAGTGGGGTGTTGGGCTTGCCTGGCTGATGTTCTGGTGGGCACCTTTTCTGATGAAACTGGAACTGAAACCAGACAACTTTATCTTTAACTAACTTTAAACTCCCATTTTCTTTGCTGCCTTGGTGTCTGCAGTTAAACCTTTTATTGCTCCGATAGCTCCTCTAACTAGGGTTGCAGCTTAGCTAGTGGTAATAATAATAGAAATTACCTCTACCTAACCTGATCTAGGGTGTTGTGTCCTCATTTACAGTGTGACTTTCCTTTAGGTCCATGGAGCTTTATGGGGCTTGGGGAAATACCTCAGTAAACTTTAGCGATATTTTAATTGATCAAGTAAGACAATTTCTGGGTGTTTACGACACATTAAATAACCTTTATTCAATTAGACTAGTTTATCATGAGATATAAGGTGCAGCTGTTTTTCTATATTCTATCCAGTTATGAATTTATTTTGAAGCAAGATTGAGTTTTTCAGAATCTAGTAGAAAAATTTTGAGCTTAAAGGGTATAGGAATACCATACAGTACAGTAACACCCCACCCTACATTGTTATTGGTGTCAATCAATTTTTGACGTAGGTTAAATATGCTTTCCATACGCTGACTTATATGTTCCCTATTATTTAGTAGATGACAGAGTACTGTACAGTATTTACAACTCGCACAAATGCACCTATAATCCCTTAAAACTGTTATTGTTCCCTTAAATGTAAGTACTGTACAGTATCCTTATTATGGCGCAGTGTACATGAATGAAAAGAAATACAAAATCAGGAAATATGTACGTCTTTGAGAAGATTCAAAATGGCATTGCCAGATATAGTATATGCTTTCTTTACTGTATATTTCTAATATTTTCCGTGAGGTACTAGTACTATTATGCTTAATAGTAGAATTAGATTAACCCTTTTACCCCCAAAGGACGTACTGGTACGTTTCACAAAAGCCATCCCTTTATCCCCATGGACGTACCGGTACGTCCTTGCAAAAAAATGCTATAAAAATTATTTTTTTCATATTTTTTATAATTTTTTGAAAAAATTCAGGCATTTTCCAAGAGAATGAGACCAACCTGACCTCTCTATGACAAAAAATTAAGGCTGTTAGAGCAATTTTAAAAAAATATACTGCAAAATGTGCTGGGAAAAAAATAACTCCCTGGGGGTTAAGGGTTGGAAATTTCCAAATACCCTGGGGGTTAAAGGGTTAACAGTACAGTACACAAAAAAAACATTGTAAGGTGGCATATCCCAATACACTACCCACTCATGCAAAATCACTAAATCACAAGTTACCAGTTTACTGTTCACCAGTGCCAGACCCGGAAGCAGCGCTTGAGGACACATTCCAACACCCATGGGACGACCTCTACTTATATGCTTTTCCACCGTTCTTCTTGATAAGGAATGTCCTAAATCGAGTTCGGGCCACTCCCAACCCCAACATGATTTTAATGGCCCCAAGTAGAATGGTACCCGGACCTTCTACTTCTGCTGATAGAGATTCCAAGGGAGGTGTCTCATCTTCCCGACGTGTAGTGCCAACCACACGCCCAGATCTTCCACAGCACAGTGGAATAGCTTCTGCTTCACACATGGAGGTTATCCAGCATCTCGTCTCAGAGGTAGACTTTATGTGTGAAGTTGCGCGAGAGATATCTAGATATCTCTGGAAGTCTTCAACCTCCGGCATCAAGCCAAGTGAGCCATGTTCTGCCGTTGGTGTCGTGGGAGGGGGGGTTCTCCTTTTGGAGCCTCTATTACAATAATAGCCAAATTTTTACTTTATCCAAAATGAAAAACTCTGCTCAGTATCAGCTGTGAAAAGCTATTGCTCAGCTTGAGCCAGATCTCTAGGCTGAAAGGAATTAATGTATCCTATTCAGTAGAGCTTTCTATGCTCATATGGAATTTTGAATAGGCCTCTCTTCTGTTAGAGGTGAGACCACTTCCGTGGAACTTTGCCAAGGTGTTATATTCCCTGAAGGAGCACTTTATGAATTGTCGAGGTTTGCCTCAGATAAGAACCTCCTGCTCAATTTTTTTTCTTGCTTGCTCTAGCCTCCTTTAAGCGGGTTAACAAGCTGTATGGTTTCTCTTGTAACGTCTCTTAGACAGGTGGTTGGAAACGGGTCTTGTTCTTCATCCCTGAGTTTATTGCCAAAACCCAGAATCCGTCAGTTCCTGATTCCAGGTTTTTTTCCGTTCCAGATTGCAATCCTTAGAGAGGTAACTGACGATCTTGATCGGTTGCTTTTGTATCCTGTGAGGGCATTGAGGTACTACCTTAAACGTCAGCACAGGGAGAGTAAAAAAAAAGGTGACCATAAATACAATCTCTTCTTGGATGAGAGAGGTCATTGACCGTACCCTTCCGGGGCCCTCACCTTCCTCCCAAGAAGAGCTCGAGTTATAGTATATGATGTCAGGGGGTTAGCACAACTCCGGTATTTACAAAGAATCTCTGTGGCGCAGGTACTCCAGGCAGGTCTTAGGAAACGTCAGACATTTACTGCCCGTTACCTGCGGGAATTGACCCAAAGGTCTCATTACACCTTTTCTCTAGGGTTTTTAGTAGCTGTACAGCAGATGGAATTGCTATCTCAGCTCCTCTCACTGGACCATTAGCATCGGATCAAGGACTGGGTTTGTGTGTTAGTCTGGGATGGAACAAGTTGAACCCATTAGTATACATATGCCTCATTGTTACGAAACAGACTTACGGCTTAGTGTCCTTTATTGCACGGGCAGCGGACCCGCTAGTATAGTCACACCACTGGTGTACGAGGTGTAAGGAACCTGAACTCTCCGGATAAGTTACCAGCCAGTTGAAAC
Source organism: Palaemon carinicauda (assembly GCF_036898095.1). Taxonomy (NCBI): domain Eukaryota; kingdom Metazoa; phylum Arthropoda; class Malacostraca; order Decapoda; family Palaemonidae; genus Palaemon; species Palaemon carinicauda. Next base: position 95,032,381 of record NC_090747.1, on the reverse strand, counting down.
AGGAACTTCTTCCCACCTAAGGATGAGTCTCTTATGTAAAAGACAAAGGTTTCTATTTGTACTGGATCAAATGACGAATTTGTAGATAGTTCTTATTTTTCATAACTATACACACCTGAGTCCTTTACTCACTTTCCCTCTATCACCAACCCAATAGAAAGTTCTAGCTGTAATCAAAGTGACTACTCAGTGAATATGGGGGGGGGGGGGGCTTCCCCGCTCCCAGGCAGTAACTTCCGACCAGCTCTTTACACCTGATTATTAAATTTCAACTGCTGTGTATTCTAGCTTCGCTTTTTCTCTCCTCTGTAAAGGTCTCAGGTAGCATAGGTAGGAAAAAAGGGATTTTGACGAAGGAAAAATCTATTTCTGGGCGAGAGACCTGTGCCGCCCAGTGAAATGCTCCTTTAGCACCATTTCTATGGTATATAACTGTCTCAGGTAGCATAGGTAGGAAAAATACAAATTATCTCCAAATTGGCCATATATCCCTCATTTAATAGTAATACTGTACTTTGTTATTCATAGCCTAAGCTAAACTGCAGTAAGCTTTTATCATTTAATTAAAGGAACCTATCAAGAAAAAGCATTATGTCCAAAAAGGTAGCCTAGTAAAAATCAATTTGATAATTGATTGAGATATTTGTACTGTACTTCATTGATATATAGTACTGTATATTTTAAGAGTAAACTACAACTGTATAGAAAAATTTATACAGTATATGAAGTTTTCATACTAGCATATGTTTCCTTTGAGTAGGGTAGATATCAAGAACAAAGAAGCTTCATGTAAAGAATGGAGGAGGTGGTTATGTGTGTAGCTGGTCTTACTGTTGACTTTGAAATAGAACAAGCTAAATGCCTTGTTTGGTTTGGTTATTTTATATCTCACTGTTCAAACTAGTGGGTATAATTGCCTATTTTCTCCCACAGGGTAGCTTAACTGACCTTCTTACACTTTTGGGGTGAGAGTAAGTGAGGTTAGGCAGTATGCTGCATGTTAGATCAGGATGTATATTAGTTTACATTCGTACCTTTTGTAAGGTCTTTATTGTGTTCCAAGACTTGCAACTTGACATAAAAAACAACATAGCATTAATTGACTCTTCAAAAAAATTCTTACACACACTAGAAACCCCTATTAGTAAGCCTATATCAACGCTATTACAAGTTATTCGCTATTTCAACTTTTTTTACTTCATAGAAATATTATTCCTGTTGATTTTAAAGAAATTAAAGATTTGGAGAAGAAACCAAAATTTAATGTTATTTTATATTATTCTTTCCTAACAAAACATATTTAAAAAAAAAACACCTGAAATGATATAGCAAAATGTGATAAAGTAAAAACTACAACCTGAAACAACTTGATGTGGGATATGACTGTACAGTACAGTATAGTATTGGTATTCATATTCTTTTATTTTTGTCCTTTGAATACTATAGCATTGATCAAGCAAAACAGAATATGGTAGCATGATTCATACGCAGTCAGTTTAGTTGATCTGTTGTGTAGAGATTCAACATTTTACGAACAAGATCATATAATCATTTTATAAAGATAGTCATTGAATTAAATCTTTATTTGTTAATGAAATGGTTGCATTTTTCAAGTAGTTATGTCATCAATGATGTATGTTCTCATTAAACCATCACAGGTGATTAATGAGAGTAGTTTAGCCTGATTTTGGTGGAGCATAAAATGGCAAAGTATATTAAACACACATGGAATTTTCCCCCACTTGGGTTGTGAGAAGTCATACCATGTTATTTAAACCTTCATAGGTATCCTCATTGTTTTCGTGTGGGTATGATTAACCATATGCTTGTGTACATCAGTCTATACAGCACACACTTTCCATTTATGTGATTAATATACTGTAGTACACAGTTGCTGGTAAAGTGAACAATACAGTCAGCCCGCCTTATTCGTGGGGGTTGGGTAACGGAGACAGGCACGAAAAGCGAGAATCCGCGAACATATGTTGCCGTCGGGTGGGTTAACTCCTAACCTACCATCTCACTGTCCATTGACTACGTGTGTTCGACTAACACGCTAAGTAACCCACTATACTGCCTAATATTGGTTTTACTTGGTTTCTATTACAGTACAGTATAAATATTGTATTACTGAATTAACACATTGGGAGGAAAATGGGGATATAGACTGCACTGCTATCTGTGCTTGGACCCCCAAAGGCTTCGAACTTTGCCGTTCGATTTGATTCTAGTAAATGTCAACTGCATCTAGATGTCGTTAAGCTTTTTCAATTCCAATATTTCAATAAGTTTGGAAAATATTTATATAAACATTTCCCGGATTGAGTTATTCAGAATGTTTCTTTTATGGTTTTTTAATTTATGAATTCCTATTTTTTTTTCTGAATCGTCTAATTCTTGCAGTTTTCCCTTTTTCAGTTTGCAAGGATTCCAATGCTTTAGATAAAATCTTTCCTGTTTTCCTGTTTGATTTATTTTCCTCCTCTTCCTCCTCCTCTATTATTGTTATTATAATTATTATTACTTGTTAAGCTACAACCCTAGTTGGAAAAGCAGAATGCCGTAAGCCCAAGGGCTCCAACGGGGAAAATAGCCCAGGGAGGAAAGGAAATAAGGAAACTACAAGAAAAGTAATTAGAAATTAATATAAAATATTTCAAGAACAGTAACAACTTTAAAATAAATATTTCGTATATAAACTATAAAATCGTTAAAAAAACAAGTGGAAGAAAAATAAGATAGAATAGTGTGCCTGAGTGTACCCTCAAGCAAGAGAACTCTACCCCAAGACAGTGAAAGACCATGGTACAGAGGCTATGGCATTGTCCAAGACCAGAGAACAATGGTTTGATTTTGGTGTGTCCCTCCCCTAGAAGAGCTGCTTACCATAGATAAAGTCTCTTCTACCCTTACCAGGAGGAAAGTAGCCTCTGAACAATTACATTGTTGTAGTTAACCCCTTGAGCGAGGAAGAATTGTTTGGTAATCTCAGTGTTGTCAGGTGTATGAGGACAGAGATTATGTAAAGAGTAAGCCAGACTATTCCGTGTATGTATGAGGACAGAGATTATGTAAAGAGTAGGCCAGACTATTCCGTGTATGTATGAGGACAGAGGAGAATATGTCAAGAATAGGTCATAATATTCGGTGTATTTGTAGGCAAAGGGAAAGTGAACCGTAGCGAGAGAGAGGGATCCAATGTAGTACTGTCTGGCCAGTCAAAGGACCCAATAACTCTGGCGGTAGTATCTCAACGGGTGGCTGGTGCCCTGGCCAACCTACTACCTACTAGCTAGGTCATAAGGGCATGTAGTTGCCCCATCTGTTTTCATCTTCAAAGCACGGGTTCTTTAATATATGCTCAATGAGTGTGTGTATGTTGGCCCATGAGCAATTATTGCCAGGCAAATACAGTACAATGAAAAAAATCCTGAGAAATGTATTCAAGTTTAGATAGCTTTGCTTGATAAAAGAATAGGAAGGATGGTTAATTGATTATAAAAAAAATGTGATAGACATGGTTTATTTCAATGGCAGAAGAATAAATTCATACAAGTCAAGTCTTTATTCATTAATAACTTATTTAATGTATGGCTCCTTTGTTTTCTGATTGGTGCTTGGGTTTTCTTTGGACTAATTTTTAACTTTGTATATGCTTATTTTTTGTATGTAGACCTACGCATGGCTGCATAATTAGGTTTTATAACTTCATGTGACATGACATCTTTAAAGGTTATTTTTATTTTTAGTTTTTTTAATATTTAAACTTTTGTATACCTGATAACGCCTTCTTTTCGACGGAAACCATTTTTTCCCAGTCTCAACTTTTCTAGTATGATGTTCACCACCTACGGTTTAAAAAATGCTGTTAGAAATGAGACGCAAGTGGGAGTAGTTGAAAGATAAACCAAATTAGGCCTTTGTGTCCCAAAAATGTAAATCTAGGCAAAGTTGGGAAGGACTGCGAGGAAACTAGTAGTCCCCGTGGGGTCTTGACGTTTCACCACCTGAATTTCTTCCTGTAACTTAAATTATTCGATGTGACTCTTCGCCTGTCTCCCCTGGGGGTCCCCCTGGATGACAGATACCCTTGGGTAATCAGGGTCCCCCCCTCTACCCTGCACCCCTTCCTCTTGCTCACTCATACATAATGCCAACTTACAAGGCCCACCCGCCCCACTCTTTACTTCTACCCCTTTCCTCTCCTTCTTCCCCTTTCCCCTCCTTCTACCCCTTTCCCCTCCTTCTCCCCCTCTTTCTTCCCCTCCCATCCTCGTTCCCCTCCAAACCGAAGACTCGTGTTTGTCTATTTGCTTTAGAGCCGTTTCATCTTACCTGGTTTATGTGTTTGCAGTTTATCTGATTCATTATGGTTTTATTTTTTATGTTCGTAATCGTGTTTCTTGCATAGTTTCTTCATTATTTTATATTAGGTGTTTTTATTAAAAGATATTTTTTATCTATATTCAAATATTCAGAGCACACAACAATCTCTCTCTCTCTCTCTCTCTCTCTCTCTCTCTCTCTCTCTCTCTCTCTCTCTCTCTCTCTCTCTCTCTCTCTCTCTCTCTCTCTCTGTTCAACTAAATATATTCCGGTTCACCCATTCATTTGTCATCATCGCTCATTATCTTTATGAATGGTATCCGTTAGCATCAGTATTAAAATATATTAGTTTTCATGTCAGTGGAAACCGCCGCTTAAAACCTTATCCTCCGTTGTGACTCCAAAGAGAGCTGTGCCAAAGTAAGTGGGTGTGTGCCCTTCTCATTTTTCCCCTTCAAAAGGTTAAAGTTTCTCTCATCTCCCACTGTGCCTTTTATCACTCAGTTTTTCAAAGTTACTGTTGTCTTGTTAGGGTATCAATACTGTGTTAGTTGCCTTTTTGTTTGAATATAGAATTTTAATGAAGCAGATTCATTTAGATATATCTTTTTTTATCATAACTTTCCCCCGGGGTGGAGCTTATTTAGGGCATCAAGATTCAATTTTTTTTTTTTTAATTCATCTCCGTGCCAATTTTCAATTTTGCCTGTAACCCATCACAGGTCAATTGCTCACAGGGACCCCAATTTATTGGATGTGTTGAATTTTTAGGTTACAAAGAAGTCAGTTACTCTGTTTGATTAAAATTTCGATTTTCGTTGTGTGAGTCAAGATCATATATAGGCCTATATATATATATATATATATATATATATATATATATATATATATATATATATATATATATATATATACATACATATATATGTGTGTGTGCGTATATGTGTGCGTGTATATATATATATATATATATATATATATATATATATATTATATATATATATATATATATATATATATATATATACATAAATACATTCATACATATAGAGTATATATATATATATATATATATATATATATATATATATATATATATATATATATATATATATATATATATATATTACATACATACATTCATACATATAGAGTATATATATATGTATATATATATATATATATATATATATATATATATATATATATATATATATATATATATATATATATATATATATATATATATATATATAAATGCCTATAAAGTGGCTTGGGCGTAGCCTCATAAGTTCATGTGTGACTTTATGAAATTTGGATTTATTAATTTTCATTGTTTTCATATTGAAACTTTTTCTGAAAATGTTGGTGACAAGAAAAATTGAGAAGCACTTAAGCACTGTTGGTTAACGGCAAATTTATAAAGACACAGCCTAATTGCTGATTAAGTATAAATTTACTAGAATTTTTTTTATGTATTTCAAGTTTCTTACAGATGGAATTTATGATTTAAGTAAAAATAAACGTTCTAACGTAATTTCGCATGAAGAATAGATCATCATAAAAATAATCTGGTTATAGGTTACTGTGCCACCTTAATCCATCTTGCATAGTTGGTTTAAGAAAAGTATCCTGTTTCATTTATCATAGTTTACGTAAATTTTCTTCCAACTACGATACACAGTGGAATATATATATATATATATATATATATATATATATATATATATATATATATATATATATATATATATATTCAAATAAGCCATATATATTGGCCAAGTGGCTTAGTCACTGTCTATACAAGCTTGCCGACCAGGGTTCGATTCCCGGCCGGAGCCAAGCTCTTGTCTTTGTGTGATTTCGCCTGGGGCTCTGATCCCGAGGTTGTTGAGAGAATCCAGACATTAATATATCGAAAATATATATATGGCTTATTTGAATATGAAAAACACGTAAAAATGTGCAAAATTTATCATATATAGATATATATTATATATATATATATATATATATATATATATATATATATATATATATGTGTGTGTGTGTGTGTGTGTGTGTGTGTGTTTCAATTACATAATTAACTTTTGCGGTTTTTTTCATTAAGGCTATGGTACAGTTTCTGGCTTTTGTAAAATGTATATTTATAGATTAAAGTAAATCTACCCCTACGCATTGAAGCTATAAAACTCATTCGGTTAAGATTGCGATCAGAGGTTTTAATTGAAAAACATTTTTACTCGATTTTTATTTTGCCGATTTAAATTGGAAGATTCTCTCTCTCTCTCTCTCTCTCTCTCTCTCTCTCTCTCTCTCTCTCTCTCTCTCTCTCTCTCTCTCTCTCTCTCTCAGTATAAAGGTGAAGTTGATTTATTTTATTTCTTGCTGAAACAATTTTCCAGTTCAACTCCCTTCTTTGAACCTTTTTTTTTTATTTGATCATTTATTGAGAGGAACAAGATTTAGGATTTTGCCTATAATTTAAGACTACTTATTCTTTTTAAAGAAAATTCACAGCACTGCTCAAGTTCGTTTGTATTACGATTTTTACTCTTAAGAATATAACTTTTTCTAGCTGTTTGCTAAATAAATCATAGAGGGATGTACTTGGTGCAAAATATACATTTAAATGTTCGTTCGCGCTAGAATGTCCAAAATTCTTTTATGATTAATGAGGTTTCGATAGAGAACGGTGAGGAATTCCGTCTTGTCGCCTGTCATTTTTAATTTTTCGTAAATTTTGAAAGGTAAGTCTGAATTCAAACCCCAAACCATTTTGAACGATTCTTGACCTTTCCGAGGTCTGTCAGTTTAATAATAAGTTAGTTTTAGTGTTCAGGAAATTTCATGGTTCAGGTCAGACTTCGTAGATAAGACTGACAAAAGCGATATATTAAATAGATTTAAGATCTTTAGGACTTTTAAGGAGATTGCCAATTTAAAAGTATTTGGAATAGCTTAAGCAGGTCAATTAAATGGATAATTAGAGGGGCACTCAGTAGAGCGCAGACCTCCGCCACGGCAGCTTAATTCAAGACTATTTGCTTGACCTTGACATTTGACCTTAACATGTATTAATTGGCGTGGATTTTCATACACTCAGATATGAACCAAGTTTGAAGTCTCTGTGACAATGATGTCCAAACTCAAACTTTTCTTATTATATGAATTGGACATTTTGCTTGACCGTGACCTTGACCTTTGAACTTGACCTTTTAAAATTTAGTCATTTCCAGCTTTTTACATAACAGTTAATCCTCACAAGTTTCATTACTCTACGATTAAAATTGTGGACAGGAATCTGTTCACAAAGAAACAAACACACACGCAAACAAACATACAAACAGGGGGTAAAACATAACCTCCTTCCAACTTTGTTGTCGGAGGTAATTAAGGCAAGTGGTCCAACGTTTACTGGTCATGTTTAAAAGAATGTCAAATAAACAAAAAAAAATATATTTTTTTTCTAAGTATTTCCTGTTAATAGTTTATATATGACATGTCTGTTTTGACGTTGTTACTTATTTTAGAATGATTTATTGTTAATTTGTTCTCTTCATTTATTTATTTCCTTATTTCCTTTCCTCACTGGGCTATTTTTCCCTGTTGGAGCCCCTGGGCTTATAGCATCTTGCTTTTCCAACTAGGGTTGTAGCTTGGATAGTAATAATAATAATAATAATATGGGTCTCTTGTGAAATATCTTCTTACATCACCTTCAGTTGTTACGGCAATGATTACAGTAATAGTAATTATTATTATGATATTAATGTTGTATACTATACCAGTTTAATAGCGAGAATTAAAAAGTAAGATTTTTATGATTATAGTTTCTAGCTGAAAACTATTGATCGAGCTCTATATTTTTAGGCAAAGAAAGTTATACTGTAGGCACATTTAGAAATCCTCATATCTTCTATTAAATCATATATTTTTTATATTTATATCCTAATAAGATATTCTTAGTAAAGTTAAGCAGGAAGTAATTATTTTCTTGCTTTGAAGTCAATAATAATAT
>NC_090747.1:94999034-95016534 GCF_036898095.1 Palaemon carinicauda | reverse complement strand
TTGTGGGAGATTGTCATTTCCGAGTGGTTGCCGCTCAACTTGACAGGAAGATATATATATATATATATATATATATATATATATATATATATATATATATATATATATATATATATATATATATATATATATATATAATTCGTGGACCCTGGTTCAAAGCTTGCTACCCACGTAGGCAATGGATGGGATCGATCCTAAACTTTAGCTCACAAGTTTACTTATCTTTAAATGCGTAACACCATTCGCTAGGATGAGAGAGTAGGCAAAGGGCTAGCAATCTCATCCTTAAGGATTTTCTGAGGTACCTTAATGGCTAAACTCTCCTATTGTTATCAAATTCAATGGGAAAAAGGTGTATACTGTATATATCATCAAATGCAGCCGTTTGTAGCTCACTGGAGGACAAAGGCCCCAGACATGGCCTCATTCATGTCTTGGGTTTGGCTGGTTTTTATCATGCTGGCCAAATGCAGATTGGCGATGGTGGGAGGCTTTTGTCTGATTGCCCACAATTTTGCAGCTCAAGGTGATACACAAACCCTTTCACCACGTTAAGGTATCCCCACTCAGAAAGGAATAAATTATATATATATATATATATATATATATATATATATATATATATATATATATATATATATATATATATATATATATATATATATATAGTTTCATTCTCTATTCATTACGTCCCTTCAATCCTTTTTAATAGATTTTGATTGTATTTAAAGCATCAAATTCATAACAGTTTTCTCTGTTCCCGACGAGCTGTTTATCCTGATAATTCTACAGGTTTGAACCGTGGCGTGGCTATCGTGGTTTTAATGTTGCTTGATGGATCAGGAGTAGCCATTTGGCCGGAAGCAACTTCTTTGTTGTGAGCGTGATCGCAAAGGCATTAATCAAGTAAAAGAGTAAAGTTTCTCCCAGAGAATACCTCTTGGGCCGCCAAGGATGAGTTTTTATGCAGTGCATAGAAGTGACTGTGCCCTTAGGTTATTTTGTGTTATGGGTCTTAATATTCCCAACCAATTCTTCTTCTTCTTCTTCTTCTTCTTCTTCTTTGTCTGCATCTTTTCCCACCTTTTTGTGGGGTCGATGTTTCTGGCCAGCGTTCTCCATCTACCTCTGTCCCACACTTTATCACCGGTTAATCCCTTTGATCGAAGGTCATCCTTGATACAGTCCATCCACCTTCGCTTTGGTCTCCCTCTCCTTTTCGTTCCCTGTACCTCCATTTCCATCACTCCTTCCAATATACTGTTCATTTCATGAAATGGTTATTTTTTCACTGATTTTCTTATATTTCAGTGGATTTTTCATAAAATTCTGTCTTGTTTTAATTTAATTCTTTTGAAAACTCTTGAATTTGATTTTGTCCCCAGTTCGTCCAATTCCCTAATTGAATTTACGTGTCCAATGTATCATGTCTCCATCGTTGATGTTTATTTAATAACAACTAAATTCCTTCAGTGAGGTCGTGTTCAAGTACTAATCGTTACTATTGGAACCGTCCGCCTTTATTTTAAAGTGATAATACGAGAAACAGTGTTGTCGTGCAATTCGAATATGAGAGTTATCAGTCCGTGTTCATTAAGTACATTGATGTTATTCGCAGAAACCCATTATGGGGAGGTAACTATTCCCATGATTCAGACCAGGTGCTTTTGGGCGAAGCCATTTCACAAGTATAAGTTGAAAACAAGTGTATTTATCTATTTTAGATTATCACAGGAGACGTCAGTTGCTTGGTGTATTCAAGAATCGTTAATATACGATACTTATTTAATGTTGTTTAAATGTCGCTCGTGATTGGCAGAGGCAAGGGACAGTTACAGTGCCCTAGCTAGCAGGACAGTGTCCTGGAAACTGTCTAGATTATACATGTAATCAGTGCTCAAACCCTCTTTCCACCCAAGCAAGGAACAGAGAGGGCCAGGCAATGGCTGCTGATGACTCGGCAGGTAGTTCTATAGGCATCCCTAACCCCCCCCCCATCCTTAGCTATCAAGGATAGTGAGGTTGCTTTAAAAAAAAAAAAAAAAAAAACACCCACTAGGTGGTTTGAGCGGGTCTCGAGCCCCAGTCCAGTAGATGGCTAGACAAGGGCGTATCCAACAGGACATATTTTGTGTCTGCTTGTACTTATATCATTGGTGAAATCACCGAAGATTAAACGAATTATATGTTTGGATATGTCTCATTTATACACTTATTATTGCTGTGTTGTTTTTTGCCGTTTGTTAATCGAATAAGATGTGTCGTCGCCTTATGTAAAACTCGATGAAGAAAAGTGAGTTGTAGATTATATCGTTACTTTGTTAGGCAAGATTTCTGTTATGAATAACCAGTTATTAATGTGTCCTCAATTATTAATCAACATTTCACGTATTAATGACGTAAATTAATAATGGCCCCCCTTCTAAGTTATTAACGAGTATTTTTCATGCCTTAAAATTCTGTAAAAGAAGCTTTTTAAGTCTCGAGGGGAGTTCTTACATCCGAGACTGAATTTTAGTGATTCAAGTTGATTACCGAATCGTGGACTTTTAAAAGTGAAAGGCGCGTAGCTTTGGGGCTCTCTCTCTGTATGAAGTATTTATATTCAAATTAGGCAATTTCGCCTTAACTCGGTGTTATTGCCAGCGAAGGATGCGAGAGTCTGGAATTAGGCTTTGATTGATGCTGTTGATGGTCGAAGAACTTCTAATTATTATTATTATTATTATTATTATTATTATTATTGGGTTTGAATAGAGTTTATAATGATGTTTTTATCATGTTTATTTTTTATGGTTTTTTGGTACTGGTGTAAGTTCTTCTTCTTCTTCTTCTTCTTCTTCTTCTTCTTCTTCTTCTTCGTCTTATTATTATTATTATTATTATTATTATTATTATTATTATTATTATTATTGGGTTTGAATAGTGTTTATAATGATGTTTTTATTATGTTTATTTTTTATGCTTTTTTGGTACTGGTGTAAGTTCTTCTTCTTCTTCTTCTTCTTCTTCTTCTTCTTCTTCTTCTTCTTCTTCTTCTTCTTCTTATTATTGGGTTTAAATAGTGTTTATAATGATGTTTTTATCATGTGTATTTTTTATGCTTTTTGGTACTGGTGTAAGTTATTCTTCTTCTTCTTCTTCTTCTTATTATTATTATCATTACTATTATTATTATATTATTATTATTATTATTATTATTATTATTATTATTATTATTATATCAGTAGTCGTTAAAATTTTAGCCAGTCATGTTATTGTCTAGTCTATTAATTAAAATCGGTGTTATTTCTTCCATTTAGTTTTCAAGATGAATAATTTGTTATTAGTAATTTCTGTATATTATAGGAAAGACCGTCGGTGTCTCAACATTCGAAATGGTGTATTTTCCGACATCCATTCTTTTCCAGACGAAGCCGGTGCCACCAGAATATGGCAGACTTCAGTAATTAGTTTTCATGAATTTCTGTGATTTCTAAAATCGGCGAGGAAGTGGCACCCGGGGCGAGGTGACGCCTGAGAAATGGCAGTTTGATATAAGTGCCACTTGGCTGGAGGCAACGGGCGCTTGGCACCAGCTCACCTTTAGGTGTGCCATGGTAGACTGTCCCCCCGAACCAAGTTTCCATTAACACGTTTCTTTCTTTCATCCGTCATATCGTAGACGCGTCGTGACGCGTTCCCGATTCTTTCAGAGAGTGTTTCGGTGGTTTCGTTATTTTCTTGTCGTTTGTTACGTTTCGGGCTGGCTGTTCAGAGTTCAAAGGCCTTTTGTGGGGAGGCAGAAGTGTTTCAGATGGTCCTCACCCCCTTTTTAGCATGCTCCATACCTCCACCACTTCTTTTGTCCTCGTTATGTATTTAATTAACTGGAAATGTAAATTGTTTACATTGCTGAACGGAGGAAATTCTTTCTTTCACATGTGCTTCCTTATCAGCAAAGGCTGGTGGTGCAACAGCATTTGAGAAGGCTTCTCTCTCTTCAAGTTGCATGGTCTTTACTGGAGGCCCATCCCACCCTTTCCTCCCTCCCCCCACCTTCTTTCTCCCTTCCCTCCGTCTCCCCTTCCCCCAGCCCTCCCCTTCCCCATCTCCTTCCCGTCACCTGTGGAGCAACAATAAATGAGAATCATTAAGTTGATTGCTTCTGGTATATACCCAGCCGAAAATGACGTCGGGGAATCGGAAAGGTAGGAGGAGAAATGACAATACCCTGAAATTGGCGTCGTTCAAATTAGGTGACGGCTCCTGAAGGAGCGAACTCGAGAAATAGGTTTTGGGGAAAGTTGGGGGAAGGCTAGGGCGGAGAGGTGGGCGAGGGAAGAGGCGTCCTTATCGGAAAGGCCATCTGGACAGGCGTCTCTTGGTTTCGGTTAGTGGCGCGCGTCTCACTGATACCCATCTTTCCTTTTTGAACATACCCCCAAGATGCTTCCCCACCCCATACCATGCAGACAGGCAAATCCCCCCCTTCCCCATTTCTCCTTCTGCTTCCCCTGCTGATGCTGAAATGTGGGCGTGCTGGCGGTGACTGTGGTGTCGTTGGTGGGATGGAGGGCGTGTGAGAAAACTCCTACTTATGAAATATAGGGTTTCATTGTTGAAGATAGGCGAAACTGACGTGTCTCACTTCCCAGAGATGGTAGAAAATATAATTCTCCTCTGAGGTGGGATGCAGAACGATATTTGACGTCGTTCAAGAGGAGGGTCGCTTCGAAAGCGGAAAACTGCTTTTGGGAGGCTTATGAGAATTTTGTCCTTAACAAAAGTGGAAGGCTGTTTTCAGTTATTGTGGAACTTCAGACGACAATTCATTAAAGGTTTTGGTAGATAACCGTAAACGTATTTAGATCTTTGAATGAATTTTGTTTTGGGGGTTTGGGATTTCTAATTGCTTTTCGTTGCTTTGGTTAATTCTGATGAGCTAAGTGACTATATATATATATATATATATATATATATATATATATATATATATATATATATATATATATATATATATATACAGAGAGAGAGAGAGAGAGAGAGAGAGAGAGAGAGAGAGAGAGAGAGAGAGAGAGAGAGAGAGAGAGAGAGAGAGATTTACATGCTGTTATTTGATATTGTAATATGAGTATCTTGGATGTGAGTTTGAATATGATTGACGGCTATAACATATTCTCTTTTTCAATTGTCAGTTATATTCCTTCGCGCACGCGCCCACGCGCCCACACTGTCACGACTGACAACCTCCTCCTTATGAACCTACCTTTTGTATGATGTAATAAGCTCGCAGAAAAACGGGTAGGCGTTGCCTGATTGCACAATGTCCTATCATATGGGATGGTTTAGGTATCAGCTAATGGAGCATTATCCAGATCATCACTTGCATGTCACAGTTCTGTAAGGAACGGTACCCTATCCTGTTATGTTCATGATTATCAGCCGTATTGATAACATCCTTCAAAATTTATATATTTATTTGCCGAAGACTCCCGTGCCTCGGCCTTATTAAATTGTGTAAAATGTCGAGTTTCAAATTGAATTAGATATCTTCGGGCGCAAGGAAACAAACAAACCTTTAAAGAAATTCTAACCATTACACTTGTGTAAGAAATCAAGATATCTCAATAATTTTCTTGTTTCTAACGAGAAAGCCATCCCCATGAAGGACCAAGGGATTGTTTTAGGTGTCATCATCCTATGGGCACTCATGAGCAATTTTACAGCCGGTATTTTTTTATTTTCTCTAACTGTAAATCACGGCTTGGAAGTAATTCAGTCTTTCACAAGGACCTAAAGGAGGATATTGAAGTGGTAAGAATACAAACGATGTTAAACCATGAAGGTACCAACCAGTCAAAGGATAAAAAAAAATAGGAGGTGCTCCTAGTAGAAAGGCATGGGAAGGTAGGAAAGAATTGTTAGCATTAATGAAAGGGTTCTTCTCTAACGACATGTGGCCCTCCCATATTAACAACATATTAAAAAAAGATGTCAACACCATGCATATGCTGCTGTTTAGGCTAATGAAACCAGTCATAAAGTAATGTTCATCAGTATGACTCCTACTACCAGTAAACTGTGGTTAAATAGATTGGCTAGAGGGCGTACTACGTTGTTTCACTATATATATATATAAAAATATATATAAATAATAAATATATATATAGTTAACAACTTATGGACCTCTCTGTTGTGATAGGCTTAAGGTGGTTAAATTGAACAGCATCTAACGTAGACATGAAATCAATCAAAATTTATACCATCTACAAAATGAAGAGAGGGTTTGCTTCCAGTTCTTCCAATACACGCGCTAAGACTAGAAACATTTGCCCTTACATTTCAACATAACTCCCAGAAGTGGCCGATGTGGTAGTGCCCTGACTGGTGATCGCCAGACTGGGGTTCGAGTCCCGCTCAAACTCGTTAGTTTTTTTTGGTCGCTGCAACCTCACTATCCTTGTGAGCTAAGGGTGGGGTGTTTGGGGGAGCTTATAGGTCTGTCTGCTGAGTCATTATCTGCCATTGCCAGGCCTTCCTTGGTCCTAGCTTGTGTGGAGAGGGCGTTTGGGCGCTGATCATACGTATATATGGCCAGCCTTTAGGGCATTGTCCTGCTTTATAGGGCAATGTCACTGTCCCTTGTCCCTGCCATTCATGAGTGGCATTTAAACCTTTAAACTGCTGTGTCATAACCCAGCCAATATTGTACGTCCATAACTTTCACGTAGTGCCTCTAATCAATGAAACTGTCTCGATTGTTCTCAAGATTAGAAAATTAACTTATAGACGTATTTAAGTATGGGCCAGACTAATTCTTGATTATCTCTTGCCTGAGGGTACACTCGGGCATGCTGATCTATCTTATTTCTCTTCCTCCTGTTTTTTTTGAAGTTTGTATAATTTTTATCTTAAGAATCTAATTTAATGTTGTCACTGTTCTTGAAATATTTATTTTGTTTGCTTATTCTTCTCTTGTAATTTATTTATTTCCTTGTTTCCTTTTCTCACTGGACTATTTTTCCCTGTTGGAGCCCTTGGGCTTGTAGCATCTTTCTTTTCCAACTAGGGTTATAGCCTAGCTTGTAATAATAATAATAATAATAATAATAATAATAATAATAATAATAATAATAATAATAATATACTACCAAACGAACAAATATGTAATGCCAATAGCTATTTCACCGATCCTAGTACAGGGTGTAATCCTAACTCGAGGGGCCATATCATATCCATTAAAAGTGATAAGTAATATTTAAGCCAGGCAAGAGAGGCTCAAATGAGGCACTCTCCACACCAGGAGCTGTGGAACGGATCTACAGGTAATCTACATGTATTTCCTCTTTACGTTTAGACAAGCAAGTATGGATGTATTTATTTCCAGTATTTATCTTATGGTTTTTTATTTTATTTACTCCGTTTCTCCTTTTCATACATGATGGAATATTCTATTCTGTGGAAACGCTTTACACGTTAGTGCCATTCATGCTTTCCACATATAATGATCGCCTCCAATCAGTAACAACAACAATGATAAGCTACCCTATATATTAAAGAGCGATTGTCTGGCTATATATATATATATATATATATATATATATATATATATATATATATATATATATATATATATATATATATATATTATTTCTTGCCGGTGACGCTGGGCTTTCCTGTCTCTCTGGTAAGGCGTTGAGGGAGTAGTCATACCCTAGTGAGAGGGAGGTGCGCGTGCATATGTTTGCATATATAAATATTTAGCCGTCCTTTTTGACGGGGCGCGTACACTAGTAATAGTAATACTTGCCGATATCGAGACAAAATTTTTTTACTCTTATTTTACTCTGTGTCATAAAGAAACTTAGAGCCATGAATTTCACACACATTCGCAGACGTAAGCATTTATTCTACTCGAGTATGGGACTGCATAAATACCGAACTCTTGATCACAGCTCGCCCTTTGGGAGACCGCCGCGAAATCTTCCCGACTCGTGATCTGCATAAGGATCGTGACACTTTATTTAGGTTGTTTAACTCTCTCTCTCTCTCTCTCTCTCTCTCCTCTCTCTCTCTCTCTCTCTCTCTCTCTCTCTCTCTCTCTCTCTCTCTCTCTCTCCCCCGGTTTTTAGGTTCAACTTTAATAAGTTAGTCGTTTGTTATACGATTGTTTATTTTCCTTCTGGGTGCAGACCTTTTATAATACTGGATATTTTACATCTCTCTCTCTCTCTCTCTCTCTCTCTCTCTCTCTCTCTCTCTCTCTCTCTCTCTCTCTCAATTTTAGGCCTGTACACTTGTAGTTCGTGAATTGAAACCTACAAAAAGCTGTTTTTTTCAAGTTGCACTAATTAATATATATATTATATATATATATATATATATATATATATATATATATATATATATATATATATATATATTATCTATACTTATATACATATAATTTATATGTGTGTGTGTTTTATGTTCTGTGTTCCTTTATTTTCATTGTTATTTTATGAGCTCTGAACTCATAAAAAAGATTCACACGCTCTCATTAAAGTATAATTGGTAATTTTGATATTACGACTTCATATATTCAAATCCAATCGCTAATTTTGAGATAATTACTTTAGACATATTAATAATGCGTAATTTATAGCGCAGTCTTTGCGTGTTTATAATTTTTCCCTCTAACTTAATCCATTTAAAATTTTGGCTTTCAACCATAATTATGTATAATTGGTAGTCTTGTATGTTGCTATTCTGCTAATGAATGTGATTAGAAAAAGGGACTAAATATAGGACGACTTTTTCATGGCATTTTTAGGGTAATTATCTGCTTATAATAAATGATTTGTATTAAAAGAGTTATAGGAGGTATTTTGATGCATAGTATTTATACTCTTTTATCAGTATATAATTCATGAGTGACTCGTTTATGTGGCTATATGTATGTATATTTATTTATATAAATAGTGTGTATACATACATATATAAATATAAATATATATATATATATATATATATATATATATATATATATATATATATATATATATGTGTTAGTGTATATATATATATATATATATATATATATATATATGTGTGTGTGTGTGTGTGTGTGTGTGTATATGTATATATATATATATATATATATATATATATATATATATATATATATACACGCTATGGGAAAATCACTTAATCCAGTGTGGCTATTTTGTGTAATATATATATGTATATATATGTATATATATATATATATATATATATATATATATATATATATATATATATATATATATATATAAAGAGAGAGAGAGAGAGAGAGAGAGAGAGAGAGAGAGAGAGAGAGAGAGAGAGAGAGAGAGAGAGAGAGAGAGAGAGAGAGAGAGAGAGAGAGAGAGAGAGAGAAATATAGTGACATAGTTGACCTCTTGAGAGGTGTACTAGGTTTATTTTTCATTATCTTTGTCTTCTTTGTCTTGAAACATTTGCAATAGTCAATAGTAAACTAGAAGTGTCATTTATTTATTCTTAACAGTAAGTCGACTATGCTAGATTAATTTCATAAGTTTACTGCCAACTTCTTTTCATTTAATTGACTTATAGAATTACAAGGTGATTTATTGTTTGTCCAAATTTATTAATGTTGCGAATAAATTTACTCCTTTAATCAGGCTGTGAAGATGGTATTCCATCTGTCTTTTATGAAATGTGAACGTATCCATTTCAGACATATTCACTCGGCAAATAATGTCTGATGTCACCCGAGGCATGCGGGGCGGGGGGGGGGGGGGGTTGTTGTTGAATGTTAACGACGTAATCGGGTATCTATGTTATTGTGTTGGGGTGGTTTGTTGGGGGGAAAGGCCTTATGGCTGCCTGTTCCCCCCCAAAGCCCCCCAAAAATGTATTGTCTGAAAGAACATAAATGTCCCGACACATCAAGTCTTGACAGTGCCGTATCCAAACCATTACTTAAGCCATAACAATAGTGGTGCCAAACGACCCTTCTCATCACCGTCATTTGGCACTGTTCAAGTGACATTCTCGCTTTATTGTAACCCCAGTTCCTCTTACTGTCTCCGCTCCTCCCTCCCCCTCTCCATTGTCCTCTCCTCCCATTCTTCTATCTTCGTCGATTCTTTGCTCCCTTCCAAATTGATGACACATTTAGTCAATGTCCAAGATTTTGGACCAAAGGTAAAAGGCAGAATAAAGACCTCTCGGAAATCCCGCTCTGTCCGTCAGAATGCACATCGTCAACCGCACTTTGGGAAGGGCTTGAGAGGCGGTGCCATCTGGCGGTGGCATTCGAGGCATCGGAGAAAGAGAGGAAGACTCCCGGCAATGCTAATTGGCCGTTTGGTTCTGCGTTTGAACGTCTCCTTAGGAATGATAAGGAACATATTCCGGTGTATTTATGACTTGCATGCTTCTCGTCTCTCATCTCGCTGCTTGATTTTTAGCAAACATTTGTCCGACAACAATCTGTCAATCATGCTATGACATCTTATTGCGTTTTCTGATGGACCGTTTTCAATTAACAGATTATTGGTTATATGCATTGCTCTTTGTTATGTGATCTAATTGGTTAAATGTCGAGGATTGTTATTTTCTCGTAGTTTGAAGTATTTGGGAAAAAATTATCCATTAAGTTAATTTAGGTTATCCTTTTACGATATATAGATAAAAATATTGTCTCTGGGAGAAGTGCAAGTGCGCGTAATGACACTGCTGTAGAATTGGTTTGTATTTTTATTTATAAGTGTGTCATATTTTAAATGCGTCCGAAAAAGCTTATGAACTATCGATAAAATACTATCAATCACTTGAATTCCATTTATAATACTTTGAATGAACAAAGTTCGGATTCCACGGTAATAAGAAAGCTGCACGGTAGCGGGACACATGCCCCGGTTTCATAATATCGCAGTAGAAAGTGTGCAAACTTTTTGTATTGCGGAATTAATCATTGTTATCATCCTCAACTATTTCATTCAAGATATTCCCTTTTGCTGGCTTGACATGAAATGAGGACGTCCTCATCCCCACTAGGTTTATTTTTAGAGGCCTTCCTATCATATCTCCTTTGGTCCATCCTCATTTATTTGACAGTTTTGTTATTTAGTTTTCTTGAACAACATTGTCTTCTCTATCTCGACTATAATGGAAAGTGTCAGGTGTTTTTCCCAAATGTCTTTTGAAGTTTTCCAACCTAATTCAGGTCATTTTATTGACTAGTCCATTACCTCGTATTCGGAGGTTCTTTTCCCAATATATTGGTTTCATCTTGCCCCCATTAATCTCTATTTTTCATGTTTCTACTTATAGATATTCTTTGGTCAGTACATTCCTTTTTCTACTATTTCGACCAGGTTTTTTGTCATGTATTCTCATATTTTATTTGCTGGGTTCCTCGTGGATTGAAAGTACTAAAGGCTGCCCTTGTTATTCGTGATCATTTGTATTGTTTATCATTTCTGCTTCACTGTGATTCCGGTTTTATCTGTACAGTGCTTCATCTGAGGTACTATCGTTTAGTCTGTGATCTTTCCCATACAAATTGTTCAGTGAATTAGTTTTAATGGTCTTACCTGGTATCTGTCACAGGCATTGCAACATTCATTTGGTACATATATTTTATTTATCTCGTATTCCTCTTTTCTTTCAAGTGATGAGTAAGCATTTTACGATATAATGATTCACCCCTTTAGTTTTTGTAACATTTTTTTATTTACTTCAGAATTTTTACCAGATCTTTTCACATTATTTTAAGGTCAAATTAAAATGTTATGAAGTCATTCAGCAAAATTTTAAAATCTCATACAATGGCTTTCTATCTTTTATATATTCTTTTCTTCTTCGTTTTCTAGGATACTTGCCATCATGTTATTTGCTTTTGTTCCCCTTGAAGTTAGCTGAAATGTTAATGTCTTCACTTTTTTATCATCATATTTTTTTTTCTTTGTCGAAAAACTTTATGATTAGATGTCAGTCTTTTACCTCATTTTTACATTCAATTAAAATTTCACGATTTGTTGGTATTCATTTGTTTTTGTAACTTAAGTATTTTCCTATGTAGATTTATTCATTTACTGGGAAAAATTTATTTCCTCGGACTTGAAGGATTTATTTCCTTTTTATTTGGTAATATCTTCATGTGATTTAATTCATCTTAGGTTTTTTCAACCGGTGTTGACATACAACCCATCCACTTGAAATATTTGTATCTAAAGATGACGTTTTCCTTTACATGCTTATAGATAGTGACGTTATAAATAATTTAAATTTTTATACTTCGAAATGCTAAACCGATGAATCATCTTCATCTTTTAAAATTACTGATGAATTCAATTTACTTCGTTTTCCAATTGAAACTCGGCATTCTATATTTTTTCAAGTTTAAATTTCAGACAATAAGCCAACGAATGTCCCCTTTAGTTTTCTTTATAACTTTTTTTTTTCTCAACACGACTGCTTAATACAGCTTTCTCTACAATTCCCCACTCTTGAATAGTGCAATATTTTATGGTGTATTCCTTAGTTCTCACGACTGCTTAATACAGCACTCTCTACAATCTCCCCACTCTCTTTAGAATAGTGCAATATTTTATGCCAGCATTTCTATGCTCTAGTTATCTTTTTAAGCTATTAGAATTCATACCTTCTCATCCCATCCGAACCATCTAAGACTCCAAGATTATTTTTCCAGTCTTTGGATTCCACTATATTTTATGATTTAAATTGCAATGTGATTTTTCGAAGCTTTGTCTTGAAGAGTTTAAAAAACATCGAACTAAAGTACCCGGTGATTACTAGATATGTGTTGAATTTTTGTATTATTATTATTATTATTATTATTATTATTATTATTTTATTATTATTATTATTAAAAACAATGGTTACCTCAGTAGCATTAATCTTACAGTCTATTTTCTCTATAGCTCGATTAATCTTTTTATGTGTTACTGCGTTCTACCAGTAATTGAGTTAACGTCATTCTTCATGGTTGGAAAGTGAAAATCAGGAAGTCCAAGTTGATTATTTAATCCTAAGTTGACAGTGTAGGTAAAGAAAAAAAAACATTATTATTATTATTATTATCATTATTATTATTATTATTATTGTTTTTATTATTATTATTATTATTATTATTATTATTATTATTATTATTAATATCATTATCATTATAAAGTTAAAAATACTTTTGGACTCTTGTCTCCTCTTGGTAGTGGTAGTGTTTTTATATTTGTCATAATAAAGCTATGCTGTGGAATTTTTCTCCCATTTTAATCTAAATCTTTCGTAATTTAATATAGTTTAGTTAATTTGTATTGTGTTCAGTTATCAATTTTGCTTAGGATATTTCTAATTTATTAATTGAGAGAGAGAGAGAGAGAGAGAGAGAGAGAGAGAGAGAGAGAGAGAGAGATTTTATTGTCTGTAAAGTTTAAATTCATCGGGTTACGTGTATGCTTGAATAATATCCATACAGTAGGTCCCACAATTCAAGTACTATACCCTATACGGTATTTTTTGAGTGAAAGTTAACAATAACTCTCAGGTGTATCCATTTTCCTTGTTGAATTACACATGGATATAAAAGATGCCCTTATGTATTGAATTCCATTCGTAGATTTTTTATTCCACTCGTTGACTTATATTGTGTAAAGGGCTATTTTTGTCCATCTTGTTTTTGCAATGTGTGTGTATACACACACACACACACACACACACACACATATATATATATATATATATATATGTATATATATATATATATATATATATATATATATATATATATATATATATATATATATGAGAGATGTTACAATTTCTATAGATACACAGAGGAAATAGCTGAATAGTTATATATTTATTTTCATATTGATATTTATTAAATCTCCCATTCTCATGACATGTGAAGACCGCATTAGACAAACATCAGGTTCGTTTATTGATCATCCTTGAAGACTTGCAAATTAGCATTTAAGGTCAGAGGGTAATTTGTTAAATAAGTTAGATAGTCAGATAATTAACTCAATAATCCTAATTCAAGCAGAGGAAATTCAAGCTGTACGAACCTTCATCTAGGATTGGCCTGGAAGAATGTTGTTGTTGTTGTTTTTTCTCTCTCAATGTTGATTTTCTGCTAGCAGGACAAGACTGCCATATTTGGTTGAAAAAGTCTAGAATTTCATGTACAGTTCAGCATTTGTCTGGAATTTCTTACGGATTTGAAGATTTGTCCAGAATCTGTCAGTTTATCAAATGTATTAGAGCTGACAGTTTCCTTTATGGAGAAAAATGAGGAAAGTGTTTCTTTGATATTTCAATTCTATTTATTTTACAAAAAATATCAGATCCTCTAAGAAATACAGTAGAGTTTTTCAGTTGCCTTATATTTTCCTATTCTTGGGTTATTAACATCAATCTATTGGTTTTACTTTTATTTTACCCCATAAGTTTCCCTCATCCCTCAATCTAAAAAAATAGATTGGCTTTGGCGGCGAGCATCATTTAAACAATCCCTGGATAATGGTTGTCGGGTATTTTTCTGTATTGTTTTTCTCAACGGGGAAGCCATTCGAGGCAATCCATTGGTACCGTTATGCGTTTGAAAATACGGTTCGTTTTAGGTCGGTCATTCATCAAGTCTCCCCCCCCCCCCACCCCCACTCTCCCATTCTCTCTACAGATTACCCACTCATCCCCAATTCTCTCCCAGGTTTTATATCGTACTGTCCCTTTTTCATCCTAGTTCTACTCAAGGTGTATATATGTTATAGACCTTGGTTTTACTCATGTCTCATCTTCTTCAGTATTCATCCTCGACATCCACTGCTTATGCTGATTTTACTCCACTCTGTCAATTTACCCACCCGCCATTTCCCTACCATTTCTTTCTATGATTTTGACCACTCTAGGTAGTAATTGGCCTTCCAAAACTCTAAGTACTTTTTTTCAATTCTATATTACTCATTGCTTTTCTTCTACCATCCCCATCCCCTTCTAACCTAAATTTTCCGTATCCATATTTCTCACCCAGATTTTACCCCTTTCAACCCATTGCTCAGACTTTCTACTGCAAATCTACTCACTGATATCTTCCTATCTTTACGCCAACTAAAATTAAGTCACGAGACGTCATTTTTTAAGCCCCCTCCCCCCGTTATTGTTTTGGGGGAGAGGAACATGAGAGGCGTTGGTAGTTATACGCTGATTGATATCATACTTATTTTTTTTTGTTAAATATTAGTCTACTCTATAGGGACTCTTATAAAAATAATTTCCTTATTTGGAAATCGTCCTCTGTGCTGTGCATTGGTGGCAGTGAATCAAATTAAAATCACTGCTGCATCCTGGAATATATTATATTAATAATATATACATATATATTATTTATATTAATAATTATGTAATGCCTACAGACTATTGTAGAAATTTAATATAGATACAGTATTTTGTTCTTGATCTGAGTCATATCTTTGGGAAATTTTTTTTTGGTCAAATTGTCAACAAAATGCAGATGCGTTGGTTAATGACAAGTTAAGGCGTAATTAACACGTTTAGAAATGCGTATGTTGCTGTTGAAAATACAAGCGGCTTTTGGGATTAATTTCGAAGTATTTCCTAATTTTTGCTATCTATGATTTGTTATTGACTGCACCTATTTTAAGGCCTATATTTTTCTAAAGCGGTAATGGATCAGACTGATCCGAGGCCCCCGGAGTAAGAGTATTTTTTTTTTCGTAACAGTTCGACAGAACAGTTAATTGTTTGCAATTCTCATTTTGATTTTGTGCTCTGAATGGAATGTGTTGAAACATCTCATATAGACGATTGCGTCTCTCTCTCTCTCTCTCTCTCTCTCTCTCTCTCTCTCTCTCTCTCTCTCTCTCTCTCTCTCTCTCTCTCAGGGGAAGATCGAACAGCTCTTGAATCTTCACGACAGATTTATTCTTGTAGTTAGCTCAACTTTACATACAAATTTCGTACTCTAGCTCATGGGAAAATTCTCTCTCTCTCTCTCTCTCTCTCTCTCTCTCTCTCTCTCTCTCTCTCTCTCTCTCTCTCTCTCTCTCTCTCTCTCTCTTGGGAAAAGGTTTGAAAATTATATATTCTTAGGCGCAAGTTCCATGCTTTTGTATAGAGGATTCTGAAAACGAACACACTTTTTACTTTTGTGCTACATTGCAACATAGATACGCTTGAGAGAGAGAGAGAGAGAGAGAGAGAGAGAGAGAGAGAGAGAGAGAGAGAGGAGAGAGAGAGAGAGAGAGAGAGAGAGAGAGAGAGAGAGAGAGTCTTACCATTCAGTATTTAAGTGACGTTTAGATACTCTTCCTTGGAATATAAGGATGGTTCCAGAATACTGCCACGAAACTGGAATATGTGAATATGTATATTTTTCTGTTTGAATTTAGAGAAATAACAAAGATAAGGTCTTGTTTGCCTGGGATTGCAATGACTGTGTGACTCTTGGAATTTAAAAATTTCTTAAACTTCACGGCTTTATGTGTTAGAAATTTTATTGTATTTAGACACTCACTATATATATATATATATATATATATATATATATATATATATATATATATATATATATATATATATATATATGTATATATATATATATATATATATATGTATATATATAATATATATACACACATACATTTTATATATATTATGTATATACATTCCTATTGTTCACTCTTTATATAGTATATTCTTACCACCAAAAGAGATAATAAGTTTTTAATGAATGTGCATGTAGATACTAAGCAAAGTCAATCTATATTCATTTCAGTGTGGTGTTATTATATTTCATTGCACAAATATAATTACTGTACTTTTCAATTAACTGAATTTACACTTCTATTGACTCGAATCTAAAAAAATATCTCGGATAAAATCTGATGCAATCTGATACAAGCATAAAAAGATACTTCATGCTTAACTAAATATTACAAAATGAAAATGAAAAATGTTAATAAGAATTGTAAAGTTATAACTTTAGGAATCTAAAGTTATATCTTTTCTATGCTCCATGACTATTTTGACCTGTACTGTAAAAGAAAGTCTCAGAATCTTCATTCTCGATCCTTGAGAATGTAAATAAGTTCTTTGATGTAATTTTTCTTTAATCATTGGTATATCTATTTCAAATGTCATTATATACTCATCTTAAGCACAAAGGTAAAATATAATTTTAGTTTATTGGTCAATAGCACCAAAGCGGAAATATGTAAATTTTGATGTCAAAAGCATACATTGTAAGTGGTTGCATGCTTTCAATTTTGTGTTCATAAAGGAAATATTATATGAAATTATGGACGAAGAATATGAGATACTTTTTTTTTTTTAGCATATGTTGAAAAAGTTCATGAAATTCTGTAACGGTTTCAGTCAACCGATCAGCCAAACTCTTGACAGAATATCAGGAGAATCTCCCATCTTTGAGGGTGTAATGATTCATATCTCTTATTTCTTTTACTAGGCAATTGTACTTCCATGTAAT
>NC_090747.1:94985196-94998534 GCF_036898095.1 Palaemon carinicauda | reverse complement strand
TGTGTGTGTGTGTGTCTGTCTGTGTGTACTATTTAGCATACTGGGACTATTTACTATGTTGGGAGCGGATTGATTTTACGATCCCTGTTTGTTTTCTTTGGCTGTTATTTTTCAGGGTTTTCCGGATTCTTATTATCCACCGTCATGCAAGAGGCCTTTCCAGGGGTAAAAGTAGTTCCACTTATTTTCTCTTTACTTCTTAATTTCTTTATATCTTCATAAGATATTGAATGACTGCGCAATCGGCCATTGCGAGTGTATATATACATATATATATATATATATATATATATATTAGGTATTATGTTGGCCAGGCACAAGTCACCCTTTGAGATACTACCGCTAGAGAGTTATGGGGTCTTTTGACTGGCCAGACAGTACTACATTGGATCCTTCTCTGGTTGCGGTTAATTTTCTCTTTATTTACACACACACACACACACACAGCGAATAGTCTGGCCTATTCTTTACTTATTCTCCTCTGTCCTCATATACCTGACAACACTAAGATTATCAAACAATTCTTCTTCACCCAAGGGTTTACTGAACTTTAATTGTTCAGTGGCCACTTTCCTCTCGTTAAGGGTAGAAGAGACTCTTTATCTACTGTCAGCAACTACAAAATCAAACCATTATTCTCTAGTCTTGGGTAGTGCCATAGCCTCTGTGCCATGGTCTTCCACTGTCTTGGGTTAGAGTTCTCTTTCTTGAGGGTATACTCGGGCATGCTGTTCTGTCTTGTTTCTCTTCCTCTTATTTTGTTAAAGTTTTTATAGTTTATATAAGAGATATTTATTTTAATGTTGTTAACTCTTCTTAAAAATTTTATTTTCACTGGTCTATTTTCCCTGTTGGAGCCCCTGGGCTTATAGCATGCGGCTTTTCCAACTAGGGTTGTAGCTTATCAAGTAATATATATATATATATATATATATGAGGCCCTTTGCGTCAATAGGCGTAGGAGGAAATGATATACATACTTACATACATACATACATACATACATACATACATATATATATATATATATATATATATCAAAATTATGAACAAGAAATGCCATTTCCAGTTCACTGCAGGACAAAGGCATTAGACATTTTCAAGTCCCACTCAAACTCGTTTGTCCATTTGGTAGCTGCAACCTCACCATCCTTGTGAGCTGATGATGAGGGGTTTGTGGGAGCCTTTAGGAATATCTGCTGAGTCATTAGCAGCCATTTTCTGACTCTCCTTCGTCCTAGCTTAGGTAGAGAGGGGCTTGGGCTCTGATCATATTTATAAATGTTCAGTCTCTAGGGTGTTGTCCAGCTTGATAAGACAATGTCACTGTCTCTTGCCTCTGCCATTCATGAGTGGCATTTAAACCTTTAAACATGTCTTTCCACCCTATTCATGGTCTTTCTGTGCCGCTTTATACCAGCAATATTTTCCTAGATCGTCAATCCACCGCCTTCTTTACCTTTCCCCCACTTCTTTTGCAATTTCTCAGTACCCATGGGCTTCACATTATATATATATATATATATATATATATGTTATGTCTACATAACAAACATTCATATCTCGTTCCGTATCAGGTCCATTGTCACACTTGAATAATCTTTTGATCTGGGGAGATCTGGTTGTGTGGAAATGACTGGAATTGTTGGCTTGGAAAATTTGCGACACTGGCATTTCAAAAGGAAAACTACAGCTAAAATGTTCGACAATATTCAGAAAAAAAAGAAGAAAGAAATCCATTTGGGAAGACCTGAACCACTGATCAGTTATTTTCCACGTCAGCGTTTTGGATTCATAGAGATAGTTTGTTTTATTATTTCAAGGTAACATTGCTATCATATGATGATTATTATGTATATAATAATTATATGAATTAAAACATTCATAATGATACAGTATGCGCGCTAAGAAATAAAAGAAATGTGAATCATAAATGATTTGTGGACGTACAAAACAAATAACGAAGGATGCGTTTAAAGATAAAGATTCACCAGAGATTCACTTGAAGATTCGCTACAATTATTATGTGACACCTCTGCTCCTTTTCTAGCTCGGAATGGGAACAAGTAGGCTATGAACTGCTAGGAGACAGGCATCTTTAGCATGGTCATTGTAGAGTACCTTTCGAGCCGATTCCATGGCCTGAATTAAAGCTGCCTTCCTTCACTCTCCGCTGCTGTTACTGCCAAATGGAAGAAATGGAAAGTGACCTGCAGGCTTTTGAGTTACTCAACGCTACGCCTTGCACAAGACTTTCTTCGTTTATATATAAAAAAAAACGTGGTTGGTGTAATTTCTCAATTGTTTCCCGTAGAGTGTTATCTAAAATCCGCAGCAGGTTTCCAAAAGTATTTATTGTAGAAAAGGAAACCTTTTCTCTCACTTGAAACTGAAAATCATGCAGAGCTGGTTTCTCACTATCCCCCCTCCCCAAACTTATACTTACCTCATTGGCCGTGGCCCTGAGCTAGATTTCCCCCCACTTCCCTGTGTCCGTATCTCCGGTACCCCTTACCTGATCTTCCCCCTTAAGTTTGCCTAGCAAGCTTCTCTCTTGAGACCCGTTTTGTGTTCTTTAAAGTGCTTACTCCCCTTGTATGTCATCCTGGATTGGGTTAGTGGTATTGTATCTATATAGTTTTTTTCTCTTTGATTCTACGATGCAAATTCTGAAAAAAGAGAATAATAGACGTTATTTATGAAATAGTTTAAACTCCATTTTATATAAATGTATATATATATATATATATATATAAATTTATATATATATATATATATATATATAAATTTATATATATATATATAAATTTATATATATATATATATATATATATATATATAAAAATTTATATATATATATATATATATATATCAAAGCAATCAGATTTTCACAATTTTCGATGTGCGTCTTGTGTTTCCTTTCGGGGATATCCACAAAATGTCTTCAGATAGTCTGACCTTTGTTTTAGTGGTCTTGGTCTTATTTTCAATGAATATTCAAAATAAAATAGAGCGTACGGTCTTAGCTCATTGTGATGCGCTCTTTACAATGTTTGTAAAGGTCCACGCTGACAATTGTTCTAAACAAAAGGATGTCCCTTGGATTAGTCTACCCAAATGAATCATAAATTTTTTTTTTCGCAAAAGCTCAGAGCCTCAGAATCATATATATATATATATATATATATATATATATATTTTGTGATAATTTCAAAAAGGTAAAAAGATTTTCTGCCTCTCTTTGGCAAATCAAGAAAAATTTCCTTGTTCCATACAATTGTTTGACATTGAATGTAGACATGAGAAAATAGTAAATAAATACTTTTATAAGAAAAAGTACTGTAATTTATAGCTATACTTAAAATTATCTAAAATTTATAAGTTCGCTTTCTTCTTGATTAAACTTGGCGCAAAATGGGAACCTCTGAAGCTTTGAAGTTACTTTTCTAGCGACTTTTTACTGAACTCTTTCCCCCCTTTTACCCCCCTACCCGAACAGGTTTATTGGTGATGCCAACGATGAAATGTCAATCATAATTATTATCCCATACTTGGGATAGGAGAGTACCAAAATTAAGTAATATATTTTGCTTTTTATAATGGTAAACCTTGTCATGCATTTCAGCTAGCAGCTACAAGCATATGATATTTTGAGAATTAATAAAAATCTGGCAACTTTTGTCTCGCAACACTAGCCCGTGAAACCTGTTTATGAGCGTGAAGTCCGTTTAATCGAATAATCTATATAAAGACAAAATACTATTAGATCGATAAGATTTTTCACAAAAAGTGTATAAATATTATATATCCATTTAATTTAACAATAATATAAACATATTTCTGCTATTTAGGTTATATAATCGTATTTATATATTAACCGTATAACGAGTACGAGCGCCTGGCCCGAACCAGACAAGGTGAGTGAGCCTAGTTTTTTGCTCATTATTTTCACGTTTATTTCGCAACCTGGTGAGTCTTGGGGTGTCTATGCAGGCTCCTAAATGTAGGCCGAGTGCGTGCAGTGCCAAGGTACGCGTTATCAGTTGTGTGTTGGAAGTGTAAGTGGCATAGTCTCAGATTTTTCGAGAGAGTTTAAGTGAGTGAAGAGAGAAGTGAGTGAAGTGAGGCTGAACCAAGTGTTTTGGTTGACTGCTTCTTCTTTCCCTCCTCACCTGTTGCCGTTTGTTGGTGGTTGTGCTGCTGTTCCTCCTGCTGCTTCTGCTGCTGCAACAGGTTATAACCAGACTCGAAGCTGCGCGGACTTAACTAAGAAATATCTTGGGGAAAAAAAAGTTTCGACTTGGTTCATGTGTGTGTGCGTGAAATTCACTTTGGATACGGATTTTTTTCCCATATATTGGAAGGTAAGTCTTCATTTTCATAAGATCAGTGGTCATTTACATACAGTTTTTTATAGTTATTGAATAATGAAACTTGGATGAAAAAATAACCTGTGAGATAGGAGAAAAGTTGCATTTATAGTTTAGCATAATTGGTCTAGTTTAAGGTAGTTTAGGAATGCTATTGCAATTCCTCGGATTCTTAAGCTGGCTGAAGTGACCAATAAAGGCTAGAGTAGAAATATTTTAGATTCGGGATCAAATATAAAAAATGAATTAGCCTATTTACATGAAGTATGTCTGTTTTCTTTATGCTAATCGTAGTTTAACTATTTTACATAGATTTCTATTTTGCTGTGAAGGAACTAGTTCTAAGAGTAGCTTAGCCTTAGTCCGTATTAAGATATGTGGGGACTAGCTTGCCATAAGTCAGGTCAGGTTAGAATTTTAATAGGTTACATTGCCCTGTAATACACTACAATAATACCGTAAATTGAACGTTTTAGAAAAAAATTTGGGGGTGGGTGGGTTTGTATGTATGATGACGGCCATATCTCATAACCCCTATTTTTAACCCTCTCGGTATAAAGAAGGTAGTCTAAAGTTATGTTTTGCATACAGTGATTGTGGCGATCATTGCTGAGCACTAATTACATTTATTCCTATGGGGCTGTTTTGAAATGAGCGAGTATTTGGAGCCAGCGATGATCGCGGCTGTAGCGATAATCCCTCGCAACTGTAGCAATAATCGCTCGTTGCAAAACAGCCCCATACGAATAAATGTAATTAGTGCTCAGCAATGATCGCCACAATCGCTGCATGCAAAACATACCTTAAGGGGGGATCGCAGAGATGCTGGCGCCCCTCCTTTAGGTAAGTAGGTCTTGTAGGTTAGGTTAGGTTAAGTGGGGAAGTTTGAGTTAGACGGTGTTCTATGTACGTGTTCCTGTCTGTCATTATACAAAGGCTCAAATTTTAGTAATGAAAGTGATCAGTTTTGGATATTGTATTTTATTTCATTCAGGTTTTATGATGTGCTTAACTTGAAAATCATGTTCAGACCTCATAGGAATTATTGAATTGACATGATAATTTAGGTCATGTCAAAAGGGTGTATACTAAAAGTCAGAGGCATTTAGAAATTGGGTGGAAAGGCAACTCTATGATTCTATTGACCTTGGTATTGAAGATATTGCGTATTTGTCTCAGAGCAAACAGATGAAAAGGAACGAAGTAGAAATGTAGGAAAAAAATATATGACTATTAGTGAAATAAGAATAAAAACACCTTAAAAATCAAGTAAACACATCATGGAATTAATATAATATAAAGGGGTGTCTGTAGTTTTTGGGGACAGGGCGATATCTTTCTTATTACTAGCCAAATCGTATTTCATTATGGGGAAGATGTTCTTTACAATGATCTAACATACCATAATTTTGATTTACTTTGCATGTACAAATAAACATTATAGAAATACCATAGATGCTTTATTAAACATCTTACAAGAAAATTAATCAGTTGCATAAAAAATGCCTTCGAGATGTCTCCGAATGCCTCCGACTTTTAGTATACACCCGTCAAAAGGGTTCACCAGGGTAAAGACCCCATGGTCAGGTTAAGACTGTTGCCTTAATATAAAGTTTGGTTAGTAGGGTAGGTATATGATACTTTAATTCAGTGGCCGCTCATACTCAAGATTAATGGGGCTGCTGCTCAAAAATTTGTTTATTCTTTTTTATAATATTGTGTAAAATTAAACAAACAAATATAAGAAAATTTATTCAGAAACTAAAGAATCGTAAAAGAATAAAATCGAAGCATTTATATTCACCATAACATGAATTGTCACAGTTCCCCCCCCCCAAAAAAAAAAAGAAAAAAAAAATATCTTCCAACACCACGCCAAGGTCAGCACTGTAATTTCTAGCAAAACTGGATTTTTTCTATAAAAAATGTACAAGTGCTGGCTATTTTGCCATTTTTCCTCCGTATGACTAGTGGGGTTGGGGGCATCGCGTATGTATAGCTTATCAGAAGAGAAGGGTAATGATATAATGTTAAATTTTGAGCGAACGAGCTGAGCAAAGATAATTGAAAGACGTGATATAAATTATAGGTTATTATGATACTTCAATTTCATGCCACTTACGTGACCCATATTGTATATCTTTACAACTGGTTATCTTGTGTTTATTATGCATTTCTGACCATTTGATTTTTCTCCCTCTGGGATACCCCATAGCCTAGTTGTTTTTATATAGGGTGTTAGGAGAACTTGTAAACTGGTGTTTTGGCCCAAATATTCATGGTCAGAAATGGATAAAATACAAGATGACTAATAGGAGAAATATATGGCTCTTGTATCTGGCTATGAATTAAAGTAAATATTTAACCGGTAGGGAAGGTTATTTCCCCAATCATCATCTTCCCCGACTCAATAGCCCAGGGTTTCCAGTTGATATGCTCTTGATTTTTTTGTTTTGGTCCTCTATCTCTGAAACTCCTCATTTCTGATGAAAAATGGTCAAAATCATGGCTTTATATGAATAAGAGAAAAATCATACTGTACTTACAACTCCAAAATACAGCTTTGATTATTTCTGAAAATGTATCAATCACTAAATTATAGATTATCTAGGTGAAGTAGGCTAAGTTATTCTAATTCTAGATTAGACATGAAGGTGATAAAAGTTACTGAAAATATCTTGAGGTAGGCTTTGCAGAGGTAGTGACTAGTAACCACAAATAACAGTTTAATTTTGTACCTACATGTAACTTATTACCAGTGGTTGAATTATAGTAATTTTGCCATTTTTTCTGTATAGGTTTCCTCGTAACATTGTTTTTTACTTCATTGTTTTAGGTGTGTATACCACTTGAATGTGTTCTTTTCTTTGTTGCTCATTTTCTTTGAGTTTTTCAACCCTTCTGATATAATAGGTAAATACATTTTATTCAAGAAACAATTGCTTATCGTGAAATTCCCAAGAATGTTTTAGATCCACCAAATTCTCTATCCTCATCAGATGTCAGCTTTGAAGTGGGTATTGAAGAGTTACCTTATGTCATTGGATTATTAATTACGGACTT
The DNA here is from genome assembly GCF_036898095.1 of Palaemon carinicauda. Classification (NCBI taxonomy): domain Eukaryota; kingdom Metazoa; phylum Arthropoda; class Malacostraca; order Decapoda; family Palaemonidae; genus Palaemon; species Palaemon carinicauda. The sequence continues at coordinate 94,991,101 of NC_090747.1, read as the reverse complement.
AATGGGTCTCGTCAGTACCTGTTTCTTTTGTGCTGTACTGTACAGTATTTACCAAATCACAAGTGATTTCATTGCCTTCTTTACATGTTCAAAAGCTTCATTTGAATCTAAAGTGCAAATAGGTAGTTTTCTCATAAATTACCCAATGTCCTCTTATAAACTTGTTCCATAAGTCTGGCTGTTTGCATTCTATCTGTTTCATATTCGATATATACTATGCTGTCTTACCTGAATAGTTTGTCATATAAGGGCAAAAAAAGCACTATGCAAAATCTCCAATTGATGCCAGATGTAACTCCCAATTTTGAGTTAGATAGATCTGATAAACATGAGCATTGTATTCATCATATGCATGTAGTGAAGAGTCGCTCTGACGCCCGCTTGACACGAGTGGTTTGAAACCATGTGGTTTAGAAATCAATCTAGATCAATGAGGCCCTTCACAAGCTGCGGAAAATATCCCTGCGGCAGAATATCTGGACGGTAGTGATTTGCAAACCGCACAGCACACTTAAGAAGTTTATGGCTCCCTTCAGACGAGAGGTTTTCCCGTGTGGTAGTCATAGTGGTTCAGCTGTTGTAGAGGGTAGGCGTTCTTCTTCTGTTGCTCTTTTTCAGTGATTAATATGAATTGTATTATTATTATTATTATTCACTGTACTAGCAGAGGTACACTAAACAAAATAAGATCATGATTATACAAGTGATATATCTTTTTCTTATACAGTATGTTACCTAAGATAAAATTATCCAATCTTTTAATACAGACAGACAGACAGACTACCTTCTTCTTCACGTCCTCAGACTCGAACAAATACCGACAGGCTAGTATTCTGTTCTCTGATGCAGATAAACCGCATGGAAAATAACTGCTCGCGTGAAGACATGCTATGTGACATGCGGAAATCTGCCACACGGTTTCAAACCGCTTGTGTGAAGTGGGCCTGAATGTTGGATATCTGTTCTTTTGTATCTTGAGCTTTTCTGCTCAGGTTCCAATTTTTATTTGACATCTGGGTGCAATTTGTAAAATTCAACAGTGTAGCATTTGAAAAGGGCAAGTCTTAGTGTTACATGAGCTTCAATGGTTCTTCTTATGTATTTCCCTGCTCTAATTTTAGATACAATATTGTCATCATGCAGTAATGATACCCATAGTATCAAGTCCCTTTTGTTGCTTCATTTTTAATTGAATTTTAAGCTCCTTCTTTTTCCCCGTTTTGGACAATTAATTCTTTAAGACCGATTGATATGAGTTATATACAGTATATGTGACATGCCGTTTCTTTCCCCATGGGAGAGAGTTGCCCAATCCTGGAATGAGGACAAAGAGAGAGTATGAAAATATTTCCTGGAGTGCTTCGTCACTTTTAGTGCCTTAGCATGCTACCAGCCTATGTGATCCTGGGAAAATACATGATTGTTTGCGCCATCACCTGTTTGCGATCATGTGCCCCTAAGGGAGCACCACCTCACCTGTTTGCGATTGCGCATGCTCATTGGAGTGAATATGCTCTTTAATTGACTCGCATGCTGTTGACTTATAGCATGTAATTGTTCGCCAGCCACTGATGGTGCACACGCGTTCATTCTTATGCATTTATCTATTCACGTGCATTCCAAGGAACACATGCGTTCTACATTTTGCACGGTTTCTGAAATTTTTTAATCTTTTGCTGTTTGCTCATAGCAGACATTCATTGGTCTCAGAGGGTGTACATGCTTTCGTGTGCTTGAAGAGAGCGTGCAATTTGCTAATCTCATAAAAGTAAGCTCACCACTAGGCTCGTGATCTTTTGATTGCAAGTACAGTACTGTACTATCCGTATTGCATACCCTGCCCCCCCATTGTGACATGCATTCATCGGATCCTGATTTCACACCTGTTCGCCGCACGAGCATCCTCTATAGTTAGCACTCTGTTTCAAGATCGCGAACACATTACTGTTCGTATATGCCGCACCACCTTTAGCGATAATTCTTCTGAGCTGGAAAAATCTCCCGTAGACAACTGCCTCTTTCAGCACCCATTCATCTGTTCACGCATATGCTCTTCTTCTAAATTCACACTCTTCTTTTCTCGCGCAATCTTTGGGTAAAACGCTTTCTGCTGTTTGCTTGCTCCTGCTGTCCCATGTTGGAACACATTCACCAATTAGTGTGTGCTCATCTTCGTACTTGCACACTTTAGTGTACGTAACCAAGAAGAATGGTACACCTAGAATGTACCTCATTTTCCAGTACAGATTTTTTTTTTGTACTCTGTCCTATACGAAATTTAACACTGGCTCCTCAATCAAGATAGAGGGTGCTGCTCTCTCTTTCTCTTTTCCTCCTTCAGACTTCCAGGAAGTTTATGGATGGACACCTTAGATGATGCCCAGCAAGTAGCTAGCAAGATATTCTCGCTTCCTAGTTTTAATCGACCAGTTCTACTGAGACCATTCAATTATACTACGTAAAAAGAAATCTGCTTTTCGCCGATTCAGCTAAGTCATACAATACTAGGCCCCGGTTTTACTTAGATCAGAAGCTGCTTGACTTGCCAATCTGGTGACCATTCAGGGAATGGAATGTTCACAGGGCTCCTGTCATGTACTTCTGTTCAATACTACACATACATTAGCAAATGCTTTAATAAGCATAAACAGCTTTCCGATGCTGCAAGGGCAATATTTGTCGTGGAATTTTCACACGCAGGACCAGATTGCGACAAGGTACCCTCCCTGTCATCCTGAGTTTTTAGTCTAAGCAGGTAGCTTCTCTTGACTGCTTTTCATGTGCTTATGGTCATTTACCAGCTTTACATGCACTTATGGTCATTTACTAGCTTTACATGCACTTATGGTCATCGAACTCTACAGGGGCTTTTGTACTTCCCCTTTGTGAAGAAGATTTGACTATTCCTGCTCCTGGAACCAAGCACTCATATGGGTGATGGGAAGAAAGGGCTTTACCCTGTCCCGTTACCTGTTACTGTTTTTTATTCCTAACCTACAGCCGTGCTTCAGATGTCTTGACTTGAAGAGGAAGAGCAATTAGCCTAGTCGGGGAGGCAAAGTACTGTTTATCCGACTAAGACTCAAAAGTCATTGGCCACTTATCTGCATGGTTTCGGGGAAGGAATAATGCCATACCAAAATTTTCCCCTTCCTGAAAATGAGTTATGGTACAATAGACAGGAGTGCTATGCTCTGACTTTCAAGCTAAGCATCGCTGGTTAAGATGCTAGCAACTGTACCCTTGTCCTTCTCCCACTCTGGAACATTCCCAGAACACTTTGACGTCTCTTAAGCCTCATTTATGTTCCTACAGCAGACCCATCTGGGAAGACTATCCTGTTGCACTCTCACCTTGTACAGGACATGAGAAGAAAGGTTCATGTTGGGAATGCTTCCTTCCGCATAAATACGTATGTGGTAGTGGTCAGGACGGGTTTAAACGTCTCATACCTCTCCTACGCTGGGAAGATGCCCAAGAAAATTGGGTGATGCTAGTGTTTGGAAGATCTTATTCTGAGGAAATCAACATGAGTATCGAAAAAGTACTCTTCTAGGAATTCAATCTCGTTATTTTGATGTGTCCTACTCGAAACAAGTGGTTTCGTATTAGGAACGTCTCCTTCTCAGATAGCATAGGTTTACACCTATTATCACTGCTTAGTCTTGTACGAGACTAACCTCTCTCACCTTTCTGCAGGATGATGGATGCTGCCCTTATATCCTTCCCTGTTTGAAGGGTTCCAGAGAATATAACCAAACAAGGATGACCTTCGATCAAAGGGATTAAACGGTAATGAAGTTTGGGACAGAGGTAGATGGAGAATGCTGGCCAGAAACATCGACCCCACGTAAAAGTGGGAAAAGATGCAGACAAAGAAGGAGAAAGAGTGGGTTTGAATGTGCAATCAATGAACGGTAAAAATATAGGCTGTCTTGGTGCAGCTGACCGATCTCGCGACATGATCACCACAGACAATCAGCACACACTTGAGCTCCACTAATCCGGCCTTCTATTGTATATTGCCTCTAGTCTTTATGCACTTGGTCATTGTTTGTGCGGTACAGTATAGTATAGTGCCAGCATGACCAGTCACTACTGGATCAGTCTTCTATGTGTTATTTGGACATACAGTATTGCATTTGTATAACTCCTGGTTGGATCTCTTTGTTGGCTTTCGGGTTACATAACTTTTGACTGCTGCTTTGTGCCAGTTTTCCATGCCATGTTATCGGTGAAAAGGGGCCTATTGTCATTCTCATGTTGTATGGGTATGGGCGACGAGGTGTTCATTTCACGAGTGCTGAAGTTTTCTGGTCTTCCCTTCATGGTTTTGCCTTCAAAGGAACTTTTCAATTGTGAGCTTTCCCCTTGAGATCGGATGCTTTGTGCAGGTTTTCCGCGATCATAGTTGCCATCTGATTGACTGCAATTGCAAATGAGCCATCGGAATTCTTATGACCAAGATCCATGTAATCGGAAACTAGGCGATTGGAAACCATGTATTCTGAACTTACGCTCATTCTTCAGGTGATTGTCACTTTTGAGTCATCAGAGAACTAGGACTGTACACCTGTCTTCTGTCATCTGTTCCTTCCCAGTGCTCTCAGGCTAGAGACTTTGGGGTGCAATGAGACTGTTCCAGTTCCTGGATCTATTCATGACATAGCTTCCCACATGCCAAGTTTTATGGGAAAAAAAGCTTAGAGTTTTAAAGGATTTGTATGGTTTCCTATCAAACGCAAAGATCTTCCAGCTCGTCACTCAATAAGGTATGGAACAGGTGATTTCCTAGGTCCTATTTCAGCTCTCGTATCACTCTTACAAGCACCAAGAAGCCGCATTGTGCTAGCTCAGTTGTCAGCAAGAATCCTATCCATCCTAGGACAGGCTTTTCTGTGATATCACACACTTTTCTTCGTTGCCCAAAAGTTGAGGCAGTTAGTGCCCTTTAACCTTAGAAAGCATTAGAGCCAGAAGCAGTTCAGTTAGTGAAAGAAACCAGCTAAAGCTCATTCTTCCCACTTCTTATCATGGAATTATTCAGTTCCATGCATGGGCCAGCCAACATATATCTTTAGGGATTCTTCGAAGATGTTGAGAGAACCATTGACCCTAAGACTCTCAACTTTAGTCTGTTATCTACTAATGCAGAGATCTTTAGGTTTGGCCTATAATTACTAAGTTCGTTGCACTCATTCGTCAGTTATGGTTGAGACTCTCTTTGCTTGATAGAAAGGCAAGTTCTTGTCGAACAGTTACCCAATGATTACTCAGTAATTTCTGTAGTACTACTAGTCAACAACCAGCGTCCTCCATACCTTTAGTTGCTCTCTGGAAGGAAAATATGGAAAGACCTACCCAAATAGTGGTGGGATTATTATTATTTTAACAGGTTATGCTACAACCCTAGTTGGGAAAGCAGGATGCTATAAGCCCAAGGGCTCCAACAGAGAAAATAGCTCCGTGAGGAAAGGAAATAAGGAAGCAGATTTTTGAGTGTCGTCCTAGAGGAGCTTCTTACCATAACCAAAGAGTTTCTTCTACCCTTACCAAATGGCCAATAGCTAGGGCCTCATCTGCTTTTACCAAGTGTACAGTAGCCACTGAACAATTACAGTGCAGGAGTTAACCCCTTCAGGGAAGAAGAATATTTTGGTTATTTTAGTATTGTCAGGTGTATGAGGAAAGAGGAGAATGTAAAGAATACACCAGACTTTATGGTTTATGTGTAAAAAAAATGAGCCATAATCATAGAGGGATCCAGTGCAGTATTATCTGTCCAGTCAAAGGACCCAATAAATTTCTAGCAGTAGTATTTCAATGGGTGGTTGGTGCCTTAGCCAACCTACTACCTACAAAGATCCTTATCTTAAGAACTCCTCACCTCCAGAGAATGTGTAGT
>NC_090747.1:94975196-94980196 GCF_036898095.1 Palaemon carinicauda | reverse complement strand
TCTTGTGTGGATCAAGGACAAAGAGATCTCAGGAGACACCATCACTGAGACTACAATTTGCCAGAAGGCCTCCGCCATTTTCGGTGATCTCGTGCGTGCTCAGGCCGAAGAAGGAGCAGGAGAAGGAACATCCCAGCAGGAACCCCCAGAGTTCAAGGCTTCTCGTGGGTGGTTCGAGAAGTTCAAGAAAAGGACTGGCATCCATTCAGTGGTACGGCATGGGGAGGCAGCCAGCTCGGACACGAAGGCCGCCGAAGCCTTTGTTAAAACGTTCGACGAGTTGACTCTGCAGGAAGGCTACAGTTCGCAGCAAGTTTTCAATTGCGACGAAACTGGGCTTTTCTGGAAGAAAATGCTTCGTCGGACGTTCATCACGGCGGAGGAGAAGAGGCTACCCGGACATAAGCCTATGAAGGACAGGCTTACCCTTGCTTTTTGTGCAAACGCCAGTGGGGACTGCAAGATAAAGCCCCTGCTGGTGTACCATTCAGAAAATCCCCGAGCCTTCAAAGCCCACAAAGTCATTAAGGAGAACCTTCCCGTGATGTGGAAGGCGAATGCAAAAGCCTGGGTAACGAGGCAACTGTTCATTGATTGGGTGAATGTCTGCTTCGGTCCGACTGTCCGAAAATATTTGGAAGAAAAGCGCCCTCCCTATGAAATGTCTGCTGGTGTTGGACAATGCTCCAGCTCACCCTCCTGGCCTCGAGGAATATCTTCTGGCCGAGTATTCCTTCATAAAGGTCCTGTATCTACCGCCTAACACCACCCCTCTCCTCCAGCCCATGGACCAGCAAGTTATTTCTAATTTTAAAAAATTGTACACAAAGCATCTCTTCAAGAGATGTTTCCAAGTCACAGAGAGTACAAACCTCACTCTGCGTGAATTTTGGAAAGATCACTTCAACATCGCGATATGCCTCAAACTCATCAATCTCGCTTGGCAGGGAAGTTTCGAGGCGTACCCTAAACTCATCTTGGAGGAAGCTGTGGCCTGATGCTGTCTCTGCACGAGACTTCGAGGGGTTCGGGAAGCCTGGAGGAGAAGCCGAGATCGTTGACGATCCTGAACCAATTAAGCAGTCTGAGGTGGCTGACATCGTACATCTTGGTACATCCATGGGGCTGGAAGTTAGCGCGGAAGATATCGATGAACTTATCGAGGAGCACCACGAGGAGTTGACGACGGACGACTTGAAGGAGTTGGAGACGATGCAAGTGAGTGATGTTCAAGAGCAGTTCTCTAGCGGTGATGAGGAGGATGTTGCACCTTTGAAAACGGCAGACATCAAGGAAATTCTTGCATGTTTCCATAAAATGGCAGACTACGTTGAAAAGGAACATCCAGAAAAAGTTTATACCAACCGTGCGCTTGAATACTGCAATGACGTTTGCCTAACGCATTTTAGAAATGTGTTGAAAAGTAGGCAGAAACAAGCTTCAATGGATAGTTTCTTATTAAAGAGGCCAGCGGTATTAGTAGGCCAAGACGAAGGTGAAAGTAAAGAAAAGAAACAGAAAAAAGAAAGTGATGAAGAAGTAGAAGGTGAAAGTAAAGAAAAGAGACAGAAAAAAGAAAGTGATGAAGAAGTAGAAGAGATTTAGAAAATAAGGAAAACGTAAAGTTATAAAAAAGCAAAAAAAAAAAAATTCAATTTTAAGTTTTATGTTATCGTTAAGTGTTTAAAGTAATTTTTTTCTTTCATTTTATAGTTTTCCATACGTAATGTTAAGTGTTAATTATTTCTGCCATTTTTTTATTTCGTAAAGTTTAAGTGTTAATGTGTTAAGTGTGTAAATTACTGTACGTAGTCTGTCACTTGTTACGTTTTCTGCCTTATGCCATCCTCCTCTGCCGCGACTTCGCTATCGGACATCGTCTCAATCAAAAGGTAAGGTTTCAACTTTTACAATACACCTTCACTGATCTAAATGCTTTACGTACATACAGTACCGTAACTTTTATACAGTAGTAAAGAAAACGGACCGTTTTCTTTGGGCTTGGGGGGGATAACTTGGCTATAACTACATTATTGAATAATCTCATAGTGGTTTCTGGAATGGATTAGGCTGTTTTTAACGGTTGTGTTAATTATTGAATGATAGAAATGGCTGCATTGCATGTTTATTACTACAGTTTAGCGTGTTTATGAAAGAAAAGGTGACTTTTTATAAGGCTTGGAACGAATTAGGCTATTTACATGTAAAACGCGACTCAGGATACGAAAATATCAGGATACGAAACCGCATCCTGAACGGATTAATTTTGTATCCTGAGGCATCACTGTATATATATATATATATATATATATATATATATATATATATATATATATATATATGTATGTATATATACATAGACACACACACACACACACACATATATATATATATATATATATATATATATATATATATATATATATATATATATATATATATATATGTGTGTGTGTGTGTGTGTGTGTGGGTGTGTTTGTGTGTGTGTTTATGTATACATGTATACATATACATATATATATATATATATATATATATATATATATATATATATATATATATATATATATATATATATATATATATATATATATATATATATATATACTGTATACATACAAATTTACCAATATTTCTTTCTGATCGTTATAAAAATACCCTTAACAAATAGTTTAACTACTGTACGTCTTAGCACCTTTAGTGTATATCAGTGTTAGGAAATCTTCTTTAAATCCACGACCTTTAGCAAGAAAATTCCATTGCTGCCAAATTTCTCTCGGGAAAATAGCATCTGGATTCTGCTTGTTTCACAGGACCGAGAGAGAGAGAGAGAGAGAGAGAGAGAGAGAGAGAGAGAGAGAGAGAGAGAGAGAGAGAGGAGAGAGAGAGAGAGAGAGATTGTTGGGGGTAAGAATAGAATATTTCAGATACCAATAAATGTTGGTTCTTCAATCATTCATAACTATTTTTATTGATTGTATTTATATACAGTATACACACGCTTATAAATACACACACATATATACATACATAATTATACATATATATATATATATATGTATATATATACATATAAATACAATAAATAAAAATAAATAACATCACCGATGACGTATATATATATATATATATATATACATACATATATATATATATATATATATATATATATATATATATATATATATATATATACGTCATCGGTGATGTTATTTATTTTTATTTATTGTATTTATATACAGTATACACGCTCATATATATATATATATATATATATATATATATATATATATATATATATATATATATATATATATATATATATGTATATATATAACATACAGGCAAAACATATATATATACATATATATATATATATATATATATATATATATATATATATATATATATGTATATATATATATATATATATATATATATATATATATATATACATATATATATATATATATATATATATATATATATATATATATATATATATATATATATATATGTATATATATACATCATCGGTAAAGTTAGCGACAGCCAGTAATAAACGTACATTTCCTAGTGTGGATAGGGAAAATTTTATTTCCTGATATACTTTTTATTCCTGACGTTTCGTGATTCTTTATCACACTGTCCAGGGCTACAAATAAAATATATGAAAACAGATTAAGAAACAGTTATAATATTTTACAAATCCATTTAAAACTAAAAGTCAGTTAAAAAGTAAATGAAAATTATTAGGAAAAATGTCTATATATATACATATATATTTATGTAACACGCACACACACACTCACACACACACGCACACACACACACACACACACACACACACACATATATATATATATATATATATATATATATATATATATATATATATATATATATATATATATATATATATATATATCAGACAGGTAAGTGGAACCAACCTGGCAGAAGCATAATGGCAAACTGAATTCCAATAACAGAAAGATAACAATCCAATGTAGGCTATGACAAATATGATTAAATGGAAGAAGCTTGGGAATTAGTCGTTTGATCAATATTGACTCAAAAAGAGGTAAGCATGATTATTTGCACTTGACCAATGATGGAAAAATCTTTGTTGTCAATATTTTGCTTGCATTTTTTGGCTTGATTACGAATATTTGAATGTTAAGGGCTGGCTTTTCTGCAACCTGTTCCATAGCTAACACCTCTATGGGAATTAATTCTAACCTGTAACAGACTCTTGGTAGATCCTACGTAGGTCCCAGAATTACACTTGGGGCAAATATATTTATATACAACACCAGAGGACATATAAGGACTCAATTGATCTTTGAAATAGAAAAGCGAGCCAAATGTGAAAGGGCTCTTAGGGATGAGTTTAAATTCCACCACTGGGAAATGTTGGATGATTTTTTTTTTTTTTAATTTCCCGAGGAAGTCTTCATGGCGGAAAGGAAAACTAACATACAATTTTAGTTTAGGAACTGTAAGTGTTTTTGGAGTCAGCCATCTGGTCATTTATTAATCTATTAAGAATTTGGAAAATATTTTGGTGGGAAAGCAGTTTATCTTAACATAATCACATAACTAAATGATTTCTGTATGGAAAGATTCTCAGTTAGAAGTCAAAAGGAATGATCTGTGGAGAGGAGTAAAGATAAAATTTGTTTTAAAATTATGAAAACAAGAATTATAAAAGTTCGAACCTAATCCGGCAAAAGTCTTTTTTCTAGAAATCGTGGTACTAAAACCTTCTCTATCTCTAGAGACCAACACATCTAAAAAAGATAGTTAGTTACCTTCCTCCTTTTCAAAGGTGAACGTTATTGTTTCATGCTGCGAGTTAGCAAAGCCAAGGAAGGATTCAGTACCAAACTCATCTCTAAATAGAGCAAACGTGTCATTAACTCACCTAACATAAAGAAGGGAATGATATCTTAGAGGACAATTTTCAAGCATGGTCTCCTCCAGGGAGCAAATGAAAATAT
>NC_090747.1:94965146-94967646 GCF_036898095.1 Palaemon carinicauda | reverse complement strand
CAATTAGCTGTTATTGTATTGTGTCGAGAGAAAAATATCGATTAGTAATGAATGCATTATGTACAGAAGAGCTGAAAATCGACGTATATCTCTGGTGATAGCTAAAGTTTTATATTGCCGGCTATCTCATTATTAAGCCCTTATTTATAAGTTTGATTCCTGGCTAGGACAATATGCGCTTATCATAATTCCCCGTTAGGTTCATGATATTCTCATGGTGGAGTTAATATAGTTTTAAGAGATAATTAAAGCTAAATATCCAAGTCTAAAGAGAAAGTTGAAAGATGGAAGACAAGAAAATATTTATGGGTTGAAATGTTAGGCCAAATGAATCTGTTTTAGCTAATCATAAACTGGTGGTGGTAGCTTTTGGGTTGAAATCAATAAGGTAAAGAAAAGCCCCAGTCAGGGAATAGGGAGGACCAAAACTTGAAAACTGAAAGGCGAGAAGACAACAAATTTCAGATGTAAAGTGGAGAGATCCAGAGAAGAGAGATATGTAAATGGAACGTCAGAATCGTCTGAAGAGATGTGGGATCTTATGAAAGAGGTTGTGGTGCCAGCGATAGCTGAAGTGTGTACAAGGAAGGACAAGTGGTAAACAGCATCGGGAAAAAGAAACATGGTGGTAGAATTAAGATTCAAATAGCTGTGAAGGAGAAGAGTATAGCCAGAAGGTAGAAAGAAGATAACAACTACCAAACTTACAGGCGGATAAAGAGGGAAAGAAAGAGAATGGTGGCAATTGCAAATGAAGAAAACTAAGAGAGAGTGGTATGAGATGATGGAAACACCGGTGAGAGGAAAGGTAATTTACAGAATTGCAGAAGCGAAAAGGAAAGAGAGACAGCAATCATTAAAGATGATAAGAGAAATATCTTAATTAAGATAGAGAAAGTCAAGAAAAGATAGAAAAACTATTTTTTCACAACTATTAGTCACTGAAAATGTGTGTGAAGAACTGGAAAATGTACTTTAAGGGGACCAACAACATACATCAGAGAGAGTGAAGTGGAGGAAGCTATAAAGAAAGGAACAGTGAATGAAGTTGTAGAAAAATCAGAAGGTAACAATAGAAATAGTTAAGGCATTTGGAAATCTAAACAAAGAGTGGTAGCACATACTATTGCAGAACATCTGTGATGTAGGGAAATGCCAAGTAACATAGACGATATCTGAATTATTAAATTGTGTAAACAAAAAGGAGACGTTGAGCTGTGGGAATTATTATTATTATTATTATTATTATTATTATTATTATTATTATTATTATTTTTAATAATAATAGCTAACTTAAAACCATGGTTGGAAAGGAAGAATGTTACAAGGACCCGGGTTTCCAAAAGGGAAAATAGCCCAATGAGGAATAAAGATAAGAGAATAGCTAATAAACTTTATAAACTATATAAGTAATGGATAATTGTTTAAAAATATTTTCAGATCAGTAACAATGTTAAAATAAATCTGTCTTATATAAACTATAAACTAAGACTCATTTCTGCCTACTTAATATTAAAACATTTTCTGAAAGTTTAAACTAAAATTCCACAGAGGAATAAAGCATTTGAAGCCTATATTTAAAAGACAGAAGGAATAGTATCAGGAAGGTTTAGAGCCTTGGATATATTTACATGAGCATCACTATGACTTTATGAAAGGAAAGAGCACAGTGGACGTAACCTTTATAGTAAATGTCCATGAGAGGTATCTGGAAGGAAACATTAAAGTTTACATGTTTTGTGAATCTTAAAAAGGCATATGACAGGGTTCCAAGAAGGTCGTCTATTAATGTTTCAGAAGGAAAGAGTACTGGAGAAGTTGTTAAGGGTTTGTGAGAATGATGTAATGGAGTGCAAGAACTACTGGACAGACAAAATAAGACATTGAGGCATTCCCTTTGGAGTTTGTCCTCCATCAGGAATATGCTCCGAGTCCATACTTTTTTCCTTGTTATAGACACTTTGTCATCAGATTAAGGTATAATGAAGAATGGGAGAATTGTTTGCTGATGATTTAGTCAGTTACAGTAGACAGAAGAAGAATTGCAAGAAAGGTTTTTACCACGAAAAGGAGCTTGTGAAGGAAAGAATTGAAGGTGAACATTGGAAAGAAGGAGCTAATGATTATAAGGACCTGCAGTAAACATTCAAATGGAAGATGGTACATTGCTAAGATGGAACAATGAGTTTAACTCTTGGGATCAATAATAACAGAGGGAGATACTGAGGAAAGCAGTGAGACAGTGAAAGAAGCAGGATACAAATGGAGTGAAGTAACTAGAGTTATTTTTAGACAAGAAAATACCATTAAGAGCCCTCGCCATCGGCCAATTTTCAGTGGACGGTGACTACCACTGTTTCGTGTTGCCACGAATATTTGAAGAGGGACCTTGTGAACACCCCTAGAAGCACATGAAATTCATTTAATGCCACAAAACAGTGGCTGCCACCGCCCATTGAAAATTGGCCCGTGTGCGTCGGCCCTAAGAATCAAAATGTAG
>NC_090747.1:94935146-94955146 GCF_036898095.1 Palaemon carinicauda | reverse complement strand
TTGTGTGACCGAACTTGGAGCATTATATTATTGGCACCTTTACTGTATGATATTTTGTTTCTTACTCCTATTTTTATTTTCTCCGTTTTATTTGTCTGTCCACGTCCGCTATTTCACTTGACTGTTGACAGTTGGTTTTTTTTTTCTTTATTTTCAATGTCTTTCTATATTTGGCTGTTTCCCTCGTTCTGATTTTGGACATTTTGACATACCTTTTTATCTATCTTGTGTTTTACATCGGACGCTGGACGGACACCAGTCTTCCCTTTGTTGAAGTCCAAACATGGAATTCTCCTGTCATTCAACTTTGACTCTTTTTAGATGAATATTTTACACTGTGCGAAGGATGGAGAGCTCGTCGCCGGTCAATTAGTCTTTGTTAATTACTTTTACCATTCAGTTATCATGGATCATTTTTGTCTGACGGTTGTGTCCATTTCCCATTTATTAAATCTTTTATTTTAATAATAATGTGTGAAGGATTAGGTACTTCTATTGTTAATTGTTTTCATATGTTTTTGCATTTTGATAACTTGAAAGTTTTATCAAATGTACTTTGTATTCATTAATATTTTTAGGTGTTTGCCAAGTCTTTCTTACGACACTTGTATTTTCCTTTGCAGGTAAGATATACTTCACTGTCGTGAACTTTAATGAGCAGAGCAGAGCAGAACAGAGATTAGGTAAGTGTTTTTTCATAGAAAGGTTCCTTTAGGAATAAACAAAAATGGTTAAGATATTAGGGAGTTTATAATTTTTATTCTTGACCATTTTACGGAGGGATATTTTAAGTGTGTGATGTTTATTTAAAGGCGAACTCAAATTTTTTGGTTGATGGGTCTTAGCAATCGAATAATTTCCATTTGTTTTATATTATACAATTGTAGATTTTGTAAATAATAAGATGCTGTTTATATAAATGACGTCTTATTTTTTTATTAAGCGTAACATCGTTCAAAATATATGATATTTTGGACATACTCTTATGGTTTGTCGTTGAATCCTTCAAACATCCAATTGGAATTTTTTTTTTTTTTTTTTTTTTTTTTTTTTTTGTAGTGGACAAATGTGACATTTACCTTGAACAAAACATTTGCTTTTGGATCGTGAACTTACAGTTGTCCGTTTACTCCATTTCTAAAAAAGTTAGCATTTTGGTATAGGCTTAAGGGGGTTTCAATAAACGTTATAAGTACGTTCAGAAGGGTTTTTTAAAGTGTCTTTAAAAATTTTGGCCCTATTTTATGTCTTTGATTTAAGTTCAGGAAACCTTTGGCGTGTGTATCATAAACATTTCAAATTATTTCCAGAAAAGACTTTGAGGATAATTAGACAAATGATTATGAATGTAATCCATAAAATGTATAGAAAAGTGAATATCAGAGATAATTTTGAATGCATTTCAAGAAACGTTTCTAGTGCACTTTTAACTGCATCATCTTCCTTTTATGGGTGTTGTTTTTTCCTCGCTTTACTTGTTTGTTATAAGTTTTGGGCTTTGTGTGTGAAAATCAACATTGTATCGGAACTAAATTTTATTAATCCTTTTTTATATTAATCTATAAATGGATTTGCGCATTAAGTATGGTTTTCTAAAGCATACATACACACACATATAAAAGTTTTTTGAATATGAATGTAATGTTTGTGTATATTAATCACTCTTGTTACACACTTTACAAAGTTTAAAAGCTATGTATGACGAGAAGCGTCTTTATTTGTCCTTTCAAATGTAATTAATCATTATTATATCTTCATTTCACTTCCAGTTTTTATTAGATGTTTTTTTCCGACATGACAAACGTTTACGATCGCTGTTAGCGAGGTTACGGAAACGTTATTACGCGATTTGAAATCACCTAATTTCCCTCAAGACATCTACAGCTGAAGGGAGATGCGACGAAATGTTGATTAAATAGTCGCATAATTGGCCCACTTAGGCCGCTGGAGGAGGCTTACTACCTTCGAGCCTAATTGGGTGCGCGCTATGCTATTTTTTAAACGACCAATTATATGTAATTGAGGCTCATTAATCGCAGTGATTAAAATGTTGAAGTTGGGTCGTTCGTGAAAATTCATCCTTCCGTGATGTCGTTTTGACCGCCGTATTCAGATATAGGGTTCGTCCTCCACGTTAATTTTTTTTACAATAGGATGGAAGGAAGGGAGACTCTCTCTCTCTCTCCTCTCTCTCTCTCTCTCTCTCTCTCTCTCTCTCTCTCTCTCTCTCTCTCTCTCTCTCTCTCTCTCTCTTAAATCATCTACTAGATTAGATTAGATGAGAGGGTGATAAAAGAGGTTTGTTAGTTTAGCTTTTGTGAAATTTTGATTAAAAATTTCAAGCGTTGATCGTATTATATACATTGCGAAGAGTTTTGATTTTGATTTTATTTTTAAGTTATTCTTAAATGTGCATAGCAAAATGACAATCCTCTTCATATTATCATTATATTGATATGAATATTATTAGTATTCGTTGGAATTCTAAGGAATAGCATTTTCTTTATTGATGGATTGATTAGCAGTGATTAGAAAAAGGATATCTGTAAGTAAATCGTTCTTACCTCTTCCTGACGTCCTTCTAAAATCTGCATCTCGCCTGGATGTGGATTACCAGCATCCTGACTTGGAACGAAGACCCCGAGACGTGGCCATACCCTTACTAGTACAATCCCATTAGGTAGATTGGACTGGAGGAGACCTCTGGCCTGGTGGTTCGGTTGAGGGAAGGGGGGTGGCTAGATGCCCTGCATGTCGCAATAGAGTGGTTGCAGATAAAGTGTCACAAGAGAAGGGCAGAGTTCCTAAGGTTCTCTTCGCTTAATAAGATATCTTCAGACTGCGGCATAAACGCATTATTCACACATTCAGCGCCTCCTGGCCACGCCATCGCCATCACCAAGCAGCAGTCTTTCACAGTGGCCACTTTACGAAATGGAATTATAGGGGCCCGCCCCCTGTCGGGGGTTAGCGGTGGTAATTTCTCACGCCTTCTCAATTGGTATGCGCGAGAGACTACATCAAGTCAAATCTGCTGCTCCATTCTGACGTACTTCTCCCCCTCCCCCCCTCGTAACACCTCCTCCCCCTCTCCCTTGTCCATTAACAATGTTTATTGTCCCCTCTGTTACTTTTCCATTTATTCCCCCCCCCCCTCTTTCTGACCTTCTTTCCTGCTTCTTTGTTCCTTTCCCCTTTTCGTTGCAGTCTGGTTTATACTTTATATGCGGTACGGACTTCAGTACTGTTGTCTAAAATCACAATGGCTTTCCTGTTTACCATGAATACCTTCTGCCTTTATATTTCAGGGCGACTGAGGACAGTCACTGCATGTTATCTACCGTAGTGTAGATTCCTGCTCTTTCTCCCTGTTGTTTTGCTAGTAAAATTCAGATCGCATATCCTAGAAAATTTCGTTTCAGGACATAGGATCACCTAAATTGACTATCATCTCTCTCTCTCTCTCTCTCTCTCTCTCTCTCTCTCTCTCTCTCTCTCTCTCTCTCTCTCTCTCTCAAAACTTACTCAGAAATATCGTTTTTCCATTCCTCTCACACCCACAGCTGTAGGTAGCGTTTGGAAGTTCGTTTCCTATTGGTAGAATTTTTCACGGTTTTGAATTCTGCCTTTTATTTTTACATGTTTCTGTGTCCAGTTTTTATCTCGTGAGTTTGTTTCTATTCTTTTTAAATCGGTATTTGAAAATTTACTTCTGTATAGAAAAAGGCTTCGGGATATTTATTTAATGTTTTACATCTGGGTAGACGATGTTATTTTTAAGGTCGTTTTCATTGTGAGATGGGTGTTATTAATTTTTTTTTCTACCTGATTTGAAAAATGTTTTTATTTTAATTCTCTAGATACCGTCGAAGAAGGTTAATTGATGTGCGTTCAGTCGTTAGTGTAATATATGTTTAAGGTTTAACTAATCCCAGAAAATCCTACTTGTGAGTGTTCTTGGATTAGCGACTTAGATGATATATTATTATTATTATTATTATTATTATTATTATTATTATTATTATTACTTCCCTAGTTGGAAAAGCAGGATGCTCAACAAGGAAAATATCCCAGTGAGGAAAGGAAACAAGGAAAAATTAAATATTTTAAGAACAGTAACAACTTTAAAATAAATATGTATTATATAAACTATAAAAACTAACAAAACAAGAGGAAGAAAAATAAGACAGAATAGTGTGCCCGAGTGTACCCTCAAGCAAGGTATCCGAAAGGATGATAATTCTCTCTCTCTCTCTCTCTCTCTCTCTCTCTCTCTCTCTCTCTCTCTCTCTCTCTCTCTCTCTCTCTCTCTCTCGACATGAAAATGACAATTGCGATTAAATGTTTCCCTCCTTTATTCGAAGAACGATAGGATTCGCGACTAAATGAAAATATCTTTGCCTAGCCTCGAGTGACAGAGAAGGTTTGGGGTCTTGAGAATAAATAGAAGAAATAAGATTTTTTCTTGTGAACTGTTCGTGACTGTTTTGAAACCATTAAGGGTTTTCGAAATTCCCAATCTTATTTTGTATTTGTCTAATCACAAAGGGTACGGCCATAAATAAGAAAGAGAGAGAGAGAGAGAGAGAGAGAGAGAGAGAGAGAGAGAGAGAGAGAGAGAGAGAGAGAGAGAGAGGAGAGAGAGAGAGAGAGAGAGAGACAGAGAGAGAGAGAGAGAAACGGGGAAGGCAGGAGAAGGAGAGAATTCTAGAACAAGTTGTATTTCATTTTATTTTCTTAATGTTTATCACTCACAGACAGTACATAAATCTCCTTGTGATATTCCGTGGTGGAATTCTTTTTTTTTTTTTTTTCAGTAGTTTATAATTTATATGTCCGTAGAAAAGTATGGCCGAAGGTATGTCCTTAAAATTTCTTTTAGGTCCCATTATTTTCTTCTTTTTTTTCGTATATGATAGACTTTATTATTTATATGTCCGCAGAAAATTATGGCTGAAGGTATGTCCTTGAAATTTCTGTTAGGTCCCATTATTTTTTTGTTCGTATATGATAGACTTTATAATTTATATGTCCGTAGAAATCTGTGGCTGAAGGAACGTTCTTGAAATTTTCTTTTAGGTCCCATTATTTTTTTTTTCGTATATGATAGACTTTATAATTTATTTGTCCGTAGAAAATTATGGCTGAAGGAACGTCCTTAAAATTTCATTTAGGTCCCATTATTTTCTTTTTTTTTCCCTTTATGATAGACTTTATAATTTATATGTCCGTAGACAATTATGGCTGAAGGTATGTCCTTGAAATTTCTTTTAGCTCCCATTATTTTTTTTTTTTGTATGATAGATAAAAAAAAAAGTTATTGAGCATTTATTTAGACTGATTTCTTTTCTTTTCGTAACAAAAGTAAAGTTAATTGCTAATAGCTCTATTGGTTTACAATCCTTTCCCGTCACTTTGACCTGTCCATTGATAAACCACAGCGTTCCTTCATCTTCCCCCTAACACCTTTCAAATGTTCCAATTTCTCTCCATTTTCCAACATTTGATAATCACGTTTGGGGACGGGAAGTTTTTTTCCCCCTCTTATTTTTTTTTTTTTTTTTTTTTTTCTGTTTTGGCTTTCCATCGAAGCGAGATGTTTACGGACGTCAAAGGGGGTAATTAGCGTTAATTGGTAGGCGGAGTTTCACATCATATCACCTGCGACCCCCTTCGTCTCTGCCCTTCCTCCCTTCCCCCACCTCTCTCTCTCTCTCTCTCTTTCTCTCTCTCTCTCTCTCTCTCTCTCTCTCTCTCTCTCTCTCTCTCTCGTTTTAGAATTTTCCTTTTGTAAATCAACAATGAGACCTCTTTTGATGACAGACGCAGTCCCCCCTTTCATATTTTATTAATTGTCACCTTTCTCTTTATAAAAAAGATATTTTTTTAATCTAAAAGCTTTTGGCCATTGTTGCAGAACTGATATTGGGATTGATTGATGTCAAGCTTGTTTTTTTTTTTTTGTTTTTTTTATTAATGGGAACTGATTGATATCCCGTTTTAATCGCGTTAACTGGCGACTATTGATATCATTTTTCTTCTTCTTCTTCTTCTTTTTCTCGTATGAATGGTGACGTTTGTTTTAGATGTTGCTTGATGCCGCCTAGTTCTGGTGTTTTTACTTTGGTGATTGGTTTTTTAAGTTTTCTTTTGACTTTGCATTTTATGTTTGGGTGTTTTAATGTCACTTTTCTTTTGTCAGTTTTCGATATTTTTGGAAGTATTTTGCTTCTATTTTTTTTTTTTTTTAGCTTGAATTTCTTTTATGCATTGTAAAGTTCTCTATTATTTGTTTTATTTCTTTTTAAATGTGTTTGGATGTTAGTTTATCAGTTTGTACTTTTGTATATAGCCTACATAATTTAAAGTTTTGAATTTAAATATTTTTTGTTATAGATTTTATATTGCTCTTAAGTTTGGAAAATCTTGATATTATTTCACAAATGAATCCTCAAGATAGAAATGACTGGCGAAATGTAACTTAGGCCCTTTGCGTCAATAGGCGTAGGAGGAGATGATGATGATAATTTCACCATCTTTCCAAGTTAAAGCGTAAGTTTGTATCGTTGACGAAATCTATTTTTCGATTTTTATTATAATTTCATCGGTATTATTAATATCTTTGTTGCGGCCGTTTTAATATCGTTTCAATTGTTTCATATTCTCCTATGGCACAGTGACCTTCATCTGACGGGGAAATGAATATGCTAGTTAACGGGTAAATATAATTTCATGCAGTTGAACAGTTGATGGTGGTTGCATCATTAATAGGATTACGTCGTTTTACTGATAACAAGATTGCATAGCTAGTTCCTCATCTGTTCGTGTGTGTTACTTATCCTTAAACGGAGGATTTGTGTGGTTAGGAAATTGGGAGGTGTGGCAAAGGCTGAAGCTGTGTGTGTACGTATATGCATATCTTGATATTTAGGTGTCATATTTTACGGGTCGCATATACATATATATATATATATATATATATATATATATATATATATATGTATGTATGTATATATATATACATATATATATGTATATATATATATATATATATATATATATATATACATACACATATATTTTTCTATTGCCCTTTATTTGTGATTATATTAGGCCTGGGATAGTTAGTGCATTCGATTGCCAGCTCTTTCGGCCTTCGCAATAAAAAAATATTTTACGGTCAGTTATAACATGGATGATTGCAGGCCCTTGCAATTGCATGTCTCTTGCAATAATAGGTTAGAAGCCATGATCCATTAGTGCCTCGTAAATTCGTAACTTCATTATAACGTGTTACACAATTTACAACTCGCAAATTGGACAATAACCTTTAGTGCCGTAATGCGTTGAGGTTTTAATACAGCTGTAATTCACAAAGTACTGGCTTTTGTTTCTGTTGTATGTAACCTGCAATGATAAGGAATGCGTATTATCGTATTTACTTGTATGTTTGTATTCGGGCGAAATCTTGATTAGTATGAATTAGAACTTTTTGTACTTGGAATTACTTGGATATTCATCCAATATAAACTCTTGTTACTCTATTTTACGTATTAATGCCGCCATATATTGTAGATTTATAGTTATTACCTTCGCCAACGAAGTTGGAAGGAGTTTATGTTTTTGCCCCTGTTCGTGTGCCTCTATTTTTTTTTTCTTTTAAACAGCTTCCTGGCCACAATTTTAATCGTAGAGTAATGAAACTTCCACCGATTAAATGTTATGTAAAAATTATCAAATTTTGGAAGGTCATGGTCACGGTCAAGCATAATTTCCAATCCACGTAATTAGACATAAGATTGGACATCGTTATCACAGAGACTTAAAACTTGGTTCATATTTGAGTGTATGAAAATCCACGACAATTAATACATGTTAAGGTCAAAGGTCAAGTTCGAGCAAAAGGTCGAGAAATAAGCTGCTGCGGTGGAAGTCTGCGCTTTACTGAGTGTCGATCTAGCTATTTGTGTAGTTTTGCATTTTTTTATATAGATGCGTAATCTTCCGTTATTTTGTAACTTTTATGATCCTATATTTCATCAGATTTCTTTTTATGTTTAGGCGATTTATATATATTCTAGATTCGGTCGTAATTTATGAAATGAATTTTCGGTCCATTTAATCATTTATACCACATGATTTGTTTTGAGATCATAGAATCGTAACTTTTATAGAAATACATTACTTATTTTGCTACTTAGCTACATAATTTTAATACGATTATGTGAAAATATAGAATAACAAGTCTTATATCGTTTTGTAAATTAGAACCTGGTGTAGACAAGTCTTATTGTAGCCATGTGGTTGGTTTTTTGTGGGGGTGGGTGAGATTTATAGCACGGCACGTGACGTCAATGTGCCAATTAGGTACCCTATTAAGTGTGCCTTTTGTGGCTGTATAATAAGATTAAACTTTTCAATGGTATGTGAGTTAAGCACCAAGAATTCCTCCGTCCCTTCATTTTCCTTTTCATATCATAAATGTTAAGAAGATTACCTGTAATTTCCGTCAAACCATCTCTTCTAATATTTGCTGAACTTAGCTCTCCTTGGATTGTTCATTTCAGTTACTTTCTTTTCCTGTTAGCTAAAGTTTCAAACTCATTTGTTGTTCCCTTTTCCCCAAAATTTTCAAACTTTCCCTCCTCCAAAGGTTGACAGGTTTGTGACTTCTTGTGGCCTTATGGTTGTGATAGCCTATTGGAAACGTCCCTCTGGCACTCTGCTGGACTGTGGTTCGAGACCTGCTTAAACTCGATAGTTTCTTTTAGTATCCTCAACCTTACTATCTTTGTGAGCTAGGGATAACGTTTTGGGGAAGCCTATATGTCTACATGTTAAAGTTATCAGCAGCCATTGCCTGACCATTCGTGATCCTAGCTTGGGTGGAGAGGGAGCTTGGGTGCTATATGACCAGTTTCTAAGGTGTTGTCACTGCCTTTCTCCTCTGCTATTCATGAGTGACTTTTAAACCTTTAAGCGTCCCTTCAGTCCCAAATCACATAACCCCACAATCCCCCTCCCCCAGGGTTCTTTTAGGGTTGCGGTGGCCGATGCGGTAACGTCCCTGACTGGTGAACGCCAGCCTGGGATTTGAGTCCCGTTCAAACTTGCTAGTTCCTTTAATCGATTCAACCTTACTATCCTTGTAAGCTAAGGAAGGTGGTTTTGCCGGAGCCTATAGGTCTATCTGCTGGGTTATCAGCAGTCATTGCCTGGCCCTCCTTGGTCCTAGCTTGGGTGGAGAGGGGCCTTGGGCGCTGATCATTTGTATATATGGTCAGTCTCTCGGGCATTGCCATGCTTGATAGGGCAATTTCACTGTCCCTTGTCTCTGCCATTCATGAGTAGCCTTTAAACCTTTAAAAGTTCAAACCTTTAAGGGGTGGAGCTGTATTTGATAAAGACATTTGGGATCTCTGGTAGCCAGGAACGAAGGGAGCTTTTGTTCTTGTGCTGTTTACACGGATATTAGACAGCCGATAATTAACGGTCGCTTCTATAGATTGATAGATAATGGGTGGATTCATTCACTTCCTTTTATGCAGAGTTTGATGGCTTAATAGAATGTCCCTAATGCGATGGAGGTCTCTTTCTGGTATTTAAGTGCTTCTTATGTATCTTTGATCTTCATTTGTTGTCTTATGTATGCAGTGCAAACCACTGATACTCGTATGATGAGTTTATCATGATAATTCTATTATTATTGTTGTTACGTGTGTGAGATTCATTTTGATACGTTGTATTTTATTTTGATTGGATTCCGTATTTGTCTTCCGTTTTTTATCATAAAGATAATAATAGTAATGATAAGGATGATAATAAATATTTTTTTCCGAGTGTATAATAAGAATGCCGAAAATTTCTCGTGTATTTTTATGTAGCTCATTGTTGCAATGCCCAGTTACTGCGGTCTTACATAACCTTCATTTAATACCTGTGAAGTAGTCGTAACATTCCTGGTACCAATATTATAATTGATAACTTAGCTGCTGTTTATTTATTGATTAATTTACATGTTGTTCTTGATCTATGGTAATTTCTGCCTGGCCGCCATTTTGGGGGGATAACTCGGTATATAGTCGAGGCATTGTGCTTATACATGTTATGTTGTTTCATCGTCGTATTACCCACATGCCCTTGACCCAGTTATTTGGTCAAGGTATCAGGTCACAAATTAATCTTGTAGAGTCTTCCCTGTTCTTTATGTTCATCTGGTCTGACGGCCCAGTCATAAATTTCCTATATGTAGTTTTCTTATAAGTTTATTTGCGTTCGTGGTTTTATTTTCAAATTTCATATGTAGTTTTCCGGTCAAGGAAGACCCATTTTGACCTTGACCCGGGATTATTTATCCAATTTAGAAGTCATCCGATGTTTTTTTAATGCATTCAATCATCGCTTTGGTTGTTGCCATTTTTCCTCCGCAAATGGGCGTGCTGTTTTGTGATGGGGGGAGGGGACTAATGATGAGGATGATAGAGTTTTCTTGACTATTTCAGATTTCTTTTATTCCCCCAAAAGTATTAACTGTCACTAAGTTTTCAAGCTCAGTAGTGTTACGGACCCTGCAAAGATTTGGAAATTCCTCTTTTTCTCTCTTATGAAACCAACGTCTAACTCGTACCCAATCACTATAATTGTATTGACCTTATATACCGGTTCATGTCTGAGGGTGTGTTAGCCGTGTGAAAAAAAGGCCATATTGTTCGATGGTATTCAGGTAAACACTGTTTGACACTCACCCCATATTAAGATTTTTCGTTCATATGGAAATATTGTGGTTGAAAAAAGCCCCTTACAAAGAAAGTAAATTTTCTTCTGCTACCTCTACATCTGGTTAGGTGAATTGTACAACATCCAATTTCAAATCCTATATCTGAATAACATCAAATTTTCTGATTCTCTACAGAGTGTAATCTTTAGTTTCTATTTTCCCCCGACTCCATCTACTCTCTCTCTCTCTCTCTCTCTCTCTCTCTCTCTCTCTCTCTCTCTCTCTCTCTCTCATAAACAAAATATAGACATCAGAATAATAATCCTAAAGATGTGGACCACTTGGGGTGAATGAATGACTTGAAGTTCTCTGGTCCAGTTGGGGTGAGGTGGTACTGCAGTTACTCTATACTGCATGGTGGTCTATGGGCATCACTAGAGGTTCTTAGTAGCGGCCACATTTTAGCATGATACTTCACCTCCGTTTCCGCTATTTTTTGTTTTTGTTTTCCCCGTCAAGCTGCCCAACCTCTTTTAACTTGGACTTTAATCTGGAACTCCGGTGCCCCCCCCCCCCCCCCCCCCTTCCCGTTGCACTTCAAGGCTGGAAGGGGTTCAGTTGCAAATTTATTTATCAGTCTTAGAACAAATGTCTAAAAATATAAAAGTGCAGTTGAATCGTTGCCTGCACTACCATAAATGTCTCATGGGTTTTGATGGTAGAAAACATTGATGGTTAAAAAAAAAAATCGCAAAGTAAAATCGAATATGAACAATGGGTAACTATTGGGCCTATGAGTAATATAATTGCATTTTAATCTTAATTCTAACGTGATTCCCCAAAGTTTGTCCTTATAATTAAAGCAATCTACGTGAATTCACCTCAATATTTATGGAATCTGGTTATAGTTGTATGATCTCCACAAAGCTAATTTTTAAGGTTGATAATAATTCAATCTCGGTTATTGGCTGAAACTTGATTAACGTTGCATGCCATAAATCCTAGTCTCTTGCAATTTTTCCCTGCAAATAAGCACTACCTCCTTATATATTTCCAACCATTAATCTGCCTAATGGGCTGTGGTTCTGACTGAAATAGGACTTTTCTTTCTTTGCTTTTGATTGATTTATATGATTTTTATACTTCTTTAGTCATGTATTCAACTATATCTATCTGTCTATCTATCCGACTCTGTCTGTATAACTATCTATCTATATATGTATATGTACATGCGTGTGTTTGTGAGAGAGAAATTATAATGAGATATGTAATCACTAATATAATAGTAACAATAAAATTATGGGGTTGTAAATGTAATATATAAAGCAATGATCATAAATGTAATAGTCGAAGCAATCAAACGCACGAAATACTAATAAGCAAAAGACTTGACATTAGATAAATATCTTTCTTCCCTAAATTCAAGTAGAAGTTAAGAAATTACACCAGACGGGACATTATATCTGCCACTTTTATAGCCGTATTAATTTTAACGCTGACGTTAATTCTGTCAAGGGTTGCCAGTTACACGTAAGGCATCTGAAGTTTTACGGCGGCTGCCCTGTCTTCTTGGCTGTAGTTTATGAGCATAGATTTCCTTTTAAAGATTGTATGCATACTGAAATTATTTGCTTTCTTTGGGTATATGATGGGTTATAGGCCTACGCGCTGTTTTGATGATTGTGTCAAGATTGTTGAAGTAATTAGCCACCCGTTGAGATACTACCGCTAGAAAGTTATGGGGTCCTTTGACTAGCCAGACAGTACTACATTGGAACCTTCTCTCTGGTTACGGTTCACTTTCCCTTTGCCTACACATACACCGAATAGTCTGACATATTCTTAACAGATTCTCCTGTCCTCATACACCTGACAACACTGAGATTACCAAACAATTCTTATTCACCAAAGGGGTTAACTACTGCACTGTAATTGTTCAGTGGCTACTTTCCTCTTGGTAAGGGTAGAAGAGACTCTGTAGCTATGGTAAGCAGCTCTTCTAGGAGAAGGACACTTTAAAATCAAACCATTGTTCTCTAGTCTTGGGTAGTACCATAGCCTCTGTACATGGTCTTTCACTATCTTGGGTTAGAGTTCTCTTGCTTGAGGGTACACTCGGCCACACTATTCTTTCTAATTTCTCTTCCTCGTGTTTTGTTAAAGTTTTTATAGTTTATTTAGGAGATATTTATTTTAATATTCTTAAAATATTAATATTTACCTTTTTTTCCTTTCCTCACTGTGCTATTTTCCCTGATGGAGCCCCTGGGTTTATAGCATTCCGCTTTTCCAACTAGGGTTGTAGCTTATCAATCAATAATAGTGATAATGATAATGATAATAATAATAATAATAATAATAATAATGAAGCATTATTTTTATAATGTTCCTATTTTTTTTTTTGGGGGGGGGGAAGTCGCCTCAATTCTCAATGCAAAACTCTGGTGTAAAGCAATGTGTTGCTTCTCTCTTCATTCCTTTATTCCTCTCTGACTCTTTTCACCAAGATTCAAAAACTGCTTGGAGAGCACGTAGGTCCCATAGTTCTTTTATGCATCACAATTCATTTAAGAAATCAATTGGTACAACAAATTATATTCTCAACAGAAAAAAAATATCATTAAACAATTAAAAAAAGTTCAAACTTGCAGCAAATGTTTTTATGTTGAACAGGCTGACCAAAGTGTCTTTTTATAGTTTACATATAAAAGATCTGTTTTAATGTTGTTACTGCTCTTAAGGTATTTTATTGTTTTAATGTTTGTACTGTTCTTAAAATATTTTATTTCAATGTTTTATTAATTTTCATATAATTTATTTATTTCCTTATTTCCTTTCCTCACTGGGCTATTTTTCCATGTCGGAGCCCTTGGGCTTATAGCATCCTTCTTTTCCAACTAGAGTTGTAGCTTAGCTAGTAATAATAATAATAATAATAATAATAATAATAATAATAGTAATAATAATAATAATAATAGGCACTAGGGATGAGTAATAAATTCACAAGGAAGGGGAAAGATGCGACCACCAAACACAAGGGGAAACTCGATATTGTTTTCACAACATAAATATAATTTACAAGACTTATACGCACTCTATAAAAGTCTTGACAAAGATATTTTACAATTATTCAATACGTGCGTCTTGAAAAAGTAGACTTTAAGAAGAATTCAGATGGTTTGATAGAAAGTAAACACAAGCTAGGAAACGTTCTCTTTTGGAGATAAAACATACGTTTAACACAATGTAAACAGAATCGTGAACGTTCTGTTTAGACAAAACTTACTTTCAACATCAGCGATGTGCCTCTGAAAACAGTGCTGGAATTTATTTTCTTTACTATCTCTTTTTCGGTATTTTGATGAATTTTGTATTTGGAAAATTCTAGAATGAAATTATTTTTAGAAGAATGATTTTTAGGGATCATGTTGGAAGGTATATGACTGAGGTGGAGTTATAGATAAATACCTTATGTCAATTTAGAGTTTTAGAAGCACTGTCCGAAACTACATCCTAAATTATTTAGATTCCATACCCATTAATTAATATAAAAGCAAATATGGGATGAAGGGAAATAAATCGGAGTCAATGACCTTCGATGTCATGATGTCAGAAAACTTCAAATCAATCAATCAATCGCTTTTTTTTTTTTTTTTTTTTTTTTTTTTTTTTTTTTTTTTTTTTTACAAAAAACTGGCTGGTTGGGATCCATCCGTCAGATATTATAAGCTGTAGGTTCATATACTATCATTTCAAGCTCGCCTGGCGTCATGGCTGTAAGCCTAGTTCGATCGGTGGTAGTAGGTGAGTCTTTTCTTAATATCATTATTGCTTTTTGTATGTAATACATTGCAAAGAGTAATTGTCAGTGGGCACCACAATGGCTATAGGAATATATTTGATGTTCCTCAGGATAGTGTTCTTCCCCCATTACTTTCCATGCTATACGCACATGTGGTTTGGCCTAGAAAACAAGCTTTTTGCCTATGCAGAGGATGATACTCTCTTTGCGTCAATTCCATTTCCCAAATGTAGACCTGTGGTTGCTGAATCCCTTAATAGAGGTCTAGGTAAAATTAGTGTTTGGGGAATGAAGTTGAACCCAGGTAAATCTCAAAATTATGAGCTTTGCATTGATAAGACTTCTATAACAATAAGCTATTCATTTATAAGTCTACGTGTGAATCTCAATTGCAAATATAAAATTGAGAAACTCATTCTGTATGTTTCTTCTTCAATGGCACAAAAAATGGCCTATTGAGGAAATCTTTCAAGATTTTTGGTAATCAATCTAAGCTGAGAATTTTTCTTAATTCTTTTATTCTAACATGTTTTGATATTGTTCTGTCAGGTCTTCAGCTTCAGGCTCTCACTTCAGATTATATGACATTAAGAGTAACAGAATTGGTCACTAGAGATTGCAAAGGTAACAGGGGAAGGAAGAGAGGACGATGGATTGACGAACTAAGAAAGTTCACGGGTGTGGACTGGCATAGAAAGACAACAAACAAACATAAGTGGGAGGACATGTCTAAGGCCTTTGATCTGCAGTGGACTAGTAGCAGCCGATGATATATATATATATATATATATATATATAGATATATATATATATATATATATATAATGAATACATTATTATTATTATTATTATTATTATTATTATTAGTCCTAGTTGGAAAAGTAGGATGCTATAAACCCAGGGGCCTCAACAGGGAAAATAGCCCAGTGAGGGAAGGAAACAAGGAAAAATTAAATATTTTTAGAAAAGTAACTTTAAAATATTTCCTATATAAACAACTTTAACAAAACAATAGGAAGAGAAATTAAATAGAACTGTGCCCGAATGTACCCTCAAGCAAGAGAACTCTAACCCAAGACAGTGAAAGACTATGGTACAGAGGCTATAGCACTACCCATGGGTAGAGAACAATGGTTTGATTTTGGAATGTCCTTCTCCTAGAAGAGTTGCTTACCATAGATAAAGAGTCTCTTCTGTCCTTACCAAGAGGAAAGTGACAACTGAACAATTGCAGTGCAGTAGTTAATCATTTGGGTGAATAAGAATTGTTTGGTAATCTCAGTATTGTCAGGTGTATTAGGACAGAAGAGAATCTGTAAAGAATAGGCCAGAATATTCTGAGTATGTGTAGGCAAAGGGAAAGTGAACCGTGACCAGAGAGAAGGATCCAATGTAGTACTGTCTGGTAGTATCTCACCGGATGGCTGGCGCCCTGGCCAACGTACCACATGTAAATAGAACGCATATTGTAACTAATACCTAATTCTCATGGTAAATACCTTGTCATATTATCAATGGGCGTTATTACCCCTGCTGCTGATAAATCAGTCATTTACTTAATTGGAGTACTATTTAGAGCATCAATTCCTGATGATTAGCTTACTGTTCAGATCTGGTAGTATATTTGGATCAAATTTGAGTATCGGTCAGTAATGGTTTGTGTTATATGGAACCTCCAGAGAAATATTGGAATATATACGACATTTTTTTCCAAACTCGCGATCATGAAGTTTCATTTCATCGTCGATTTTGTACAGTTCTTCATTAATGCTGTGTGTAAACTGCAATGCAACGTTTTGCTGCGTTGATGAAAAATGTTTTATTCTGTTTGCCTCGGGGAATTTCCATGGATGGTTGAGAGAGAGAGAGAGAGAGAGAGAGAGAGAGAGAGAGAGAGAGAGAGAGGGTGGAAAACCAGCGTTGTTGTATCTATTTGTATTTGTATAAATTTTTTCTTGTCTTTTATCAGCATTCAGCCTTACTCCTGTGTTAGGCAATTCTGGGTCTGCGAAGTGATTGCCGTAAAATGCCATAAGCTGTCGGTGTATGAGGTAATTGAACTTCTGATTTTTAATATCATCCTGATATACTTTTATTTTGAAACTGTAGGGTAGTAATTCCACGGCCTCCAAAGATAAAAGGGTCAGAGTTCTCTTGCTTGAGGGTACACTCGGGCACACTATTCTATCTAATTTCTCTTCCCCTTGTTTCGTTAAAGCCTATATAGTATATGTAGGAGTTATTTATTTTAATGTTACTCTTAAAATGTTTTCTTTTTTCCTTTTTTTCCTTTCCTCACTGGGCTATTTTCCCTGTTGGAGCCCCTGGGCTTTTAGCATCCTGCTTTTCCAACTAGGGTTGTAGCTTAGCAAGTAGTAATAATAATGATGATAATATGATTGAAAATATAGTTTACTTACGGTAATTGATATATTGTTTAACTGTAATTTAGTGCTATGTCTTTTCTTATCATGTTGCCATAGCCCTTGATGTTGGGAGGAGCAAGTCGAGCCTGGCAAAATCCAGTCACAGCACTCACACATACATCCTCATATATACCTTATGTTCTAAGGATTTAATAAGTCTCCAAGTTTCTGATGCATAAGTTATTACTGGCAGGACCATATCATTAAATACTTTTCTTTTTAGAGAAAGTGGCATTTAAATTTTCACAATATTTTGTTTATCGAATGCTCTCCATCCTATGCTTATCCTTCTTTTATTTTTATTCTTATGTCTGGGGAAACACTTACCGTCTGTCCTAATTACGTATATTCATTAACAATCTCGTCCATAACTCTTATTTGTCTGCATTTTCATTGATCATTATATTAGTTTTACTCATATTAATTTTCAGTCCTACATTTCTGCTTTCTCTATTTAAATCTATAATATTTTGTAATTCCTGCCATGATTCACTAAATATAACTCTATCATCTGCAAATCTTAAGTTGATAAGGTAATCCCCATTAATATTAATTCCTACATTTTCTCAATCCAAATTCTTTAAAACTTCTTCGAGGCATATTGTGAATAATTTAGGAGAGATGGGGTCTCCCTATTTTACTCCTTTCTTAATCGGAATTTTCTAATTATCTTTATACAGTTTTAGGATTGCTGTACTTCCTGTATATATCAACAAGGGTAGAAAAGACTCTTTAGCTATGGCAAGCAGCTCTTTTAGGAGAAGGAGACTCCATAATCAAGCCATTGTTCTCTAGTCTTGGGTAGTGGAATAATCTTCCTAATCGGGTAGTCGAATCAGTAGAACTTCAAAAGTTCAAAGTTGGAGCAAATGCTTTTTTGTTGACCAAGCGGACATGAGTCTTTTTATAGTTTATATATGACATCATTGGTTTTGACGTTGTTAATAGTTTATATATGACATATCAGTTTTGACGTTGTTGCCTTTTTTAGAATGATTTATTGTTAATTTGTTCTCATTATTTATTTATTTCCTCATTTCCTTTCCTCACTGAGCTATTTTTCCCTATTGGGGCCCTTGGGCTTATAGCATCTTGCTTTTCCAACTAGGGTTGTAGCTTGGATAGTAATAATAATAATAATAATAATAATAGCCTCTGTACCATGGTCTTCCACTGTCTTGGGTTAGAGTTCTCTTGCTTGAGGGTACACTTGGGCACACTATTCTATCTAATTTGTCTTCCTCTGGTTTTGTTAATGTCTTTATAGTTTATTTAGGAAATATTTACTTTAATGTTGTTACTCTTCTTAAAATATTTTATTTTCCCTTGTTTCCTTTCCTCACTGGGCTATTTTCCCTGTTGGGGCCCCTAGGTTTATAGCATCCTGCTTTTCCAACTAGGATTGTAGCTTAGCAGTTAATAATAATAATGATAATATGATCTTTGTAAGTATTTTATATATTATAGAGAGTAAACTCATTGGGCGGTAATATTTCAAGTCTTGCGTCTCCCTGTTTGTGAATTAGTATAATGACAAGGTTTTTCCAAGTTGTAGGTGTAGAGCATTCTTGCAGACATTTGGTGTGTACACACACACACACACATATATATATATATATATATATATCTATATATATATATATATATATATATATACACACATATATATATATTTATATATATCAATATCAAGTTTTGTATTTTCTCCGGCTAGATCTCCCTTGCTGAGGTAAACACTAACATGCCGAGAAAAGAAATATAGTCGATGTAACAGTTGGTTGTAAACAGGTTACCAAATAAGTTATTACTGGAAAAGCAATAAATCACCACCACAAAGAAGGCCACTCCCTAAAGGCGGGCTGGTTATTATTCTTTTCCCCTCTTCCTTTTTTTATTGTATCTGTTGAGAGATCCGTTTATATCCCTCTACCTGTTAAGGAGAACCGCTTTTATACTAAGCGAAATTTTATGTATCAATTTTTCTCATTTTTTATGTGCACTTACGACCACAGTATCGACGTAAATGCTGTTTATATTTTCGTTATGTTGTGTGCTAATAATCTTTTGAGGTTGGATAATTGTATTTCCTTGCTTATACTTCCCATTTGATCGAATCGCCCCTTTATAATGATTGGTTGTAATTTTAGCTTCTGATCTTTAACGATTGTCGAGCCTTTATATATAGGTCGCCAATTTTTTCTTTTTGCTAATATGCATCTACTAGTGTATGCGATCCGTCAAAAATGACGGCCAAATATTTAGATAGATATGTAGACATACGCGCACACACACTTCCAACCCAAGGGATGGGGAGAGCCCAGCGTGACCGGAAATATATATATATATATATATATATATATACTGTATATATATATATACACAGACACTTGCTTTTATAATATAGGGGAGATTTTGTTCTTGTCGTTGTGTAATACTTATTTTGTTTTTCCGTTTTCTGATTGGTTAGAATTATCTTGTCCAACCAATCAACGATCAAGAAACTTTTCCGAGCTAAAAGGGCACCCCTGCGGGTCGGTGCAAATCTGCCTCACGAAAAAAATTGACTATAGTGTATGCGATCCGTCAAAAATAACGGCTAAATATTGAGATAGATATGTACACATGCGCACACGTACTCCTTCTTACCAGAGCAGGACTATTCCCTCTCCCTTTTACCCGAGGGACGGGGAGATCTCAGCGTGACCGGAAAATATATATTTATATATACAGACAGGCACTTGTTCTTTGTTATATTATATATAGGGAAGATATTTACATGAATATATATAGCCAGACACTTTTTCTTTATGTTTGGGAGACATTTTTATATCTTTTATTAGGAAATACACATTTACAATTCTTACAATTTATAATATAGTTATTATATTCATTTGTATAACCAGACTTGCTCTTTATTAAATAGGGGAGATTTTTTTTTTTGGTCGTTGTATAATACTTATTTCCTTTTTTTCCCTTATCAGAATTTCATTGTTGTCTAGATCACGAAAATACTATTTTGACCCCCCCCCATCTCTCTCTCTCTCTCTCTCTCTCT
>NC_090747.1:94924869-94934646 GCF_036898095.1 Palaemon carinicauda | reverse complement strand
GCTTGAGAATGTGTCTCAGGCCCCGGGTCCCCGGGAATAGGAGTCGCCTGCGTATCAAGAATGCGACTTGAGCATCATCAACCCCCTCTCGCGACAACAGGAGCATATAAATAGCCCTTTCGACTGTTTCGAGAGGAAGTGGGGAGGTGGGGATTGCAGTAGGAAAGGGGAGGGAGGGGATTAGGGGGGGGGGGTTACGAAATGGGGCACTGAGAGGGGAAGATATTTCGGCCATGATTTATCATCTTTTTCACTATGGCCAGATTGAGTCTATCACACTCCCATTCCATTAGGGATGAGAGGATGTGCTGAATAAACATTTTATTTCTCTCTCTCTCTCTCTCTCTCTCTCTCTCTCTCTCTCTCTCTCTCTCTCTCTCTCTCTCTCTCTGGAAAAGCAAGATCCATTCTAGTCTATAGTATTCTTTTGCTTTGTATTTCTCGCTAAGAAATTAAGAATATTTTTTTTTCATACACTGCAGCTCTTAAAGAGACTTTAAAAGAAAAAATAAATTAAATTTTAAAAATAAATGGATTTTGGGGCATCCAGAAACCATGTTGCTCATGATCGTAAATTCTTAAATTGTATGCTGGCTCAGACGATTGATATATTATTATTATTATTATTATTATTATTATTATTGTTATTATTATTATTATGTGTTGTTGTAGTTATTATTAGGAGCCAATCTGCAACCCAAATTAATAAAATCAGAATTCTTCAAGCCAAAAGGGGCCCCAATAAATATAAATAAGTCTTTTATGCGAACATACAAATAAGAGTGGTTGCCGCTTAGCGTGATAGGATATATATATATATATATATATATATATATTATATATATATATATATATATATATACATATATATATATGTATATATATTATATATATATATATATATATATATATACTGTGTATATATATATATATATATATATATATATAATATATACATATATATATATATGTATATATATATATATTTATTCTGACCTTGCTCATGATTATATAGGGGAGATACAAATTTGTGTACTATATTCCTAACACCTGCTAAAGTTAATATTCATATAGCAAAACTATATAAGCACACCGATAAGAGTCAATCTTTCCATTAGTATATTTATCGATTCCAGCATTTTCCAATTTAATTCTTTTGTTGTATAGGAAACAATAAGTATCGTTAAACCCATCCTTTTCTGTCCGACTAATCACAGGCCAGTTTAATTACCATACCTACCAAATTATATTTTTCCAACTTTTACTTTTTATATCCCGGAAGGTAATTACTGTACCCTGGGAAATTAATTTTTGAACTTGGGAGGTTAATTTGAGGCCTATTCTCTGCCTGGGGCGGGCGATTTTTCCCCGGAGTTTATATCCGCCCGGAATTTATACTCTGCTTCTGATATCACGCGAATTTATAGGTGGCGGAGCTGACGGCTCAATTTTCAGAATAGCATCCGTTGCAAAAGTTAATAGTCTTTTAGAAGTGCGTGTTTTGGGGAGGGTGCTTTATGGGACCTTTTTCCCCTCCCCCACCTCCCCTCAGGAGGGGGGAATGTAGGTAGGAATGTAAGGGAGAAATACGGATGAGGGAGAAAGGATTATTGATTGTGGTAACGGGTTAGTATGCAGGTAATGCATTGTGATAAGGGATTTTGACAAAGGAAAAATCTATTTCTGGGGAGATACCTGTGACGCCCGGTGAAAAGGGTCCTTCCTTACACTTTTCTGATAAAATTACTTCCAAATATAGCAGAGAAAGTTAAAGTATGGAATGCAGAGGTTACTACCCTCGCGCGAACACCCAGTGGGCGTCGTGTATAAAGCAGGGGCGTGTGAAAACCACTATTCACAGGCTGTCTTCCATTTAGATAATTCCTTCATCAAAGGGAAGGGCCGTAACAGAGGCCCTAGCTACCTTACCTGGACCACTCTACCGACGCCTGATGCTAGCGCCATCTGATCTTCGTGTATTTTCTATGATATAAAAATGTTATAAGGTATATATATCATTTATCATCATCAGCCGTTGCTTGTCCACTACAGTACAAAGGGTTCAGACATGTCCTTCCACACGCGTCTGTTTATGGTTTTCTATGCCAGTCTGTACTCGCAAATTTTCTTAGTTCGTCAATTCATCTTTTTCCCTTCCTTCTCATGCTTCTTTAGTAATCTCTTCTCTAGGGATCCATTCTGTTATTCGTAATGTCCACCTGTTATCTGTCATTCTCATTACACACACACACATATATATATATAATAGATAATATATATATTTTATATATATATTATATATATATATTTAGATATATGATATAATATATTTATATATCAGTATACATATATATATATATATATATATATATATATATATATATATATATATATATATATATATATATATATATATATATATAAATATATATGTATATATATAATGAGAATGGCAGATAACAGATGGACATTAAGGATAATAGAATGGGTCTATATATATATACACACACACATATATATATATATATATATATATATATATATATATATATATATATATATATATATATATATATATATATGAAATGAGAATGGCATTTACAGACCAATGCTTAAATTCTTACAAGCACTCTTACACATAAATTTACATACGTAAAATTTATATGCCATAACCCACACCTAAACCAGTAATCTAGTGCCTCATATATGAATCATCTGTTGTATCATTTTCTTAGCGGTGTTTTCCTCCTCGAGTTCTTTTTCTTTAACAGAAAGTGTGACTTGGCGAGTCGTAAATGGCATTAAGGTGGGAGGAAGGTGGTGTCGTCGCTGTTGCTCTTTGAAGGAGCTCTCCTCTTCGTTTAAAGAGATGAGATTGGAGTGTCTTGCCCAACAAATGGTTTTGGGATGTTGCTGCTCCCGTTGGTGGGGCCTTCCATTACTCTTAGCTAGCGCAACGAGGGTTTGCAAGCGCTAATGTTCGCAGAAATTCACACACACACACACACATATATATATATATATATGTGTGTGTGTGTGTGTGTGTGTGTGTATGTTTGTGTGTTTGTACATAGATTTTAAATGAAAACACACACACACACACACATATATATATATATATATATATATATATATATATATATATATATATGTGTGTGTGTGTGTGTGTGTGTGTGTGGTTGTGTGTGTA
Organism: Palaemon carinicauda; assembly: GCF_036898095.1. Classification (NCBI taxonomy): domain Eukaryota; kingdom Metazoa; phylum Arthropoda; class Malacostraca; order Decapoda; family Palaemonidae; genus Palaemon; species Palaemon carinicauda. Next base: position 94,931,456 of record NC_090747.1, on the reverse strand, counting down.
AGTGTGTTTGCTTTTATGTATTTGGGTTTTACGTTTGTAAATTTATGCAGGTATAGGAACACGTTTTGTTAAATTCGTAGGTTTTCTTTATTGGGAGCTTCTCAAGAAATACGTTCCCATTGTCAGGCCGAAAAAACGAACGAGAAAGTGTGTATATGTGTATATACACGTTGTACACCCTAGATTTATTTCATTTGTATGAAAAATATTACTGTACATTTAGTTTTATACACTTGTGAGTTTGTGAATCAGTGCATGTATTTTTTATGATTTCATCGTGAAATAATGATACAGATGTTCAGATGTTAAGGGATCTATTATTCCATCAGCAGATGATATTGGGGCCAATGTTATGTAAAAGTGTAATTTTTGTCTTAGTGCTCCTTACTTGGTAAATAAATGTGGCTTTGGTTTTACTTAGCTCAGTTTACGTAAGTGTTTTGGTGTAAAACTAAAAATAACTGCATTTTTGCCTAAAATTTCAAGAGCTTTTGTGTTGTCTTGAGTTCTCTTTTTGATTTTGAGGTTGTTTTTATAACCTTGTTAATTTCTGCTTGAGGTTGTATTTTAACCTGGTTAATTTCTGTGGATATGGCTCCCGTAACAACTGTGAATTGTCCCTTAACTCATTCAACATGAGTGCTCGTATTTTTGAGGTACACAGGTATCATGTCTTGACTCTTAACAGATGTGAATGAACTCTGAACTCACCGAAAGAGGTTTGATGGTCTCATAAAATTAGGATAGCTGTAGTGTGTTCTGACTTTAACAACTATGATTAAACTTTGACTCCTTTCACAATTGTGAATGTGACCGAAACTTACCCGTGTGTAAGTTACCCGAGCTGTGATGTGTCCGTGACTCCTTTAACAGCTGTTAATGTACGTTTGACACCTGTGAATGGGACTTTAACTCACCTGTTCGCAAGTTACCTGATCTGTAGTAGTGTCCTAGACCCAAGGCCAATATATATTGGCCTTGCCTAGACCCCTTTAATAGCTTCTGATAGGTCCTAGACTCCATTAATTGCTGTGAATTTGTCCTTGACTCACATAGCGCCAGAGCTTATCCTTAACTCCTGAAACAAATGTCCTTAACTTCTTGAACATGTGTCCTTAACTTCTTAAACATGTGTCCTTAACTTCCTGAACAGGTGTTCCTAACTCCTTAAGCAGTTGTCCTTAATTCCTTGAGCTGGTGGCCTTAACTCCTTAAACAGGTGTCCCTAACTCCTTAAACAGCTGTCCTTAACCCCTTAAGCAGGCATAGTGGTGCTCTCAGGTTAACACAACAGCTGTGGTGGTACACTGATCCCTTTAACATTCGTCGGAGTTCCTCGTATCCTTCAAGCGACTTTTCACAGTCCCTGCTCCCCCTTTTCCAATCCTTTTAGCTTCCCCTTCTTCCTTTCATAGGTTATCCGTTTTGCGTGACGTTATTTTTTTCCCCTCCCTCTTTCATCTACATTTGTTTCCTCCCTTGTCTCCCCCCCCCTTTTTCATAACACTCGTTTCTCCCTCCCTTTTTTTCTCTCTCTCCTTTCTCATACCCCTGACTTTATTGATTTATACAGGATGGATGCAGTTGTAAAAGTCCGCTTGATTCTATTACCCGAGGTTATTCCTCTTCCGACTCTTCCACTCATATTTCACTTCCCTTCCATTTCCCTCGTCTTTATATATATGTTGCTTTCTTCGTTATTTCTAGCCCAAGTTCCTCGGATGTTCTTCCAGCTATTTGTTATGTATATATATATATATATATATATATATATATATATATATATATATATATATATATATAATGTGTATATGTGTATATATATACACACACATATATAAATACTGTATACATATACACACGTCAATAGATATAAGAGGAGATGATGATGATGATAGATATATAGCTATTTTTTTGCATGACCATAGTTTATTCCCCATATCTGTTGATAGGGCTCCCACAACAACTGTGAATTGTCCCTTAACTCATTCAACATGAGTGCTCGTATTTTTGAGATACGCAGATGTGATATCTTCGACTCTCTAAACAGATGTGAATGAACTCTGAACTCACCGAAGAGGTTTGGTGGTCTCATAAAATTAGGATAGGTGTAGTGTGTTCTGACTTCTTTAACAGCTATGATTATACTTTGAGTTCTTTCACTACTGTGAATGCGACCGAAACTTACCCGTTCGTAAGTTACCCGAGCTGTGATGTGTCCACGACTCCTTTAATAACTGTTAATGTACCTTTGACACCTGTGAATGTGACTTTGACTCACCTGTTCGTAAGTTACCTGATCTGTAGTAGTGTCCTAGACCCCTTTAATAGCTTCAGATAGGTCCTAGACTCCATTAATTGATCTGAATATGTCCTCGACTCACATAGCGCCAGAGCTTATCCTTAACTCCTGAAACAAATGTCCTTAACTTCTTAAACATGTGTCCTTAACTTCTTAAACATGTGTCCTTAACTTCTTAAACATGTGTCCTTAACTCCTGAAACAGGTATCATGAACTTCTTAAACATGTGTCCTTAACTTCCTGAACAGGTGTCCCTTACTCCTTAAGCAGGGGTTCTTAACTCTTTGAGTAGGTGTCCTTAACTCCTTGAGCAGGTGTCCTTTACTCCTTGAGCAGGTGCCCCTAACTCCTTAAACAGCTGTCCTTAACTCCTTAAGCAGGCATAGTGGTGCTCTCAGGTTAACAAAACAGCTGTGGTGGTACACTGATCCCTTTAACATTCGCCGGAGTTCCTCGTATCCTTCAAGCGACTTTTCACAGTCCCTGCTCCCCCTTTTCCAATCCTTTTAGCTTCCCCTTCTTCCTTTCATAGGTTATCCGTTTTGCGTGACGTTATATTTTCCCCTCCCTCTTTCATCTACATTTGTTTCCTCCCTCGCCTCCCCCCTTTTTCATAACACTCGTTTCTCCCTCCCCTTTTCTTTTCTCTCTCCTTTCTCATACCCCTGACTTTATTGATTTACACAGGATGGATGCAGTTGTAAAAGTCCGCTTGATTCTATTACCCGAGGTTATTCCTCTTCCGACTCTTCCACTCATATTTCACTTCCCTTCCATTTCCCTTGTCTTTATATATGTTACTTTCTTCGTTATTTCTTGCCCAAGTTCCTCGGCTGTCCTTCCAGCTACACTTTATTTTGTTATATATATATATATATATATATATATATATATATATATATATATATATATATATATATACATATATATATGTATATATATATGTGTATATATATATGTGTATATATATATATATACATATATATATGTATATATATATGTTTGTGTGTGTGTGTATATATATATATATATATATATATATATATATATATATATATATATATATATATATATATATATATATATGAACATATATCACAAGCACACGTGATTTTAATTAATGTAAATATCACCCACGAATGGCATTTAATACCGAATTCTATCTTGGGAATATATATCCACTTGGAATTCATTTTATGGTAACAGCTTCTGGCCGGGTGGGGATTCGAACCACCACCTGTACGGCTGGAAACTATGCTGGGAGGGACCCTACCGATAGCTCAGTCGGTAGGGTCCCTGCCAGCATAGTTTCCAGCCGTACAGGTGGTGGTTCGAATCCCCACCCGGCCAGAAGCTGTCACCATAAAATGAATTCCAAGTGGATATATATTCCCAAGATAGAATTCGGTATTAAATGCCATTCGTGGGTGATATTTACATATATATATATATATATATATATATATATATATATATATATATATATATATATATATATATATATATATATATATATATATATTTATATATATATATATATATATATATATATATATATATATGTATATATATATGTGTATATATATATATATATATATATATATATATATATATATATATATATATATATATATATATATATATATATATATATATATTTTTATTTATGACCATAGTTTATTCTCTAACAGACTTTTTGCAAATAATTTTTTTTGCTCTAAAGTGTTTTAAATTACACTTCTCATAATTTGGCATATTTATGCGAAAGATTTCTCAGTCATATTTTTATGTTTCCATTCATTAATGTTTATTCTTTGTCATTATATTCTCCTGCATTATTTTAACCCTTGTGCAGTTCTTTTTATTCGTCGGGTTTTTATAACTTAATTTTATCATTTTAATAGGACGAACAATTAGTAAGTAGAATATAATGACAGAATTACGAATAAAACATATGTAAATGATTACAATTTGAATTAAGAAAAACTGGCAGAAATTCTTTTTTTATATTTCCCTTTGGGTGACAATAATTCAGTATGACAATCCATTCTTTCATATTAATACTTTCCAGCCAGTATTACTGTATTTTTCTTCGCTGATTTCCATGTAATGTCATCTATCAGCAGAGCTCTTCCAAGTTAAGCGTGAGGCTTTTTTTTTTTTTTTTTTTTTGGCATTTTTTTCAAAAAGTAAATATTTCTCTCTTGTCATAGTATGTAAAGAAGTTATCTGTCTTATTGTCTCTCCATCAAGCAACTTTATCCATTGCCTTCCCATTATTATTATCATTATTATTATTATTATTATTATTATTATTGCTAATTGCTAAGCTACAACCCTTATTGGAAAAGCAGAATGGTATAAGCCCAAGGGCTCCAACAGGGAAAATAGCCCAGTGACGAAAGGAAACAAGGAAAAAATAAATATTTTAAGAATAGTATTAAAATAAATATCGCGTATATAAACTATAAAAACTTTAACAAAACATGAGGAAGAGAAATTAGATAGAATAGTGTGCCCGAGTGTACCCTCAAGCAAGAGAGAACTAACCCTAGATAGTGGAAGACCGTGTTACAGAGGCTATGGCACTACCCAAGACTAGAGAACAATGGTTTGATTTTGGAGTGTACTTCTCCTAGAAGAGCTGTTTACCATAGCTAAAGAGTCTCTTCTACCCTTACCAAGAGGAAAGTAGCCACTGAACAATTACAGTGGAGGAGTTAACCCCTTTGGTGGAGAAGAATTGTTTGGTAATATCAGGGTTGTCAGGTGTATGAGGACAGAGGAGAATCTGTAAAGAATATGCCAGACTATTCGGTGTATGTGTTAGGCAAAGGGAGAGAGAACGATAACCAGAGAGAAGAATCCAATGTAGCACTGTGTGGCCAGTCAAAGGACCCCATAACTCTCTAGCGGTAGTATCTCATCTGGTGGATGGTGCCCTGGCCACCCTACTAAGTTTAAGTATTTTCAAGCATCTTATCGTCACTCCCTCTTTTTGTAGTTTCCATTTATTACTTCGCATTAGGTGTTGTCCTCTCATCTCTTTCTCATTATCTAGTTTCCAGTCGTCCAATCCTCATTAGACTGTTCGCAGTCACTTCCTCAGGAAGTAGTTTGCATTCATTACTTCCTCATTACGTAGCTTGCAGTCATCACATTTTCATTAAGTAATTCTACATAAATTATTCTATTCATCAACTCAATCATTTTCGTTTTCTTGGTCCTTACTAATTAATTCCCTTTGAGCAGTTTAAAGGTTTAAGGTCTAAAGGCCGCTAGTGAATGACAGAGGCAAGGGAGAGTGACATTGCTCTAGCTAACGGGCAGTGCCCTAGAGTCTGACCATATATACATATGATCAGCGCCCAAGCCCCCTCCCCATCCAAGCTAGACCAAGGAGGGCCAGGCAATGGCTGCTGATGACTCAGCAGATAGACCTATAGTCTCCCCCAAACACCCCATCCTTAGCTCACAAGGATGGTGAGGTTACAGCGACCAAAGGAACCCGAGTCTGGTGATCACCAGTCAGGGACGTAACCAAATAGGCCACCACAACTTCATTATGAGATATATGGTATCTTCTCCCAACGAGAAATTTCCAAATATTATTTTTTGCAACCATTGCCCTCTTTTAATTGATGTTTTTCAGTCGTTTGTATTATGGTATCTCTGAATAAGTTATAGCCTTTTTTTCTGACTTAGTGGTTTCTTATCAGTACATAATTCTCTTTAACGGTCTTCCATTAAGTAGTTCTCATTATGTCCGCCAACGAAGTGAGAAGTAGGTTATGTTTCGCCGCTGTTTGTGTGTTTGTTTGTGAACAGCTTCCTGGCCATAATTTTAATCGTAGAATAATGAAACTTGCTTTGATTAACTGTTATGTGAAAAGCTGGAAATCATTTAATTTTGGAAAGTCAAGGTCAAAGGTCAAGGTTAAAGGTCAAGGTCACGGTCAAGCAAAATATCCAATTCACGAAATCAGCCACAAGTTTGTACACCGCTGTCACAAAGACTTCAAACTTGGTTCATATTTGAGAGTATGAAAATCCACGCCAATTGATACAGGTTAAGGTCAAAGGTCAGGGTCGAGCAAAAGGTCTAGAAATAAGCTTTCACAGCGGAGGTCTGCGCTCTACTGAGTGCCCCTCTAGCTTAACATGCGTCAAACTCCAATTACCAGTCGCTGTGTTCCCATTTCGCGATTTTTGTAATTTCCTTTCTTCTATGCCGTTAGCTGTTACTGTCATTAGGTCATTTAAATTCATCGCCTCCGAGAGTAA